>NW_006921846.1:551498-561133 GCF_000298275.1 Orycteropus afer afer | reverse complement strand
TTATGGCCTAACATATGGTCTATCATGGGAAAAGTTCCATGTGCATTGGAGAAGAATGCATTGTGTTGCTGTTGGGTGAAGTGCTCTGTAGATGTCTATAATGCCCAATTGGTAGAGTGTATTATTTAGCTCTTCTGCATCTTTATTGAATTTCTTTCCAGTTGTTCTATCTTTCAAAGAAAGTGGTGTATTGAAATCTCCCACTATGAGAGCGGAGTCATCTATTTGGCTTTTCAACTCTTTTGAAGTCTGAGTTATGTTTTTTGGGGCCCTTTCATTGGGTCCATAGATATTTATTATGGTTATATCTTCATGTGGATTGGCAAATTCTTAAGATATTTTGCATCTAATTAACTTATCTATTAATTCAAGAAATATTAAGCATCTACTAAATGCCAGGCACTGTTCCAGATAACAAGAATACATATGTAAAGAAGACAATTGCCTTCTTGTGCCTTCTAGTTCATGTTTAACATAATTTTTTGTCATATTAGTGATATAGCAAGGAATAAATATTCACATTTCAGAGGTTTGAAAATAATGGTACCATTGGGCATCCCACTGACATACAATAAATTTATATAAAGACCTCAAGCCTTCCAAACTCTAGTCAAGTGAACTGACCAAGAGATTACAATTTTGCAAACTCTGCCTAAAGTAAGTACTTTGCATAAAATGAAGTTAATAGAGCTCTGGTGGCATAGTGCCTAAAGCATTTGGCTGCTAACCAGAAGGTTGGTGGTTCAAACCCACGAGCCACTCCTCGTAAGGAAGACTGGGTAATCTACTTCTATAGTGATACTGCCTCGGATACCCAAGGAGGGGTCGCTATGAGTCAGATCCAACTCAACAGCAGTATGTTGCATTGTTGTTTTGTCGAACCTCATCAGCTGCTTTATTTGCCTCATTTCAAAAGGGATTCAGGCTGTTTTCACAGATAATGTTACATTTTTCATTGTAAGCTGTCTTGGTTCTCTAGTGGTGCTACAACAGAAATATGACAAGTGGGTAATTTTAACAAATAGGAATTTATTCTTTTAAGTGGCACAATCCCAGCATGAGCAGACAGCACGGCCACTGGTTTAAGTCCAGGAACTAGAGATAAAGACTTGGCCAAATGCAGGATCCAGATGTGCCAAAAAACTAGAGACTTTCCCCAAAGTTTCTCCTTATGTACTAGAAGCAGACCACACACGGAAGACAACCGCTTAGCTGCTCGTACCAGATTCCACCATGGGGATGATTACAATCTCATCATAGGGAATAACTACATCCAGCTGCCCTGTCACTATCAAAAATCATGGCCCAGCCAAGTTGACACACAACCTTAACTACTACTACATAAGCTATTCATTAGGAAAATGGATCATGCATTTGTTTTGTAAATCAGTGGGGAAATCCCCTTTAATTCCTATTAACTTTATTACTGGAAAGAGGTTAACTTTAAAAGTTTTGTCAACATTTCTTGTCTGAGGGAATGGGAAATTAGATGTTTACTTGCCAAACAGCTTTTTCTTTTTTTCTTTCTTTCTTCCTTTTTGCCTTCGTGCTGGTCTTTCTGAAGGAACTCTAGTAGTGTAATGGTTAGAACATTTGGCTGCTAATCAAAAGGTCAGTGGTTTGAACCCACCAGTTGCTCTGCAGAAGAAAGATGAGTCAGTCTGCTTCCATAAAGATTTACAGCCTTAGAAACCCAATGGGGGTTGCTATGAGTCAGAATTGACTCGATGGCAGTAAGTTGGGTTTGACTTGGTTATCCTTTCTGAGGCTTGTCTCTTGGTGTGTTGTAACCTCAGAGCATTTTCCTTTTATTAAACGTAACAATATTTTGTAAGTTTACCTTTAAATCTGCTTTTATTTTCTAAAATAGTTTCCCCAGACAATATAAAACATGTGATACAATCTAAAATGGTTTGTATAAACCCAAGGTTTCTTGATAGGCATCTTCATCTTTTATTCACACACCCTGCACATGTCTTTGAGATTTTATGAAGAGTCCTATACAATGTAAGCTCCATGAGTCTGTTGTTCTTACTTGTGTATCCCAGCACTTAGCATAGAGTCTGGTATATCCTAAGTCCGCAATAAATATTACATGCTATTAAATGATTTTTAAAATTAATGTCATATCTTAAGATATTTTAAAATAGAGCACCCTGATACTAGAAGATACTATTAAATACAACTCTCACAACATTGTTTTTACAGGTATGAGGGCTTGGAACAAGCAATACAGTGTGCTGAATACATGAAGGCAAATGGAAAGAATGTTGGATGCAGGTTTCCCTACTTGAAGTCATCAGACTATAAAAATTTCTATATCTGTGTTAATGGATCATCAGAATCCATGCATATCAGATCCAGCTATTTCATTTTTCAGCTTCAAAATATAGGTGATATAAACAAACAGTTTCAAATACATAGTTTCTAGTTTAGGTTACTTATACCCACATGACAGGAGAGACAGATAGAGTGAGAGTGCCCTAACAAAATGCAGAGCCAGGAAAATTAGGGCCAACAGAGTGTACTGGGAAGCTCTTATTAAATATAAAAGTATGGAAAAGAAGGAAGTAAATGAAGGATAAATTGCCATATTTATTGAGAAATCACAATTTCCCAGCTTCAAAAAATTGACCTGCTACACAGCACTTTTGTTAAAAGTTAGTGGCGGAATAATTGTATAATTACATATTCCCAGGCCTCAAAAGACAAATAATGGAATATTTTCTGAGACAGTGTTCTCAGTTCTAACAGTTGCAAGAGTGATAGGTCCTAGAGACAGCCAGAATTGAGTTGAATGGTGTGGATCTACCACTTTCTAGCTGTGTGACTTTGGGCAAGTTACTTAACATCTCTGTTTCAATATCCTTATCAGTAAAATGAGAATAATACAGGACCACCTCATAGGTTTGTTATGAGGCATGAATGTGATTATGATGTAATGTCCTTGATACAGTACTTGACACACTGTAAGCACTAAATAAGAGTTAGCTATGAAATCTGTGGTGGTGCAAATGGTTAAGCTATTGACTACTAGCCAATAGGTTGGCAGTTGGAACACATCCACAGGTGGTTCAGAAGACAGGCCTGGCAATCTGCTTCCAAAAGGTCACAACCTTGAAAATCCTATGGAGCAGTTCTTCTCTGCACACATGGGGTTGCCATGAGTTGGAATTGAGTCAATAGAAACTAACAACAACACCTAATAGAAGTATTCATAGTTCTGGATGTGGTTCTTCATGCTACAAAATGGAAAAAGGATTGTAATCATTTCAGTCTTCAAAATTCTGACTTTTCTCTTTAATGTTTGTCAATATGTGACTTACCAAAAAAATTAGTTTCCAAGATAACCAACTTTTTCATTAAACTTTTCTGTTGGCAAACAAATTTTATTTCATTTCACATCATAGGGTATAGTCTTCAGTCACCTAGTTTATCCCCAGAGGCTTTCGTTACTAGGTGTCCCCAGGTTTTGATAAGGGCTACTGCTAGCCTGCAACAACTTTCAGGTTGAAATTGTTTCATTTTGCTTTTCAGTTAAACCTTTGCCACCAGACTACCTTAGTGTTACTGTGAAGGATTCTAATGAAATGATCCTGAAATGGAGCATTCCCAGAGGACCCATTCCAGCGAGGTGTCTCATTTATGAAATTGTATTAACAGAAGATGACACTACTCGGGTGGTATGAACATTGCATTTATTTGGGACAATCATAGATGTAGCTTTTAAAATAAAATAGTAAACATCACGACCTAAATCAGTTACTCTATACATGAGAAATATATCTTGGTTAAATTTCCAGAAAAGTCAAATAATCCAGTAGACAAAAGAAAGATGCTTGCAATCTAAAAGCATAACCCATCATACCAATTTTAAAGCTAATAGGACCTTAGAGATAATCTAGTCCCTCATTTCCAATTTTGTGTCACGAAATTAAAGTTGCCATGGGCCTAAAATGGATTGTGAGGAGGCTTCAGGTAAAAACAAACACACACACACCAAGATCACTTCTTGAGGAACAATTTTCAGGTAAAAATGAGAGCAGAGTCTGAAAGGCAGCAAGAAAATTTCTTGTGCCAAGGGAAGAGGGGCTGATAGAAGAAGGTAATGGTTGCAAGATGAATTCCTCTCTAGTATTAACAATGGTGATGCCTTTGACCCTACATTGCTAATATGTTTCATTTACTCATTGGTTTCCAGTTTACAGAGTGGTCTCATGGCAACCCCCATTGGATTTCCAAGGCTGTAAATCTTTATGGAAGTAGATTGCCTCATCTTCCTTCCGCAAAGCAGCTGGTGGGTTAGAACCAGTGACCTTCTGGTTAGTAGCCAAATGCCTTAGTCACTATATCACCAGAGCACCTTTAGAGAGTGGTGGAGACAAGTAAAAAGAGCCCTGGTGACGCAATGGTTAAGCGCTCAGCTGCTAGCCAAAAGGTTGGTGATTCCGACCCACCAGCAGCTCAACAGGAGAAAAAACCTGTTGGTCTGCTTCTGGAAAAATTACAGCCTAGGGAACCCTATGTGGCAGTTCTTCTCTGTCCTATAGGATTTCTATAAGTTAGAATGGACTTGACGGCACACAACAATAACAGAGACAGGTAAAGGAGCCCTGGTGGCCCAACAGTTAAGCACTCAGCTGCTAAGCAAAAGGTTGGAGGTTCAAATTACACAGTACTTCCACAGGAGAAGAGAACTGGTGATCTGCTCTCATAAAGATTATAGCGTAGAAAACCCTATGAGGCAGTTCTACTCTGTTCCATGGGGTCACTATGAGTTGGAATCCACCAGAATGCACACAACAACAAGGTCAAGGAGACACACCACCAGTTCTAATCAATTTATTTCATATACAAATGAGAAAACATTCCCAGGGAGGTGAATTGATGTGCAATCAAATTAGAGAGCTAGAACTAGAATCCAGGTCTGATTCCTAGTCCACTTCAGTTTTTCACTGCATTGTGCTGGTTCTCTAGTAAGTTACAATAAAAGAGAAGCCATTATTTTGGATGACAAACACTCTTCAGCTCTTTGGAGTATAGAATAGACTAATGGCTTCAGTGATTTTTTTTTTCCCCTTTGAGATCATCTGGCCTTGTGATATTTTTATACCGGAAAGGGTAGTTTCATACCAAGCTCGGGGCACTGTTACAGATTTGATGGCAGTCAACCAAAACAGCAATAAGATAAAAACAGACAAACAAAATTTTATGTGTATGGGCTCTATAGCTTCCATAGAAACAACATTCTTATGATTGCTCTGTCATTTGCTAACTTAGTGTGTATGTACCATCTTCGAGTTTATGGAATCTGGAAAATTTGACACTAATCCAAATACTGAGGTTTCATAAATACCGCAGCTACTTAGGAATTTTGCCCTGTCTCATGAGCCCTTTACTACAAGTAATCCATTATCATTGAAGAAAAAAATGAAAATATAGATAAGGAAGAGGAAAAAAAAAAAGAATTCACCACCTAGAGAGAGAATCACTGTCAGGATTTTGGTATATATCCTTCTAGTCTTTTTGATGCATATATTTTATATAACAAAACCCACCTTGAAAGGGACAAATCAAATGTTATCTGTCTAGCTCCAATTAGATCAAATGATGGCAACTTATTTTCCCTTGGCTTTCAGTCTACCACAATCGACAATGAAATGTACATCAGGAGAACGTTAAATAAAAGCCACCAATTGTGCTTTTTAGTAAGAAGCAAAGTGAATATTTATTGCTCAGATGATGGAATTTGGAGTGAGTGGAGTGAAGAACAATGCTGGAAAGGTATGAGATAAAAGAACAGTAACCAAGTAACTGGAGCTTTTTGCTTGCAAAATTAATTTTCTTTCAGGGTATTTTATAGTGATGGAAATCAAAATTATACTGTCTAACAGGGAGGGTACATTAGCAACCACCTCAATCGGACATAGATTTATTGAAAATCTAATATTCAGTCAGAATGCAGAACTGTTTTACTTCTATTATCAACATTCTTGTTTTTTTCTGATTGTCAGGAAAGAGAATATGCTGGTTTTTTAAAAAATGGGACTGGATCCTAAATTTTTATCAACATTTTTTACTTTCAGTTTTCAAGAGAATAGAAAACTTTACTTAAAGCAGGAATAGGTCAGCATACACTTATGTTCAAGTGCCTAGTAATGTACCTAAGGAATACTTTTCTAATTAAGATGCCATGGTATTTAAAATGCATATTTCACTCACTTCCAACACTGATTTAAAATGATTTATAATAAAAGGCATATTTAAATTAAATAGAAATATGTCCTATACAGCCTAGAGAGTGTGAGAAAATATGATTCTTCTTCACAGTATTCTACCAGCTTTAACAATGGAAATTACTAGCTCTTGTTCGAAGTTGAAGGAAATTAACTCTGCATTGCTTTTTCAAAATATAGATATAGATGGAGCTTTCGATACGAATAGAGATGTGATACAGACAGATACTGCTGTTTGTTTCAATCACTCATCTCCTTTCATGTAGTTTCACTTTACTTAAAGCGGCACTAGGTCAGCATACGCTTGTGCTTCAGTGTCTAGTACCAGACATTGAATAATGTTGTTTTCACTATTATCTTGCTGTGAATGTAGTGATATTATTATTCCCTTTCATTCATCAAATATTCATTAAGGATGTATTATATATCAGATGACTATCAGACACTGGGAATATAGCAGTGATGATATCTCTGCCATCATAGAACTTATATTCTATTCTTGGGTTGGGTTGAGATAAACAATAAACAAAGAAGTCAAATACATCATATAGTCACTAGAGAGATATGGAAAAAAATCTGGCAGAGAACTCAGTTGACCAAGAGATACACGGAATCAGAAAAACAGTTTCTGGTTCTGTATTTTTGTCACTGCTCTAAAACATTTGGAGACTCTATGCAACTGTCATTAAGAAAGGAATTTTCTGAATTGTATCTAGTCATAAGTCAATGTACAATCTAAAGTGGATCTGGCAAAAACACCCTTCATTTTTTTTTGCCACATCCTCAAAATATATATCCTTTTATGTGTTTTATATACCATCTTAACAATGATACTGATTACCGAGATTTCTTTTGACCTGATGGGTTATCTTTTGACAGAATCTTAAACTTAGAGATTAGGAACAGAGAATTTCATGAGCTGCACGTAGTCACGGTATATTATGATTATGATTTTCCCACACTCTCTAGGTTTTTTAAGATATATTTCTATTTAATTTAAATATGCCTTTTATTATAAGTCATTTTACATCAGTGTTGGAAGTGAGTGGAATATGCATTTAATTACCATGGCATCTTAATATATCATCTTTATATACAATCTGAACAATGATACTGATTACTGAGATTTCTTTTGACCTGATGGGTTATCTTTTGATAGAATCTTAAACTTTAGAGAGTAGGAACAGAGAATGTCATGAGCTGCATGTAGTCATGGTTCTTTTGGACATTTTCTCCTGGATTTTTTAAGTTATAGAAAAACAGGGCAGTAGTTTTTTTTTTTTTTTTTATAAAATATGCTCCTCAGGTTTGACACTTTTGTATAGAGATAGCAAATGGCTGCCAAAATATTATTTGCAGAACTTTAGGAAAGGAGCCTCCTGCCTTCCCACTGTTACTTAGGATGGCAGAACATTCATATTATCAGGGACTCCACTGAAATATTTTAGGAGTGTATAACATCCTAAGGAAATAAGACAAAGAAGGGAGGTGGAAGGGAAAGGTTGGAGTGTTGAGTCTGGGTATAGGATTTAGGAGGCTCTGAGTTGGAATTGAGTAGAAGGCAACATCCCCCTCCCCCGGTATTACTCCAAAGTAAGTGGGAGATAGAGGTTTTGGAAGAAAAGGCTCTGGTTATATTTAAACTTTATTTGGAGATTGCTCATTTCTTGCTATGCAGAAGAACAATTAAAACCTCATCCTTTCTCTTAGTCTCTAAACTGTGAGAGAACATTAAAAAGGTAACCTTTCTGCTCTGGTGGCATAGTGCCTAAGGCATTTGACTGCTTAACCAGAAGGCTGTCAGTACAAACCCATCAGCCACACCTCTGAAGGAAGACTGGGCAATCTTCTTCCATAGAGATACCTCCTGGGAAACCCAAAGAGGGGTCACTATGAGTCAGAATCAACTTGACTGCAGTGTTTTTTTTTTTTTTTTTTTTTAAAGACCAGCTCCATCACCCAGACAGGGACTTTTATTGAAGACCAGCTCCTGCTCACCATAATAGCATATAAAATAATATAAACATTTGACTTATTGATAGTTAAGAGACATAAAGGACATATTTGTCTAATCACTTGGCTAGTATTTTATCATTTTGTTGTTGAATAAATCACAAGGTCCTATTTTAAACAAAATCTTGTCAGAAAATAAGACTTGTGCTCTGGGGAATTTTTTTTTTTCAGTGAAAAGAATAAATGTCACAGTTTTGTCAAGTAGTTGTTTTATATAAGTGCAAAAATGAAAGAGATGCTATACTGAAACCTATCTGTAGTATCTCACCCCTGGCAATTATGGCAGCAATTGACAAGTTTAACTTGGTTTTCTATCATTTCCTAACAGATTATTTATAAAATAATTAAGTTTCAAAAATAATTATTAGGAGGAGGATCCAAGATGGCAGACTAGACAGATACACTGTGCATACCCTCTACAACAAAGACTCGAGAAGCCAAGTGTAATGAATACAGATGACAATTCTGGAATGCAGACCTTCAAACAAAATGATAAAGAAGTACAACATCACCCAAAAACCTATCATGATATAGAAGTGTCAAAAATAAAATAAACCTACATGACTGAAAATAGGGAACGAGAAATATTAATTTGTACAGACACTAATAACTACAAAGCAAAAAGAGGGAATAAATGATGTAGTTATAGAACTTCCAAATGGAGAGGAAGTCAAGATGATATCAAGATTGAACAGACTGTTTTAAACTTGGGAAGATAATAATAAATAACAAGGTAACCTCAAAGATAATTGATAAACCTTCTCACAAAAATAAAGAAGAAAATCATGAAGTCTCAGTAAACACTACAGCAATAGCAGGGAAGGAAATGATAAGAAAATCCATAAACAAAATAAACTCAGAAAAATATATTGAACAAAGAAACCATCAACACCACGAAACAAAGAACACAGCAAAAGGAAAGCAGGGAATTCATAACTATCAATAATTACACTGAATATAAATGGGTTAAATGAACCAGTTAAGAATAGCAGAATGGATAAGAAAACATGAGCCATCAATTTGCTGTCTACAAGAGATACATCTTAAACATACAGACAAAAATAAAAACTAAATATGGAAAAACATATATCAAGCAAATGACAACCAAAAATGAGCAGAAGTAGCAAAATTAATTTCTAATAAAATAGACTTTAAGGCAAAAACCAGGAAAAGAGGCAAGGAAAGACATTATATGATGATTAAAGGGTCAATCTAATAGGAAGACATGACCATAATAAATATCTACATACCCAATAAAAGAGCCCCAAAATACATATTGTTGTTGTTGTTAAGTGCCGTCGAGTCGTTTCTGACTCATAGCGACCCCATGCACAGCAGAACGAAACACTGCCCGATCCCGCGCCAGCCCCACAATCACTGCTATAC
>NW_006921846.1:545862-547065 GCF_000298275.1 Orycteropus afer afer | reverse complement strand
TCATATAGTCCAGCTTCTTGGATTATTTGCTCAGCATACAAACTGAATAAGTATGGTGAAAGGATACAACCCTGACACACTCCCTTCCTGATTTTGAACCATGCAGTATTCTCTTGTTCTGTTCGAATGACAGCCTCCTGGTCTATGTACAAGTTCCTCATGAGTACAATTAAGTGTTCTGGAATTCCCATTCTTCTCAATGTTATTCACAGTTTGTTATGATCCACACAATCGAATGCCTTTGCATAGTCAATAAAACACAAGTAAAAATCTTTCTAGCATTCTTTGCTTTCAGCCAAGATCCATCTGACATAAGCAATTATATCTCTCACTCCACATCCCCTTCTGAATCCAGCTTGCATTTCTGGAAGTACTCTGTCAATATACTGTTGCAACCATTTTTTAATTAACCAGTAAGATTTTACTTGTATGTGATATTAATGATATTGTTTGATGATTTCCACATTATGTGGGATGATCTTCTTTGTTGGCACAAATATGGATCTCTTCCAGTCAGTTGGTCAGGTAGCTGTCTTCCAAATCTTTTGGCATAACCGAGTGAGTGCCTCAGTGCGGCATCCATTTGTTGACACATCTCAATGGATATTGCATCAATTCCTGGAGCATTGTTTTTTTTTGTCAATTCCTTCAGTGCAGCTTTGACTTCTTCCTTTAATACCATTGTTTCTTGATAATATGACACCTCCTCAAATGGATGATCATCGACCAATTCTTTTTGGTACAGTGACTGTGTATTCCATCTATTTTCTCTTGCTGTTTCCTGCATCATTCAACATATTGCCCATGGAATCTTTCAACATTGCAATTTGAGTCCTAAGTTCTTTCAGCTTGAGAAATGCTGAGGATGTTCTTCTCTTTTGGTTTTCTAACTCCAGGTCTTTGCACATTTCATTATAATAATTGATTTTTGTCTTCTTGAGCTGCTCTTTGAAATCTTCTGTTCAGCTCTTTTATTTAGTCATTTCTTCCATTTACTTTAGCTGTGCTTCATTCAAGGGCAAGTGTCAGAGTCTCTTCTGACATCCATTTTGGTCTTTTCTTCCTTTCCTGTCTTTTAAATGACCTTTTGCTTTCTTCATGGATGATATTCTTGATGTCATGCCACAATTCATCTGGTTTTCAGTCATTGCTATTCAATGCTTCAAATCTATTCTTTAGATGGTCTCTAAATTCAGGAGGAAT
>NW_006921846.1:544236-545637 GCF_000298275.1 Orycteropus afer afer | reverse complement strand
TGTGGGCACAGCAAAAGCAATGGTCAGAGGGCAAATTTATATCAATAAACATATGCATCAATAAAGAAGAAGGAACCAACATAAACACCTTAATCTGACATCTCCAACAATTAGAAAAACAACAGGAAAAAAAAATCCTACAGTCACCAGAAGGAAACAATAAAGATTCAAACAGAAATAAATGCAACAGAAAACCGGAAATTGGTAGAAAGAATCAACAAGACTAGAAGTTGACTCTTTGAAAGAATTAATAAAAATGATAAACTGCTAGCAAACTTAACAAAGGAA
Source organism: Orycteropus afer afer (assembly GCF_000298275.1). Classification (NCBI taxonomy): domain Eukaryota; kingdom Metazoa; phylum Chordata; class Mammalia; order Tubulidentata; family Orycteropodidae; genus Orycteropus; species Orycteropus afer. The sequence goes on along the minus strand of NW_006921846.1, from coordinate 545,349 downwards.
AAGAAGGAGAAGATACAAATAACACAAAAAAGAAATGAAAAAGGCAATGTTACAACAGAACCTACTGAAATAAAAAAATATAACAGAATACCATGAAGGACTTTACTTGAACAAATTTGAAAACCTAAAAGAAATGGAAAAATTTCTAGAAACACACTACCTACCCAAACTAAAATGATCTGAGGTAGAAATTTGAACAGGCTCTTCACAAAGAAGAAATCTAACAGATCATAAAAACCTCCCAACATAAGAAAGTCCTGGTCCAGATATCTTCACTGTCAAAATGAAACATTCAGAGAAGAGCTGACACCAATTCTACTCAAACTATTCCAGAACATAGAAAAGGATGGAATACTTCCAAACTCATTCTATGAAGCAAGCATAACCCTGACACTAAAAGCAGATATCACTAAAAAAGAAAATTGCAGAATATCGCTTATGAAAATTGACACAAAAATTCTCAACAAAATACCAGCTAATAGAATTCAACACATATATAAAAAATAATACATTAGGCCAAGTGGGATTCATACCAGGTGTACAAAGATGACTAAACATTAGAAAAACAATCAGCATAATCCACCACATAATAAAAACAAAATAAAAAAAACACATCATCATATCAATTCATACAGAAAAGGCATTTGACAGAATCCAACACCCACTTTTGATTTTTTTTTTTTTGTTTAAAAACCAACTCTGACTCATAGTAAGCCCCTTTGGGTTTCTGAGGTGGTAAATTTTTATGGAAGTAGATTGCCCAGTCTTCCTTCCGCAAAGTGGCTGGTGGGTTTGAACCACCAACCTTCTGGTTAGTATAGTCTACCAGAGCTCCAAACAAAATGGGAATAGAAGGGGAATTCCTTGACATAATTAAGAGCATATACATAAAACCAACAACCGACATTATTCTCAACAGAGAGAGACTGAAAACATTCCCTTTGTGAATGAGGACCAGAGAAGGATGCACTTTATCACCACTCCTATTCAATATTGTATTGGAAGTCCTAGCCAGAGCAATAAGGCAAGAAAGGGAAATTAAAAGTGTAGTGGGAGCTCTGGTGGCATAGTGTCTAAGGCATTTGACTATTAACCAGAAGGCTGGTGGTTCAA
>NW_006921846.1:541941-544136 GCF_000298275.1 Orycteropus afer afer | reverse complement strand
TTTGGTCACCTAGTGCTGCTCTGACAAGAATACAGCACAAATAGCATGGCCTTAACAAACAGGAGTTTATTCTTACAATTTGGAGGCTTTAAGTCTGAGTTCAAAGTGCCAAGCTCTAGGGGCTGGGTGAAAGCCCCTCAACCTTGGCTTCAGCTCTGCTTCCTGCTCCCAGCCCACTGAAGCTGGAGGCTTTTTTTCACTCAGCTGCTGGATGGTGAGGCTGACAAGCCCAAGGTTGACAAGCAAAAAGGAACAGTCCTGCTGTTACCAAATCACATGACAGGCCATTAATTTAAGTCCATTGAAAGTCTCAAGGTTGGCAGAGCATGGCAGATTGCTGAACAACAACATGGCTTTATGCAGTGTTCAAGTGTGCCATAAGCTAGAGACCATTCTCTAAGCTGCTTCTTATATACGGGAAGCAGACCATATCCCTAAGGGAGCTACTCAGCTGCTTGTGGTAGGTCCAACCATGGAGTTGATTGCCAGTCTCATCATGGGGAATAACTATCACCAACTGCCCAGCCACTCAACCAGGCCCAGCCAAGCTGACACACAAATTTAACCACTATAGTGAGTTTGGTTTTGGTTTGTTTTTTTAAATTGGCAAAGAAAAAGTAAAACTAACTCTATTTTCAGATGATGCAATCCTATACATAGAAAATATCAAAAACTCAGCTAGAAAATTACTAGAACTAATTGAAAGATTGAGGAAAATGGCAGGGTATAAGATTAACAAACAAAAATCAGTCAGCTTCCTCTGCACTAACAATGAAATCTCTGAGAAGGAAATCAGAAAAACAATACCAGTTAAAATAGCCACCCAAAACATGAAGTACTTAGGAATAAATATAACCAGAGACACAAAACACACATACAAAGAACACTATAAAACACTATTACAGGAAACCAAATGAGACCTATGTAAATTGAAGAATATACCATGTTCATGTACAGGAAGATATAATATTGTGAAATGTCGATACTAACCAAAGTGGTCTACAGATATAATGTAATCCTAATCCAGATTCTATCATTATTCTTTAAAGAAATGGAAAAACTAAACACCAACTTTGTATGGAATAGAAAGAGACTGCAAATAAGCAAAGCACCACAAAAGAAGAAAAATGTAGGAGGCCTCACACTCTCCAATCTCAAAGCCTACTATACAACCACAGTAGTAAAAACAGCCTGGTATTAGTACAATGACAGACACAGAGACCAATGGAACAGCATTGAGAACCCAGAAGTAAATCCATCCACTTATGGGCAGCTGACTTTCACAGTAGGCCAGAAACCATTAAATGAGCAAGAGATAATCTCTTTTAACAAATGGTGCTTGCAGAACTGGATCTTATTTTGCAGAAAAAGGAAATGAAATCTATACCTCTCACCATATACAAAAATTAACTCAAGATGGAGCAAGAGAAAATCTAAAACTATGAAGATAAAGAAAAAAATAGGAACAAACTTAGGAACTATATATAATTCATAACATAAACTTACATAAATAAACACAAATAAAAATGCACAAACAGAAGACAAACTAGATGACTGTGACCTTCTAAAAATTAAACATTTATGCTCATCAAAAGACATTACCAAAAGAATAAAAAGAACCTATAGACTAGGAAAAAATAAATCTGGCAATGACATGTCAGATAAGTGACTAATCTCTAAAATTAATAGAAAGCATCTCAACACCTCAACAACAAAAAGACAAGCAATCCAATTAAAAAATAATCAGAGAACATGAATAGACACTTCACCAAAGAAGACATTCAGGTGATTAACAAACATATGAAGAAATGCTCACAATCATTAACCATTACAACGATACAAATCAAAACAACAATGAGATGTCATCTCACTTCATCAAAATAGCAAAGTTCATCCAGACAAAAAACAACAAATGCTGCTTTGGGACTGCTGGTGAAACTGTAAAATGGTGCAACCACTGTGGAAGATGGTATGGCACTTCCTCAAAAAGTTGGAAATAGAAATACCATATGATCTAGCAGTCCCACTGCTAGGTATATATCCAAGGGAAACAAAAGCTGGGACATGACTGGATATATGTACACCCATGTTGCAGCATTAGGAGCTCTGGTAGCATAGTGCCTAAGGCACTTGACTGCTAACCAGGAGGCTGGCGATTCAAACCCACCAGCCACTCCTCGGAAGGAAGGTTGGGC
>NW_006921846.1:533571-541046 GCF_000298275.1 Orycteropus afer afer | reverse complement strand
TGTTGGGGGAACACTAAGGTCAACTGGTATAACACAGTTCACAAAGACAATATTCTACATTCTACTTTGGTGAGTAGTGGCTGGGGTCTTAAAAGTTTACAAACAGCCATCTAAGGTACAACTATTATTCTCTCCTTGCCCAAAGCCAAGAAGAGTGAAGAAAATCAAAGATGCATGGAAACAATTAGTCCAAAGAACTAATGGACCACGCGAACCTCAGCCTCCATGACCTTGAGACCAGAAGAACTACATGGTGTCTGGCTACCACTACTGACTGCTCTGAAAGGGATCACAATAGGATAGAGTGGGAGAAAATTGGGGAACAAAACTCAAAATCATAAAAAAGACCAAACTTACTTGTGTGATAGAGACTAGTGGAATCCCTGAAACTATGGACCTTAGTCATTCTTCAAGCCTGGAACTGAACTCACCCTTGTGGGTCAACTTTCAGCCAAATGACAGACAGACCTGTGAGGTGAATAGTAATCCCAGGGAGGTACATACTCCTCAGAACAATCAACCATATGAGATCAAAAGGGGAGCATTTGCCCAGGGATAGATCTCAGGAGACAGAAGAAGGAATAGGATAAAAGGACGAAGCAGGGAAATGGTAAGCACAGGGAGGAAGTGGGAGGAGTGCTGTTACATTGTGGGATTACAATGAATGTCCAAAACTAAATGTGTATGAATTGTGTGGAAAACAAACTTGCTCTGTACACTTTCATTCGAATCACAATAAAAAAAATAAAGATGACTACTGAAGCAGAGGTTAAGTAACTTATCCACTTACTGCCTCTGATGTGCAATAAAAATGTATATACATTATAAACCTCTAATCCTTCTCCCTTTTTTTGTGGTTTTTAATCCTAGGTGACATATGGAAGGAAACTTTGATATATTTCATGTTACCATTTGGTTTTATCTCATTATTTGTTTTGTTAATATCTTTACTGCTTTTACATAAGCAAAGAACTTTTCTTAAAACGGTGAGTTGTGTAACATTACAATATTTAGTCTGAAACTGAGTAGATAACCAAAAATGTTTTGCATTTAGAACAGAAGGACCTACATTTTATAATTTTGCCTGCGCACTGTTGATGTACAATTGATGTTTTATGGATTATGATGATATCTTACAAATACATAATTTAAAATTAATTCTAACAGGCTATAATTTGGTGTGGATTTAATTCTGCCTAAATAGAAGAATAATGCTTTAGAATCTGCCATACTGTTTCTCTCTACATTAGGGGATAGTATAAGGGAAAAGATCACATAAAAAATTCCACAATGTAGCACCTGTCCTCCAGCAACTCACTCTGTAGTTGGGGGAGATGGAATACATTAAAAAAAAATGAAACCTAAATTATAGAAAGATTTTAGGTGATTGTTATTTGAATGATACAGATGTTATAGAATTTCAGAGGATGGAGAGATCAGTATGGGTTGGTGGGCTTTAAAGAGTTGTGACTTAGAGAAAAATATCTTTTATTAGAGATAGACATGTGAATGTATATGAAATGCTTCATTTCATTTCTCTACTGAATGCCTTTTGCATATTTATCTGAGTTATTAATCCTCAATTAGTTTGTTATTAATGACTATTTATTAATAATGGAGCTCTTTCTTAATTTCAGATTTTTAATTTGAAAAAGGAAGTTTTTACTCAGCAAGAAACACTCTGCTGATTCACCAATTTCTAGTCGTATGGCCAAATGTCAAATAAGAGGTTTATTAAACTGATTTTCTCAAAATGTTAAATATATCTTATTTTATTTTAAACTACTGTTGTATTTAAATAGGTTTTACAGTACTTCAACCCTGTGCTAGTGGAAAGTTTGCTAGATTCTGTAACATTTATTTTCTCATAAATTCCTAGTGAGAGTGCTGCACCTAGAGAACTCAAGGGATGGGTCAGAATTGATTCAATTATGTATCAATAAAACCATATGATTTTGTAACTTTTGCTAAGCCACAAAGATATTGCCAAATATTGGAAAATGAGATTCTAATTTGTTAAAATTGAACTTCAAAGCCCAAGCCTACTGCCATTGAGTTGAATCCAATTCATAATGACCCGTTAGGACAGAGTAGAAGTGCTCTATAGTGTTTCAAATGTTGCAAATCTTTTGGTGGGTTCAAACTCCTGACCTTTTGGTTAGCAGCCAGATGCTTTAACCACCGTGCCATCAGATCTCCTTTAAATTGAACTTGTTGTTGTTATTGTTAGATGCCGTCGAGTCATCTCTGACTCATAGTGACCTTACGTACAACAGAACAAAACACTGCCTGGTCCTGTGCCAGCCTCATGATCTTTGCTATACCTGAGCCCATTGTTGTAGAAACTGTTTCAATCCATCTTGTTGAGGGCCTTCCTCTTTTTTGTTGACCCTCCATTTTACCAAGCATGATATCCTTCTCCAGAGAAATGGTCCCTTCTGACAACAGGACCAAAGTAGGTGAGACGAAGTCTGGTCATTCTCGCTTTCAAGGAGCATTCTGGCTACACTTCTTCCAGAACAGATTTGTTCGTTCTTTTGGCAGTCCCTGGTACTTTCAGTATTCTTCACCAATACCACCACTCAAAAAGTATCAAATCTTCTTTGGTCTTCCTTATTCATTGTCCAGCTCTCACATGCACAAGAGATGGTTGAAAATATCATGGCTTGGGGTCCTCAAGGAGACACTTTGCTCTTCAGCACTTGAAAGAGGTCTTTTGTAGCAGATTTTCCCAATGCAATATGTCATCTGATGTCTTGACTGCTGCTTCCATTGGTATTGATTGTAGAACCAAGTAATATGAAGCCTTTGACAACTTCAATCTTGTCTCCATTCATCATGAAACTGTTTATTGGACCAGTTGTGAGAATTTTTGTTTTCTTTATATTGAGATGTAATCCATACTGAAGACTACAGTCCTCACTCTTCATCAGCGAGTGCTTCAAGTCATCCTCACTTTCAGCAAGCAAAGTTGTGTTATCTGTGTATCGCAGGTTGTTAATGAGTCTTCCTCCAATCCTGATGCCACGTTCTTCTTCATATAGTCCAGCTTCTCGGATTATTTGCTCAGCATACAAATTGAATAAGTATGGGGAAAAGATACAACCCTGACACACACCCTTTCTGATTTTAAACCATGCAGTGTCCCCTTGTTCTGTTTGAAAGACAGCCTCCTGGTCTATGCACTTGTTCCTCATGAGTACAATTCAGTGTTTTGGATTTCCCATTCTTCTCAATGTTATCCATAATTGTTATGATCCACACAATTGAATGCTTTTGCATAGTCAATAAAACACAAGTAAACATCTTTCTGGTATTCTTTGCTTTCAGCCAAGATCCATCTGACATCAGCAATGATATCCCACATCCTCTTCTGAACCCAGCTTTAGCATTTCTAAAAATTGAATTTAGGATGAGTATATTCATGATGAGTAAGATTATTTGGCTTTTAAAGTAACCTGTAGAAAGGAATAGGAAGCAAGAAGTTTTAAATAAATTCATAGTCCTAAATTAGTTTTTCAAATTTCATTAAAGAAAAAAACTGGGAGGAATGCAGTACTTAAAAGACTGAAAATAATGAAATGACTAGGGATCATATTTGAAAATCAGAAGTCATAAACTATACACTAAAAGTTTGCAAGTTTCCTCCACTAGTTGGCAGCCAACATTTCTTCCAACTTCCTGATGATGTGAATTTTGGGTTCAGGAGCCAAAAGGAATAAGCCTTTTAAATTAGTTAAGAAGCCTATCAAAAGCACATTCAACCTTCAGTCTATTTGACAGTTGATTTCTAGAATATAATGTGGGCACATAGATATGAACAGTTGCTTTAAACTTGAGGAATAATGGACTACAGATTACAATCAAGAACCAAGTTTTAGTTTGGACCAAATTATACTTTATATTATTCGTAGCATTTCTATTCTTTGCTCCACCGACCAACAGTGTGTGTGTGTGTGCGTGTGTGTGCATGCATGTGTGGAGGAGTATGGTGACACAGTGGTTAAAGTGCTCGGCTTCTAACCAAAAGATCAGTGGTTCAAACCCACCAGCTGTTCTATGAGAAAGATGTGACAGTTTGCTTCCATAAAGATTTACACAGCCTTGGAAACTCTATTGGGGCAGTTCTGTCCTACACGGGCATATCACCTGAGAACTTGTTTGAAATGCAGAATCTCAGACCCTCATCCAGACCTACTCCATTAATAACCAGCATTTGAACAACATTCCTGGGTGATTCATTTGCACATTCAATTTGAAAAGTATTGACTTAGAGCAGTATTTTAGAATGAAAAAGAATAAAATAACATCATGGTGAGGCAAACTCAGGAGCAAGGGTAACTACAGCTGGGACTATCATTGGCACAATCACCTCTGAAAAGGGAAGAAAAGCTAAAACTGAGTTGTAAACAATACCATCCTTTACTATCACTTGGAATCAATGACTGGATGTACCACTAGACTTGTTGTTGTTAAACATAATATGATAATATTGTTTGTTATTATGTTATTCATATTGTGATAATATGAATTAAGATATAATACAATTGGCTCACTAAACTGGGCTTGCTAAAGTGTTCTTAATGCTTTGGGAAGCTTGGAGGAAGAAGAAGGAATATGGAAGGCTGTTGTAAAGGCTGGGGAGGGAAATGACAGTGAACTCTAGTCTGGGAGGTTGAGGTAAGTCTTGAAGACCTGGTATTTCAGTTTCCTTGTTCGGAACATGCATAACAAGCCTTACAAAAAAATAAAAAACCCTTGGAAATAGCTGACATAAACCTAGAACTTCAGGCCATAATCACTTCATTAGAGTAGATATGACAACAAAGTGGCCCTAAATCTAGACAGTGTTGCAACTTGCAAAAGCTCTCCTAGAACTCCTGATCTGCTGGATGTGTAGGTTTACTAACCTTTCAATAATGTGACCCCAAATTTTGTGCATTTGAATTTTTTAAATTCCACTTTTTTTCCCATTCTGATGGAGTTTTAAGGTGTTGAATATTTTCTAAATTCTTAGCATACAAACAGTTCCCGCAGTTTATCTCCCATACCTGGCCCATCTACCCATCTGTCTTCTGCTACCTGTGGCTGCTCCACACCTTTGTTTTGAAACTCTCTTCCAAGACCTCCCAAGTACCAGCAACTAAGGAATAACACCTGACACAGCAGTAATCTTGCAGGACCATAACCAAGTGCTAAAGCCAGCAGAGATGGTTTCATGGGTGTGCAAACTGTGCAGTCACAGAATTCCCACACTTTGAAGGGTCTCAGGCATAGTTTGATGTGCTGTTGTAATGTTGAAATTCTTAATAAATTTTGAAGAGAAGGCCTCAAATTTCATTTTTTCCTGGGCAGTGTAAATTATGCACCCTCTCCTGGCAACTGGCATCAGTTTTGATAAGTCAGTGTTCAGGCTGTACCATTAGAACAATATTAGTGATGGTTTTTTTATATGGGCAAATCAATGATTGGAACCATAGAACTCACTCTGACCACATAAAAACCATCCATCCATCCACCCTTTAATCTAGTTCAACATTTATTGCACTAATACCAAATGCCAGATGCTGTATTACTAATAAATATACAGCTATCCAGTGAAATAGTTATCTGCTTGAAGGGAGAGAAGTAACATATATCTAGGGTCCATAATGAGCCAATTTCTGTGTTAGATGTTGTAATACACTATCTAAATAATCATTTAATCTGCACCACAATTTTAGAGATGTAAAATATGCCTGAATATTAAAAATGAAGAAATGCCTAAGTAAAATAACATGCTTAAAATCTTAGAGGTAGAATGGGAATTCATCATTATTTTCGTACTCAGAACAGTCTTAAGTATATTCACTCTTTAAAAAGAAGTTCTTTACATTTTAATAAAAGTTTCTACAGAAGTCTCCTGATCAAAAGGGGGAAATTTGCAAAACAGAATTTAAAATTATTACACAATCCAGATTATCTGGAGCCATGGAGGGTGGAAAAAACCTCTGAAAATATTGCCCTGAGATAATCTTTAGCATTTAACCAAAATTATACCCTGGAGTCTTTTTAGAACCAAACCATAGTTTAACTTAACTAGTAAAAAATATTTGCCTTGAGCAATTATGCTGTTTTAAGAACTATCTGTATGGGATTAAATTGACAATAGGAATTTGGAAGATTAGATAGGGACCTTAGCCGGGGCAATGACTTTAAGGCAGAGGCACAACTCAGAAAAGGAGGGTGAGAATGGCAGCACAATGTGAAAACTGTACTCAGTGTCACCGGATTGTATATGTAGAAATTGTTGAATTGGTGTATGTTCTGCTGTTTATATTCTCAACAACAACAACGACAAAAAATGAAATGCATTATATAAGAAAAGAAGTTCTTTGAAGAAGCACTTTCAGAATGGTAGCACAAGGTGCTCTATGGACCCTCTCACCAATGAAACAACCATAAAACTGGTAAAAATCATCAAAACTTGTCCTAAGGCAAATAGAAAATGGGAAAAATATTATTTAAGAAAATTTATTAAATCTTAGTAAGAATAGCCAGAGTTATGGTATTTGAGTCATAAAACAAATACAATCAATATTGCTTTGTCTTCTTTTTTCCTCTCTGCTGTTTCAAAAGGCATAATATCATACAAGTTAATAATTCTTGGAGCTCTGGTAGCATAGTGCCTAAGGCACTTGACTGCCAGCCAGAAGGCTGGCAGTTCAAACCCACCAGCCACTCCTCAGAAGGAAGGTTGGGCATTCCTACTTCCGTAGTGATACTGCCTCGGAAACCCAGGGAGGGGTCGCTATGAGTCGGGGCTGACTCGATGGCAAATAACAACAGCAACAACATTCTTGGGTTTGTAATACATATCGATGTAATGCATATAATAATAATACCACCCAAAGCAAGAAAGAATTGATCTATATAGGAATAATGCTTCTATATCTCACTGTCATTAAGTAAGTACAAATCGAAAGTAGATTCCAATAAATTAATGTGTATACTGTTAACCCTGTAAATTAAGTATAGTGAAAATCTTTAAAGAATTACACTAAAAAATTCATTTAATTCAAAAGAAGACAATGTAAAGGAAAGGAGAACAAAATGACATGAGATATACAAAACACAAAAGATATAATGGAAGTTGTAAAACTAAGTATATTAATGATAACAAAAACTGAATAAATTAAATAATTGAATCAGTAGACAGATATTCTGAATGGATTCACAAGCAAAATCTAACTGTATGCTATCTATAGTAGATATATTTTAGATCAGAATATATGTTGTTGTTGTTATGTGCCATCGAGCCTGACCTGACTCATAGCGACCCCTCCTTGGGTTTCTGAGGCAGTATTACTACGGAAGTAGATTGCCCCATCTTCCTTCCGAGGAGTGGCTGGTGAGTTTGAACTACCAGCCTTCTGGTTAGCAGTCAAGTGCCTTAGGCGCTACACTACCAGAGCTCCCAGAAAAAAAAAATATAT
>NW_006921846.1:527994-533449 GCF_000298275.1 Orycteropus afer afer | reverse complement strand
TATGTATATGCACATTTACGTGTGTGTGTGTATATGCTCTTAAAAAAAAAAAAAAAACCCAAAATACATGAAGAAAAACTGAATTGAAGGGAGAAATAGATAATTCAACATTAATAGTTGGACTTCAATAACCCACTTTAATAATGAGAAGAGCAACTATGTAGATGATCAACAAATGGAAGACTTAAACAATATAACCAATTAGAATTAATAGATATCTATAGGACACTCAACCCAAGAACAACAGAATACACATTCTTCTTGAGAGCACATGGAACATTTTCCAGGACATATCACATACTAGGCCATCAACCAATCCTAAATAAATTTAAAAGTAGTGAAATCATATGAAGTATGGTTTCTGAGTAAAATGTAATGAAATAGAAAACTATAAGATGAAATTTGTGAAATAGACAAATGTGGAAATTAGACAATACTTCCCTAAAAAGCCAAAGGGTTAAAGAAGGAATCACAAGAAAAAGTAGAAAATACTTTGAGATGAATGAAAACAAAACCACAATATACTAAAACATGGGATGCAGCCAACGCAGTGCTTACCAGAAAATTTATGATGGCAAATGTTAAATAAATGCAAATATTATAAAAGAAGAAAGATCTCAAATCAATAACCTAATCTTCCACCTTAAAATATTGTAAAAAGAAAAGCACACTAAACCTAAAGTAAGCAAAGATAGTAAATTATAAAGCTTAGAGCAGAAATTAATGAAATAGAGAATAGGAAAACAAAAGATAAGGCAACAAACCAAAATTTAGTTATTTGAAAAGATTGATAAAATTGACCAACCTTTAGCTAAATCATGAGAAATAAAAAAGAGAGAAGACTCAAATTACTAAAATCAGTAATGAAGAAGAAGAAATTACTACCAACCTTAGATAAGTAAAAAGAATCATAAAGCAGGCACAAATTAAATAACTTAGGTCATTCATTGTCTTTTCAATAAATGACTCTGGTAAAATCACAAAATCCACATGCAAAGGAATGAAGTTGGATCTCTTCCTTATACTATGCATAAAAATGAATGGCAAATGGTTCACAGAAATTAAGAGCTAAAACTAAAAAACACTTTGAAGATTGTGTAGGAGTAAATTGTTCCAAATTTTGATTAGGCAAAATCTTCCTAGATATAGCACCAAAACTATTAGTGAGAAAAGAAAACAGATAAATTGGGGCTCATCGAAAACTTTAGTGCTTCAAACGCCACTATCAGGAAAGTGAAAAGGCAACCCATAAAAGGGGAGAAAATATTTGCAAATCATAGAGCTAATAAGGGACACTTATAATTTGATAGTAAAAAGTTAAAAACCCCAATTTAAAATGGGCAAAGGATTTGAATAGCCATTTCTCCAAATAAGATAAGTACATGAACAAAAAGCATGTGAAAAATTGTTCAACATCAATGGCTATAGGGAAATTAAAATCAAAACCACAATTTAATACCATTTCACACTTGCTAGACAGTCAATAATAATAAAAAAAAAAAAAACGGCACACAGTAACTAGTGTTGGCAAAGATGTGAAGAAATCAAAATCTTCATATATTGCTAGTGGGAATGTAAAATGGTGTGCTACTCTGGAAAACAGTTTGGAAGTTCTTCAAAAATTTAAACGTAGAATTACCATACGACCAGCCATTCTACTCCTAGGTACATATCCAAGAGAATTGAAAATGTATGTCCACATAAAATGGACATGAATATTCATAGAACCATTATTAATTATAGCCAAAAAGTGGAACCAATCCAAATATTCAGCAATTTACGATTGAATAATCAAAATTTGGAATATCTATATAATAGAATGATGAAGCTCTGGTGACATAGTGCCTAAGGCATTTGACTGTTAACCAGATGGCTGGCAGTTCAAACTCACTAGCTGCTCCTTGGAAGGAAGATGGAGCAATCTACTTCCGTAAAGATTTACCACCTCAGAAACCCAATGGGGGTCACTATGAGTCATAATCAACACAATGGAAATGACTTTGGGGTTCTTCTTGTTATACAATAGAACATCATTAGGCAATAACATGAATGAAGTACAGATTCATGCCACAACATGGGTGAACCTTAAACATATTATGCTAAATGAAAGAAGCTAGTCACCGTAGACCATCTGTATATATAGAGAAAGTAAATTGATGGTTGTATAAAACTAGGATTTTGGAGGGAATGGAAATGATCACTAATGGGTCCAAGGTTTATGTTTTGGGTGATGAAATGTCCTAAAATTAATTTAAAACTACTTAATCGAATACTTTAGAAGAGTGAAATATACGATCTGTGAATTATATCTCAATAAAGTTATTTAAAAGAAGCTCTTTTACTTTTAGAAAAATTCACGTATTTGGAGATCCAAGCCACATGAATCTGCTAAGTGCCAATTCCAACAAAGAAATTAGTATGTGATCATATGTTAGGCAAACAGATGATTAAATCATACTCCAATATCTTCAAAAATTATTACAACAGTTCCTGAAATGAATTACATGAGTGCATGACTCCAACCTAACATGCTCATGACAGCTAGACTAAGCCTCCTTAACAGTTTGTCACGTTATTTCCCTTTCAAGGCTGTACAGTGGCTCCTTGTTGTCTGGCGTTGAATCCAAATGCCTCCGGCTTTTAGGGCATCCAAAGTCAGGGCTGGCTGACTCAGTCTCATTTCCCTAATGTCCATGATTCAATGCAGTCAGGCCAGTGTCCACATTTTCTTGCACATACTAATGTAAGCAGTTTGTAAAGGACTCTCAGCTCAGTGAGGTGAAGCATGAGTCAATTTGACTTTTTATCAGCGTTTTCAATTACCTTTTGATAAACCCGCTTTCTAGTCCCTTCTCAGGCAGATCATATTCTACATCACTTTCTATTATTCAAGTTTTACTCCTTTCAATCTTGAAATATCAACTCTTATTTTATTAAAATGTCCATACTCTCCATCTCACACAGATTCTAGTGCCTCTGGATTTTGACATGGGCATTTTGCAATTGGGTGTTATCAGAGGATACTAGTTGAATGATTGTCAAAACGTTCTGAAAATAGAATTTTACTTAATGAATTTACCATAGTCCCCCATTGTGGTAGTTCAGTTTGTGTGTCAACTTGGCTGGGCCTGGTTGAATGGCTGGACAGATGGATGTAGTGTTCCCCATGATCAGACTGGTAATCAACTCCATGATGGAATCTCCTGTGAATAGCTGAGTAGCTGCCTAAGAGAATGTGGTCTGCTTTCTGTATATAAGGAGAAGCCTTGGGGAATGGTCTCTGGCTTATGGCACCTTGAACCCTGTATGTAGCCGTATGGTTGTTCAGCAGCCTGCCATGCTTTGCCAACCTTGGGACTTACAATGGACTTAAATTAATGGCCTGTCACGTGGTTTGGTAACATCGGGACTGTGCCTTTTTACTTGTCAACCTTGAGTTTGTCACCCTCAGCAGCCAGCAGCTGTCTGAGTGAAGACACGCCTCTAGCTCCCATGGGCTGGGAGCAGGAGGCAGAGCTGGACCCCAAGGTTGAGGGACTTTCACCCAGGCCCTAGAGCCTGGCATTTGAACTTGGACTTAACAACCTCCAAACTATAAAAGAATAAATTCCTGCTTGTTAAGGCCAATCTGATTTTTGGTATATTCTTGTCAGAGTGGTAGTAGGTAACCAGAATACCTATCCAGTCCCATTGTTATAAGATAAAAAACAAAGACAAAAAAACTCACAGCCATCAAGCTGATTCCGATTCATAGCTACCCCCATTAGGTTTCTGAGGCTGTAAATCTTTATGGAAGTAGATTGCCTCATCTTCCTTCTGCAGAGCAGCTTCTGGGTTATGAACTGCTGACCTTCTGGTGAGCAACCAAATGCCTTATCCACTACGCCACCGGAAGAAGACTTATTTCATCTGCATTCTAGGATTAGAGGTCTCTTCCAAAAGTGGATCCAGTTTATACCAGATCACAGAGGTATGTGTGCCAAATTACTGTTTTACAACAAGAAATAGAAGTATGAAGACTACCAGAAAACTAATATTGCGACCAATGCAGAGATTATTTGTCCCTTCCCATTTTCAGCTCTGTCTTTCTCTTATTTTTTGGTCATTAGCTGGTCATATTGCTTCCTAGAATAAAGAGTACAATTCCTGTTAGCCATTAAATAAATGGAAGTGATATGTGCAGCTTTGGGTTGCCTGAAATAAAAAAACAAACCCTCTTCTTCTCCTTTTTACCTTGCTGCTGGCTAGAAATTGGACATGGTGGAGAGCTATCTGGGACTAGACAGATGAAGAAACACCCTATAGCTGGTGGAACAAAAAGAAGGAGCCTGAGTTACTGAGAGTTTGTGGAACAGAGTCACCATACTACCTTGAACTTTTAAACGGGGGAAAATAGACACTATTGTTTAAGCAGTGCAATTTGGGTCTCTGTCAAATGTGGCTGAAATGATATTTTAACTAAGTAAGGGAAGACAGACCTATTTGAAAATGAAGAAAGAAAGCTATGCATGTTCTCCAGAAATATATACTTATACATGTACACATTTGACATGTATTTTGAGGTAACTCATTAACGCCTTGAAGCCCACCCATAGACCCCTCTCCCCCATTCCTACCTGACTGGCAGTTGCATGGATTCAAGATAAGAATACTTGCTATACAATAGGTTCTAACATAGGAAGGAAAACCATAACCATAAGACTGGTAAGCGGGACTTCATTGTGGTAAGTTGGCAGAATAGGCAGACAAACTACACAGACTCTCCTCAACAAAGAAAAGGGAAACCAATTAACATAGATATAGAGCATAATCCTGGAGCCCTGAGCTTTGAAAGGAAAGACAGAGAAGTGGACTAAACTCCAACTAGTAGAAGAACCTGCATGAAAACACAGAAAAAGACATACAGAGCTGTGGACTGTCAGTGATCCTGATGGCACAAACAGCTTGGATATTGCCAAGTGGTGTTATGACCTAAGAATTAACCTAAAAATTGGCCTTACTAGCCAGGGGCTGCATGGAGGAGTACACTGGTGGCTGGTGAATAAAAAGGGAAACAGTGAAGAGGGAGATGGGCTGAGCTGTGGAATTTGGCTCTCTGGAGGGTGCAGCCATTTTGAATGTTTATAAGCAGTTCAACCTTTTTGGATATTTAAAGCAACAGTGTTCCCTCAGATTCCAGGGACTTAAGAATAGGCTCTACTTGCCAGGGACTCCAAAGACATTCCAGACAGGAAAGACTGGAAAGGTGTGACATTTCCCTTGTTACTCTTATATTCAACACCCTCTTGGTGAATGGAGGTGTGGCCATCCCTCACTCCCACCCACCTTCTGGGCTGGTAAAAATTCCATCCCAGTCTATGTGCTCTGATGGAGCCTGGGTGCCCTGTCCCGCTCTGCCCAGAATTTTTTTTAAAAAAATTTGTTTGTTTTTGTCTGTTTTAAAATTATTATTTTT
>NW_006921846.1:524890-527894 GCF_000298275.1 Orycteropus afer afer | reverse complement strand
TTTTCAACTTTTTTTCTCTTCCCTTTTCCTGGTCCCCATTTTTTTCTTTCTTGTGATTCTTCCCGTTCCTTGTTTTCCTTTTTGCATTTTTCCATTTTTTTCTTCATTATTCCCCTATTCTACCTCTTTTCTCTTATTCTCCCCTCTCCAGATATTGAGGGTTCCCCCCCTTTTTCTATTCATATTTATTTTGGCTTTTTAAAGTATTTCTTCAAATATTTTCTCTTATTTATTGTCTTTTCTCTCTTTTTTTCTTGTTTCTTTTATGTCTTTTAGGTGTTTATTCTCTTTTTGGTGGGTGTTTTTGGTGTGTTTATGTGCTGTGTGTTTCTTGTCCTCTTGATTTTACTTTTTTGATGGTTTTTTGATTGTTGTTTTTGTCTGAGTGGGAGACAGCAACCATGCCCATATGACCCAACCACACCTGCACTTACTGAGTGAGAGCCACTGCTTCCTTTTCAGTTACTAACTCCTTTTCAGTTACTAGCTGGGCTCTTAACCATTGTATCACCAGGGCTCCTGGTTTTATGTAATGCTAATATTTTAATGGGAGCTCTGGTGGTGTAGTGCCTAAGGCATCTGACTGCTAACCAGAAGGCTGGCGGTTCAAACCCACCAGCCACTCCTTGGAAGGAAGATTGGGCAAACTATTTCCCTAGTGATACCCTCTCGGAAACCCAAGGAGGAGTCACTATGAGTCGGACTCCACCGGAGTGCGCTGCATTGCAATATTTTAACACAAAATAATTAACCCCTAAGGGTATTACTGTTAGAGGCTTAAAATCCAAACCAAACTCATTGCCTTCGAGTTGGCTCCAACTCATAGCAACCCTTCCTTGGGTTTCCAAGGCGGTATCACTACGGAAGTAAGTTGCCCAACCTTCCTTCCCAGGAGTGGCCAGCCTCCTGGTTAGCAGTCAAATGCATACTGACTGGTAAATTACATTTGCATGGAGTAGGGAATAGAGTTCCCCAAACCCACTGCCATTGAGTCGATTCCAACTCATAGCAACCCCCATTGGATTCCCAAGGCTGTATATCTTTATAGAAGCAGACCACCCTATCTTTTTTCTAGGCAGTGGCTGGTAGGTTTGAACCATCGATCTTTTGATTAGCAGCCAAATGCCTTAACCACTACATCACCAGAGAGCTCATCATCACCATGTAGGGTAAATTACCAAATAAACAACAACAACAAAAACCTTGAATTGAATGAATTGTCAAGTCCATTTGCTTTATCATAAATGGGCATGCACAGAGCAGATGTGCCATTGTTTCTCGATTATTCTTAGCACGTATCCTCATTAGAAAGAGTGGTAAATTATTTCAGTTCCCGGCAGAAAGAACAGCAATAGCAATAGCAGCAGCAGGTCTTGAGGTTTTGTTCATTTTAACTTGGGCAGGAATGAATATTACCCCTTTGGAAAGAAGAGAGTTCTCTGTAGTTTTTTTCCTCTTAAACACATACACACATACAACTTTTCTTTAGCTTGCAAGAAACTTAAGATCCTGTAAAACATGACTTGCCTTTTTTATTGAAAAGGTCATCAGTTGGTCCTTTTCCCACATTAAAAAAAAAAAAAAAAAAAAGCAGACTGATCCCATTCAGCAATTTTGAAGAAATTTACTTCTTTAACTTGAAATAAAAATCAGTTTGAATGATGAGAATATACAAAATCATCATGGCTAAATCTATTTATCAAGCAGTTGCTTATAATTTTGGGCTTAGTTTCTTGAACTGTCTGCATTAGGATTTAGAGAGTATTTATTTATGATTATTATTCTTTTAGAAAAAGCAATATTTAGCCCTTTGGCAAAAGAGTAAATAGATAAATATTAGAATTATCATGTTTCCAGGATCCACAGATAGCTTTTAAGGCCTTAACATTCCCTCATGTCCTTACAGCTATCAAAGTAAAATAATAAGAAAAACAGTAAACACTATGCACAAAGCATAATTCTCAAATTGTTATTAAAAAACATAATTCTTCCAAATAGGATGTTAAATGTTCTACTTGACTTCATAATGAGGGAGCCTGTAGAAAAAGTAAGAGAGCCCATTCAAAGTGCATTATAAAAGGAGACATTTACTTAGTCAGGAAAGGAACGCTGAAATGATTGCTTTGTAAAACACAAGTCAGAAAAATAAAACAATAGTCTTTGGTGCTTAATTCTTTACCAGGCCAGAAAAATATAAAAAATTTTAAAATCTTCTTATGTTAACTTAAGGTTGCCAAATTTAGCTAAGAAAAACACAAATTATCCAGTTAATTTGAATGTCATGTAAACAGCAAAAAAAAATTTTTTTAATAAATATGTCTCTTGAAAAACTTGGACACACTTAAACTAAATAAAGTATTCATTGTTTATCAGAAATTCAAATTTAACTGAGAATCATGCATTTTATCTGGCCACCCTGCAACTTCTTAACCTTATAAGACTATAACATGCTTGGGCTGTTGTGAGTCAAACAAAGGTCCCCAAGGAAAGTATCAGATAATGCTTGATGAGTTTATTAGAAAATGTTGTATCATGCTATGAAAAAGTCCCTGCAATGGCATGGGGGGGCTGTTGGAGGGAGTGTTGACTGCACTGAGTGACACGGTCAGACGGGGTGCACACCCAAATAACTGTAAAATTTTTGTGCAGTGTTTCAGCAGAAATTTATTATTTTAAAATAAAAGTATCCCTGTGGTTAGTTATAACAAGAAAAAACATTTTTTCTTAAACCCAGCTTACCTTTATCAATATACCTACAATGCTAAAAGTCTGTACTGGTTTACTTTTTGAACCTTCTAATAACACAACAACAACAATGTGATCCAGTCAAAGCTATCATTATTACCAAATTACAATGATCCTTCTAATCACATGATTTCATCTGCATGTGCTGTTGTTTTCATTGCTGCTGGTATTTTTATAGTCGCCAATTTTGCCAAATTTTCTGGTGCTTTAGCTACAATATTGTGGTAATAAGTATTTATGAACTAATATCAGTAAGTTT
>NW_006921846.1:523561-524307 GCF_000298275.1 Orycteropus afer afer | reverse complement strand
GGGTTTGAACTGCCAACCTTCTGGTTAGCAGGCAAATGCCTTAGGCACTGCACTACCAGAGCTCCTTCGTATTTATATCGTCTAAGAAATGCTTTTAAACTATTTACAACTATATTTATCACATGTTATTCTATGACTAAAAAACATTACTAAGGATTCTGTATGGTCTAATATGTGAGGAGATCCATGGAAGGGTGTGTGACACTGTGAGTTACCACACTCTTTAACACCAACCCAAATGAGGCCACTGAGTCACACAGATATCATTTAGCCTAATTGCCAAGTTTGAGATACATTATTCTTTAACAGCTAAACCATATTGAATATTGAATATTGATAGTGTATCAGGCACTATTTTCAGAGATTTTATACATATCATGGTATTTCATCCTCAACCTCATGACATCAGTGCTACTATTATCCAGCTTATTTTATAGATGAGGAAACTGTAACATGAAGAAGTTAAATAACTTCTTACCCAAGGTCAAAGCAGGAAGTTTTCAAAACAAGTATCCATCCTGAGTCAATGTTTTAAATCTTTATGCCATATTGCTTTGTAAAGCAAGCGCTTTGTTATAAAGTTGATTGTATTAATCATGCAATCCATCTCATTGTGGGCTTCCTCTTTTTTGCTGACCCTCTATTTTGTTAAGTATGATTTCCTTCTCCAAGGACTGGTCCTACCTGATAGCATGACCAATATGCAACAGACAAAGTCTCACCATCTTTGCTTCTAAGGAATATTC
>NW_006921846.1:521468-523121 GCF_000298275.1 Orycteropus afer afer | reverse complement strand
AAAAAAAAAAAAAAGAAAGAAAATACCATGACTTGGGTCAGGCAACAGAGCAACGATTGTGAGGATGGTGCAGAACTGGACAGTATTCATTCTGTTGTACACAAGTTGCTATGAGTTGAAACTAACTTGACAGCACCTAACAACAAAAACAACATGAATAAATGTTCAGATGATTGGATAATACCTGTTGAATAACACCATGGTTACAATTCCTATGCTTTTCCAGCTGTGTTCTATTTCAGTGGTCTTCAAGTGTTTTTGCTCATGTACCCCCATAAAGAATTTTGAGAAACTATGTACCTATTTGCACACTTCAGAGTCAACAGGTAAAATTTTCATTTTAAACTATAGGCAGTCCCCAGGACACAAATGAACATATACAGACTCCTACTTGCCCTTTAAGCAGGGCTTCAAAGCAATTTGAACTGGTTTTGTCATGTTGACTAAGCACAACAGGAAGAGACCATAACTTTAACAATTTGGGTGATTTGTCATGGTAACTGGAACGGGACAAATGATAGGTTGAAGCCTTGGCATGGGAGACTCAGAAGAGGAATAGTGAACTCTTTTAGGAGCTTGATGCATGAAATTGAATTATTGGCAAGACTGCGGTGAGCCACAAGCCACACACATTCAAAGCTGCCATCTGTGAGAGGGGTGCTGCAGCCTTTGAGCAGGGCGCTGTCATCTTTGAGCAAGGCACCAGCATCTTTGAGCAGGGAAATACTGTTTTAAAGCTGCTCACCAATTTGAAGCCCTACTTTAATGTTATGTAAATTTGCCCTCACTTTGAAATTACTGTACGAACTCAAAATGAATTCTTCATCACAATCACATCACTTGCTGCATGTACAACTTTTAAATCATTTTCTTGCACAAAACCATTTAAATGACTTTCTTGCACTACCGAAAGAAAAATAGAAAAAAAACCCCACCAAACCCACTGGCATCAAGTCAATTCTGACACATAGTGACCCCCGTAGGGTTTCCAAGACTGTAAATCTTTATGGAAGCAGACTCCCTCATCCTTGTCCCATGGAGGGGCTGGTGGGTTTGAACTGCCAAGCTTTTGGTTAGCAGCTCAATGCCCTGACCGCAGTGCCACCAGAGTTCCTTCTTGCACTGAAGTAAGGCTAACTAAGAATTTTGTGTATGTATTCTGATTGACCAACAAATTCCTAAAATCACAGATCTCTTTCATAACACAGGGACTGCCTGTACGATTCAAAGCCACCAGCTATTCTGCAGGAAGAATATGTTGCAATCTATTCTGTCAAGATTTACAGCCTTATCATGTATGTCTAGGCTAAAGGGAATATACCCATGACCATATATGTATGGATGGCAAACAATATTTCTACATACGTTTTTGTATATGCTGTAAGAATGTCCATATAACTAGAAGAAACAGATTCAATGATGGATCTTTCTTCGTCCAGAGCAAAGAGGAATGAAGAAAACCAAAAACGCATGGAAACAGTCTAAGGGACTAGTGGACCAGAAGAACTAGATGGTGCCTGGCTACCACTGTCAACCACTTGGAAAGGGATCAGTGCAGGAGATCCTGGATAGAGTGGGAGAACAATGTGGAACAAAACTCAAAATCGTAAACAAAGACCAGGTTTACTGGTCTGATAGAGTCTGGAGAGACCA
>NW_006921846.1:519183-520803 GCF_000298275.1 Orycteropus afer afer | reverse complement strand
CCAAGGCAGTATCACTACGGAAGTAGGATTGCCCAACCTTCCTTCCCAGGAGTGGCTGGTGGGTTTGAACCGCCAGCCAACTGGTGAATAATATTCCCTTATATGGATATACCACAGTTTTTTTTAATCCATTCAGTTATTGAAGGATATCTTCGTTTCTTCCAGTTTTCGGGAATTGTGAATAATGTTGCAATAAATATTTGCATGCAGGTTCCCAGATCACTTGAGTAAGTACCCAGGAACTGATTGCTGGATCACACAGTAAGAGTATATTTAGCTTTGTGAGAAACTGTTAGAGTGACTTACGAAGTGGCTATTCCATTTCGCATTATCATCAGCAATGAGTGAGAGGTTCTGTTGTTCCACATCCTTGCCAGCAGTTGGCATTATCAGTTTTAATAAGTGTATAATAGTATTTTATTATTATGTACATTTCATCAATCTTTTTGTAACATGTTGTTTTATCATTTCTATATTGTCATTGTTTATAGAAATTACATTGTGTTTTATTACCATAAATTTCACATCGTCTGTTTTATTCTTAATCATGTGTTTAAAAAGATTCATTTTTCACTAGAAGATCCTTGGCTGCTGATTTTACAATCAGTCCTTCATTTGATAAATCAATTTTCTAATAATTTCTTCGCATAGGAGTTATTCCCTAAGTTCTTGCATATTTGACAATACTTGTGTTTATAGTTGAACAACATTGGACCACATTTTCTTTTCATGTATTGCTTTGTCCACTAATGTTTAATGCTTCTAAGGAAAAGTTTAAGGTGCTCTGGTAGTGTAGTGCCTAAGGCACTTGACTGCTAACCAGAAGGCTGGCGGTTCAAACCCACCAGCCACTCCTAGGAAGGAAGGTTGGGCAATCTACTTCCGTAGTGATATCACCTTGGAAACCCAAGGAAGGGTCGCTATGAGTTGGGCCGATTTGAAGGCACATAACAACAAGGAAAAGTTTTAGGCAGGGCTTCAAGCTGGTTCTTCCCAGTTCAGTTATGGCCAAGGGAGTGAAACTGGAACAAATTTAAATTTTTTTAATTTGCTTGAACTGAAATGATAACCAGAATGGGAAAAATTTGGGTTGAAGCCCTGATAGAAACTTAATGTCTCTCTTAGAAAACAAGGGCAGTGTATGCATTGCATCACAACCAAATCTCTTGCTTGTCAGATTTTAGTAGAGTCAGAAACAGTGGTGCCCCTCTCAAGGATGACAGCAGACCACGTTGCTTTGAATGTGTGTTGCTCTCTACAGCCCTGACAATAATCTAATCTCACACATCAGGCTCCTGAAGGGGCTCACTGCACCTCTTCGGACTCTCCCATTCCAGGGTTTTGACCTGTAAATTTTCCCATTCTGGTTATCACTCCAGATCACACAAATTAAAAAAAAAATTATGTCTGTTCTGGTTTCAATCTGTTGGCCATGACTGAACTGGGAAGTACTGGTCTGATGCCTTGGTTTTAGGTCAGCTTGATTTCCAGCCCTTGCACAATGTCTTTTGTTTTTTTGACGGGGGGTTACTTTTCCCAATTGTCCTAAGGAGCTCTGGTAGCACAGTGCCTAAGGCACCTGACTGCCAACCAGAAAAGTTGGTGGTTCAAACCCACCAA
>NW_006921846.1:518267-518954 GCF_000298275.1 Orycteropus afer afer | reverse complement strand
TCGGAAACACAATGAGGGTTGATACGAGTCAGAATAGACTAAATGGTAGTGGGGTGTTTTTTCTTCAATTGCCAAAGGAATTGTTCAGTATCTTTGAAATCCAGAAAGTTTTCTAGGATAGTCTTCATGTTGATTATTCCGGAAATGTCATGTTTCCTTCAATGCATATGTTTAAGTATTTCTTTGAATTTCAATAAATTGTCTTATATCATGCCTTTGAAAAATGTTTTGTTCTAATTTGTTCTTTTTTTTCTAGAAAACCAATTATGTATATGTTGGATCTAATATTTCTGTCTTCCAAAGTCAATAATTTCTTTCTAACTCTTTTGTATTCTTTTCTATTTTGTTTTGATCCTTTTTCTCAAGGCAGTCTTCCTAATCCCTTATTGCTAATTTAATGATGTGTTTTCTCCTTTTTTGCTGCTTGTACAATATGGTCTTCATTTCTTTGATAGCTTTATTTTTCTCTACCTTGCCTTTTCTTTTGTTGTTGTTGTTATGTGACGTCAAGTCTGACCCGACTCATAGCAACCCCTCCTTGGGTTTCTGAGGCAGTATCTCTATGGAGTAGATGGCCTAACCTTCCTTCTGAGGAGTGGCTAGTGGGTTTGAACTGCCATCCTTCTGGTTAGCAGTCATTTTTCCTTCTTCTTTTAAGAATCCTTTCTTTCTCAATATAATTTACAT
>NW_006921846.1:509989-518032 GCF_000298275.1 Orycteropus afer afer | reverse complement strand
TTTTGTGTCTGATAATTCCAACATCCTATGTTCTCCTTGACTAAATCTTTTATCTCTCTCTCTCTCTCTCTCTCTCTCTGTGTGTGTGTGTGTGTGTTAGTGATACTGCCTCGGAAACTCAAGGAGGGCTTGCTATCATAGTTCAAGATAGGCAATTCAACGTGCGTTCCCTCAACCTTATTCCTCTGGAGGGTGTTGGAGTGAGTTTAATTCTAGTTTATCTTCTTAGTGATGGTGAACTTCATCATCCAAATTTTACTGAAGGTCTTCTATTGGACTCTGAGCACGTAGATTTTGTTTCTCTTCAGATCCTATAAGTCTGCAAGTAAACTTGATCTCAAATTCTCAGAGTTCATCAAATGCTGTCAAGAGTAAAGCCAGCTTTTGTTTTCTGGGTTCTTGACTTCATTCATTCTTTGTCCTGAATATGTAAATTCTTTGGTAAACTTACGGACACACTTAATATATTTTTTTTCAGAGCTTATATTCATTCTTATTTGAAGGGTCAATCAAGCCACCTAATTTTCTGTTATGACAAATGACCTGTGCTTGTGTTCATCAACTCCTCCTCTGAATCCTTTCTTTCTTCATATAATTTACATACAGTGAAATTAATACACTTTAAGTATACACTTTTTATTCTCTTTTAAAATGTCATTACCCTTGAGAAAGTTTCCTGACCATCTTGCCTTTATCAGTCTTTGGCATTTTAGTATTAATTAATGATTATTTCATTAGTTTTTTCTTCTCTCCCTAGTGAGATGCTCTTTACTGAAAGAAAGGGAAATTCTATCAGATAATAAATACTCACTGCTGTAGAGTCAGCCACGACTCATAGAACTCCTCCTTGGGTTTCCAAGGCTGTATCACTATGTTAGTAGATTGCCCAGCCTTCCCTCCGAGGAGTGGCTGATGGGTTTGAATCGCCAGCCTTCTGGTTAGCAGTCAAATGCCTTAGGCATTATGCCACCAGTTGTTGTTGTTGTTATGTGCTGTCGAGTCGGCCCCGACTCATAGCGACCCCTCCTTGGGTTTCCGAGGCAGTATCACTACGGAAGTAGGATTGCCCAACCTTCCTTCTGAGGAGTGGCTGGTGGGTTTGAACCGCCAGCCGTCTGGTTAGCAGGCAATTGTCAGCCACTATGCTACCAGAGCTCCCAAGAGGGTATGGTATATTGGGACACTAGGATGGATGTTTCTGGATATTTAGCATGCCATGTACAGGTCTTATGCTTATAGAGGGAGTGGCATTTAAAAAGAGGTATTAGGATAGCTGGATTTTACTGCATGACTTATTTTGCTGCATGACTGTGTTAGACTGGGTTCTCTTGAGAAACAGAACCAGTAAAGCTTATATATAGAGAGAAACAGAAATTTATCTTAGGAAAATGGCTCACACACTTACCGAAGCTGGCAAGTCCCAAGTTCTTGGATCAAACGTCAAGCTGGAGGTTTTTCCCGACTCACGCAGCTGCAGAAGTTGAGGAGCCCAAGGTTGTCAGGCAGTACACTGGCTGTTGACTCCAACGAATGACTAAGCCAAGACTCCAGGCTGAATGGTGGATTGTTTGCTCATGGACAGTTTAGGCAGAATCCCAATCCACAGAAGAGTGTTTCTTTCCCAGGATGTCCATAGATATACTGGAAGCAGGCCACACCCCTAGGGAAACTCCTTTTGATTGGCTGCTCAAAACATATACATCTGATCCCATCATTGGAACAACCCACATCACAACTGCTTAAAACACACAAATTGTGGTCCAGCCAAGTTGACACACAGCTCCAACTATCACAATGACTTTGAAGAAAACCCTTCATTTTTTAACACATTGTGTTGTCCTTCTTGTGCTGCTCTACTAGAAAAAAATATCTTTATTTTTGGTATTTTTTGGTGGCTTTAACAAACAAGGATTTATTCTCTTACAGTTTAGGAGGCTAAAAGTCCAAATTCAATGTGCCAAGCTCTAGGGCCTTGAGTGAAGGCCCCTTGACCTTGGGCTTCAGCTCTGCCTCTTGCTCTCAGCCACTGAAGCTAGAGGGTTCTTTTAACTCAGGCAGCTGTTAGATGCTGAGACTGACAAACCCAAGGTCAACAAATAAAATGGTACAGTCCCAAGATTACTAATCAACACGGCAGGCCAATACTTTAAGTCCAGAGACAGTCCCAAGATCAGCAGGAACATGGCAGGCTGCTGAATGAAGACTCGACTATATGCAGGGTCTAAGCATGCCAAAAAGCTGCAGAGATCTTCCTCTTATATACTGGAAGTAGACCACAGCCCTAAGGCAGCTACTCAGCTGTCCCAGTAGTTTACATCATGGAGTTGATTACCAGTCTCATCATGGGAATAACTACATCCAGCTCCCCAGCCACTCAAAACCAGCTCCAGCCAAGTTGACACACAACTTTACCACACACAGCAATGGACATAAAGATAATAGGTGCTTGACGGTAACTTAAAGGATAAATCACTAATAACTCCATTCAACTATAAAAAAGTAGAAATCAAAGTTCCAGTCCATAAATCTGTCTAAATCTGTAGGGAGAACACCTGATGCACGGCAGGCCACAGGTATTGCTGATTTTCATGGAACCCTAGGTTCACAGAGTCAAGAAATGAAACAACTATCCTTGTTTTTCTATTACCATGGGCAAAATACCATTGGGCAATATAATCATTTCTAACACCTGGGAGTAATAAGGACTATTGGTTCTTATATCCTTCTTATGAGAATTTGAAGTGATATTGTACTGATATAAGATCTAGACCATTGCTGGCTCTTTTAATCCATAACTGGATGTTCCCTTCATGGAACAAAAGGCTTATCTTATCATCTCTTTCCCACCAGAACATCAAACCTCTAATATCCTTACACTTACTTCTTTTCCTCAAGATTAAGGCATCATTAAAAAGACATGTAGTTCCACTGTGTTGACATAGTCACTTCTTTGGCAAGAGTAACACAATAGCAAGCAATATGTTACTAGAGATTGATTTATCTGATAAATTATATATTTGAATTAATATGTAAGTAAAACAGAGTAAAGTCACAGAGGAATAAAACACAAGCCAGTAAAAATTTTTCTAGAACACATACACACACACACACATCAGATCTCTAAGGCACTTTATTTATATATTTAATTTTAAAATTTTATTGTGCTTTAGGTGCAAGTTCACAGAGCAAAATTTGTTTTACATTCAACAATTCGTGTACATTTGACTTCATGCCCCAATTACCATCCCCGACCATAACAAACTCTCCTCCTTCCCTGTTCCTGTGACTACCTCCTCCCTGTGCCCTTCTTAACTATGCACTCCTGTCTGTTCAGCTGCCCCTCTGGAGCCTCATGTCCAATTGCTTTAAGGGGTGCATCTCCCTAGAGTAGGTGGGTGCCTTGCTCTGTGGTAGGTCTTTCTACTGTTGGTCTGAGAGCCTATTCGTGGGAATGAGTCCAATTCTAGGCCTGAAGGGTAACCTAGGGCCATCGTCTTGGTGGTTCCACTAGATTCAATCTGACCAGTAATTCTGGTCATTTTTGTGTTTTTGAATTTTGTTCCATATTTTTCTTCCTACTCTACCCAGGATTTCTAGTTTTGATCCCTTTCCAAGTGGTTGGCATTGGTAGCCAGGCACCAATGTTCCTCTGGTCTCGGGGTCGATTATATCCTTGGACTAATTGTTTTCAGAGGTCTTTGATTTTCTTCACTCTTCATTGCTTCCAATGAGAGGAGACCAATAGTTACATCTTAGATGGCTGCTAGAGAGCTTTCAAGACCCCAGTCACTACTCACCAAAGTAGGTTGTGGAACAAGATCTTTATGTACTATGTTGTGCCAATTAAGCTTGGTGTCCCCCACTACTATGGTCCCGAGTCGACAGGGCCAGTGATTCTCTCTCTCAAGGTGTTTGGTTGTCTCTGAGAGGTTACTCCAACTCTGTCTTCTGTTGCTTCTGTAATGTGTGTGTCTAATTTTGTAGCACAAGTGCATATGTAGGATTATCTTCAGGTAAATCTATCATTGGTCTAGGATATATTCCTTTTCTGTGACCCCCACCTGATCTTCTCAGTGTCTGTGCACTTATCTGTAGCCTGGTGTTTGGTGTTAGTGGTAATGCAGTATTGTGCATTTACTATTATTTGCCTCTGTTGTTTATATCTTATGTGCACATTTCTGTGTCCTTCCTTTCTCCGATGTCATCATGGTGGTCACAGACTCTTTCCATACTATCCCTCCCTTTACTCAAATCAACATATGAACCCCAACTAGTCTGAAAATTTTCCTCTCCTTCCCTCCCATGCCCAGTAACCACCAAAGTGAGTTTCCACCCCTAAGTAAACCTTTCCTTGACTTTTTACAATAATGGGCTCATACAATATCTGTCCTTCTGTGATTGGCTTATTTCACTCAGCACAGTGTCCTCCAAATTCATCCACATTGTGAGATGATTCATATATTCTTCATTATTCTTTAATGTAGCACTGTATTGCAATGTGTGAATGTACCATAGTTTTGTTATCTATTCATCTGTTGATGGGCATTTAGGTTGTTTCCATCTCTTTGCTATAGTGAATTGTGCTGTGATAAACATGGGTGTGGGTATGTCTGTTCATGTCCTATCTTTCACTTCTTCAGGATATATTCCTAGTAATGGATTTGCTAGTTCAAAAGGTATTTCTATTTTTAGTTTTTTAAGGAAACAGCTCTAAGTCACTTTCGGGGTTCTATTCCAGCTTATGACTGGGCAGTGTTCTGTTCTGTTGTACATAGAATTGCTGTGAGTCAGAACCAATTCAACAGCACCTAACAACAACAATAACAATAACAACAATTGCAGCCAAATTCATGCATATTGCAAATGGGAAAACTGAGACTCCGGAATTGGAATCAATCATTCTAAATTCATTTAGCCAATGAAAGTGCTGGACTAGACCCAGATCTCTGATTTCCTATTCCATTGCTTTTTATACTACTTCACAGTATTTCTTATTACAGAAGAAAACAGACATTCTGGATAACTGAGACACCATTAGACACTGCTTTGGAACCCTGTGTGGCCAGGAAGCAGCCCAAGAATACTGAGTACCAGTTAGTGGTGGAAGAGGAGTGGTACTGATGATGGTGGGAAAACACAGAAAGAGAAATGAAAGATCATGTAAAGTGCAAATCAAGCCCCAATCCTTGGGACAATCTTCGCTTTCATAGACTTGGTAGAAAAACATTCATTAAGGAAAATAATACACATTATACTTCCTGGTCCATGGCCTTAATAAAAAAAAAAAAGTGATTTCTCCCCATGATTTCAGTTTTCTATTGCAAAATCCCTTTTGCTTCAGATAACAAACATTCCAGGTTTATTTCTTTGAGCTCTTCTGCATGACAGGAATCCTTGTAAATGGCAGCTGCTAATGGGAATCTGGGGAACTCTGGTGGCGTAGTGCCTAAGGTATTTGACTGCTAACCAGAAGACTGGTGGTTCCAACCCACCAGCCACTCCTTGGAAGGAAGATTGGGGAATCTACTTCCGTAGTGATACTGCCTTGGAAACCCAAGGAGGGGTTGCTACTAGTCGGGTCCAACTCAATGGCACATAACAACAACAACAACAACACTTCCGTAGAGATACTGCCTCCGCCTCGGAAACTCAAGGAGGGGTTGCTATGAGTCAGAAATGACTCAATGGCAAATTGGAATTTGGGTATATCTGGCATAAAGTTTCATAGCCCCATAAAATAGCCTACATCACGCTATTCTTTGTCTTGTTCCAACAACTCATGGTGACCAGGATGGTGTTGCTGCTGCTCACTAATGTTTTTTTTTTTAAATGCTTTTCACAGTGTGTGTATAAACATATTTATAATTATTTCTCACAGAAAACCTATAAGCTATGTAGGATTAATCATAATGAGATTAAAACCCAAAACAAACAAACAAAAAAACATTTACCAGGTTGCTAAATCCCCAATTATTAGCTAGGCTCACATGAGTGCTGTAAGAGCTTCTGGGAAGGAAAGAATGCTTACTACATGCAAAGGAGAGCTATATATTACTAAATGAGGCTTTGCATATCCTGTTGCTAAGCTGGGCTGTAATGTTCATTTATCCTCTTTTTCAACAATATTTAATGAGTGTCATCAGTGTGTCAGACACTGTGCTAGTTGCTATAGATACAGTACAATAAAAAATAAACAAGAACTTGCCTCATTGAGCTTACATTGTAGTGAAATAGACAAATCTAAATAATTTGAGAGGCAAACAGAAATGATAAAGAGTGCAATAAGCATTTTGAAAGAAATAGTGTACCTTGAAAATGTGTGTGTCTATGTGTATGATTGTACTTTGAATAGAGTGCTCAGGAAAAGTCTCTCTGATTAGGTGACTGTGATGGTTAAGGTTGTGTGTCAACTTGGCTAGGCCATGATTCTCAGTGGTTTGGCAGTTCCCATGTAGTCATCCTCTATGAGATCTAATATAATGTAATTACTTGCATGATGAGATCTGCTGAGTGGCCAATCAGTTGAAAGTGAGTTTTCTCAGGGGTGTGGCCTGCTTCCAATATATATGGAAGTTCTGGAAAAGGTCTCTGGCTTTTTGCTTGATCTGGATCCTACATCTGGCTTATCATCATCTAACCTCCATTTCTTTGGACTTGAGACAATAACCTGCCATCTTATCTCCCAATCGTGGATTTGTGAGTCTCCTCAGCCCATGGGCCAACAAGTTGGCATCTGACCTATGATCCTGGGTTGGTCAGCCACGGTATTACATGAGTTAGGAAAAGCCTCCAACCTGATGTCTGACCTATGGATTTGGGACTTGCTATCCTCTACAACTGCATGAGTCATTTCCTTGAGATAAATCTCTCTCTCCCTCCCCCTCTCTCTCTCCATGCACATATATAAGCTTCACTGGTTTTGCTTCTCTAGAGAAGCCAGCCTAAGACAGTGATGTTAAAATGAAACCTGAAAAATGAAAATGGAAGGAAGGAAGAACGTACTAAGCAGAGAGAACAGCAAATACAAACTATCTGGAGTGGAAAAATGTTGGTATTTGGGATAAAGAAGTATCCATACCATTGGCGTGTCATTCACGGCAGGGAGTGGTATGATATGATATCAAAGAGGCAAGAGCAAGGTATTGCGTGGCTTTGCAGATCATGGTAAAGCATTTGAGTGTTCTTCAAAGAGCAATAATAATAATAAAAAGAAAACGATACATAGCAACCCTATTAGAAAAAAACCCAAAACTCACTGCTGTTGAGTCAGATCGGACTCATAGCAACAGTTCCTTGGGTTTCTGAGGCAGTATCACTATAGAAGTAGATTGCCTGATCTTCCTTCTGAGGAGTGGCTAGTGGGTTTGAACTGCCAGCCTTCTGGTTAGCAGTCAAATGCCTTAAGCGCTACGCCACCAGAGCAACCCAGAGAAGAATTGCCTCCTGGGGTTTCTAAGACTGCAATCTTTACAGAAGTAGACTGTCACATCTTTCTCCTATGGAGAGGCTGGTAGGTTTGTTCCCGTGACCTTTTCATTAACAGCTGAACACTTAACCACTGTGCCACCAGGGCTCCTTCTAAGAGCAACAATAAACCTTTAAAATTATTTAAAAATAGTTATAAATCACTAGAAGTTGCAAAATAATACTCAGAGTACCTTTCCCCCAGTTTCTCCTGTATAGTTATAGAAAAATATCAAACCCATGAAAGTGACATTGCCACAATTCAGAGAACTTACTCACTTTCACTAGGAGCTCTGGTGGCGTACTGTCTAATCAGAAGACCAGTGGTCCAAACCCACCAGCCACTCCTCAGAAGGAAGACTAGGGAATCTACTTCCGTAGAGATACTGCCTTGGAAACCCAAGGAGGGGTCGTTATGAGTCGGAATTGACTCAACAGCAGTGACTTTAGTTTTTTGGTATTCATTTTCACCAGCTTTACTTGTACCTGTGTGTGTGTGTGTGTGTGTGTGTGTGTGTGAGTATGAGTGTGTAGCCCTGTGGAAGGCTGAAGTAGAAGGCCAAAGGGGCCCCTCACTAA
>NW_006921846.1:508687-509889 GCF_000298275.1 Orycteropus afer afer | reverse complement strand
TCTACAGGAGTAGATTGCACAATCTTCATTCCAAGTAGTGGCTGGTGGGTTTGAACCACCAGTCTTTTGGTTAACAGTCAAATGCCTTAGGCACTACACCACCAGAGAGCTCCCTTAACAGACTAGCAGGCATGATTAAAGTAGACATTAATCATAGTGACTATTTTCCCCTCCCTTTTGCTTTCTTTTAAGTAAATAGAATAGCCAACCTTTTTATAGATGCTGAGTTCCTTAGGTTTGTTATTTTCAATTATACATTCTTCTAAGCATAACTGTCTCCCATGACTGGTTTCAGTTGAGAACCATAGCCTATGAAACAAGACAACCCTGGGAAGAAGGACACTGAGTCCAGAGTAGCCAGAGAAGAGAAGAACAAAAACATTCTTGGCAGTCCAAGGGATCTTCAACCCCATTCCCATCTCCCTATAGAATCATGTTTGCCCCTTTGCTCGGGAAGACAGATATTTTAGAGAAGTGATTCTCTGTCTCCTTGGGTCTCCATACTCAATAAATCCTTTTGCTTATGTTTGCCCCTTTGCTCGGGAAGACAGATATTTTAGAGAAGTGATTCTCTGTCTCCTTGGGTCTCCATATTCAATAAATCCTTTTGCTTTCCCTCTTCAATCTGTTGTGATCATTGGCTCTTCATGACAAGGGGTAAAGACCTTGTTGTTCCTACTATAGTTCTATGCAATTTTATCACATATGCAAACCATAATCAAGATATCATAACCATAGTCACCACAAGGATCCTCTGTGCTGCCCCTTTATAGCCACACCCACTAGACTCACCCTTAATCCCTAACCCCTGGCAACTACTAATCTGTTTTCTATCTGCAATTTTGTCATTTTGAGAATGTTATATAAATGGAATTGTACAGTGTGGTATAGCGAAATACTTAATGGGGCCCTTCTAGCTGTAGTCTTTGTAACTCCCACTAAATGACCAGGTGGGACTATGCAAATGTGATGCTATGTCCCACAAAGAGGATTGGTAAGCTTGCTAATAATGTAAATAAGATGGATGGCACCCTTCTGGGGGTGAGATCATGCAAATAAGGTAGATGGAACCCTAATGAGGGAATTGGTCAGTTTTGCCATCTCACTAGGCTTAAAATGAGCCATCTCAGGGACAGAAAGGGAGGACCTCATGACTAACAAGAAAGAATAGCCAGAAGTGGAGTGCATCCTTTGGACCTGGG
>NW_006921846.1:506368-508397 GCF_000298275.1 Orycteropus afer afer | reverse complement strand
CCAGGCACTTGGTAAAGCCAGGTTTGCTGACCCATGGAGCTAGAGCTGAGCACCTTTGGGATGAGGCTTATTGGTGGAATGGGCTGTCTCTGGACACTCATCGGCAGTTAATAAACAGCTTGTTGAACAAGGCAGAGGCCAAAGGGCCACAGGGCCAGAGAAAGGTATGCCTACAGGCACTGCTGAGAAGAATCTGTCCTGATGGAAGAACTGTATCCTGAATTGTTTCTGATCCTGAATTGTAACCTGTTACATCTCTAAAAACCTGATAATTGTGAGTACTGTCTATGAGTTGTGTGGCCATTGCAATGAATAATCAAAGCCAGTAGAGAAATAGAGAGTGCTGTGGGAGGGGTGAGGAGCTCTGATGGTGCAGGGCCTAAGGCATTTGACTGCTAACCAGAAGGTTGGTGGTTCAAACCCACCAACCACTCTGTGGAAGGCAGATGGGGCAGTCTACTTCCCTAAAGATTTATCGCCTAAGAAATCCAATTGGGGTCATTATGAGTTGGCATCAACTCATGGTAGTGGGTTTGGATTTAGTGGGTGGGAAGGGCAGTTGGTGTCAGAATTGGTAGAGAATGGTGGAGGCATGTCTGACTTCCACCTCATAGGAATTAGCCTTGGGCTGCTGATCTTGACCCTCCTCCTTATCTGTGAAGTTAGAGAAGAGGAGATGAGAGGCCTCTTCCATGCCATTTTTACATACAGTATATAACCTTTTTTTTTCTTCCTTTTTTGTATTTTGGGTGCAAATTCATAAAGCAGATTTTTTTTTTTTATATTCAACTGTTCATGTATATTTGATTTCATGGCCTGATTACAATCCCCAACCATAAAAACTATAACCTTTTAAGGAGCTCTGGTGGCATAATGCCTAAGAACTAGGGAACTTGAATGATACATACCAATTGAAGATTAAAAAGGGTTACAGAGAATGCACAATACTGCATTACCATTAACACCAAACACGAGGCTACAGATAAACAGATAAACACCTGAGAGGATCAGATGGGGGTCAGTGAACAGGAGTATACTTTACACCAAGAATAGATTCAGCTGAGGCTAATCTTGCACAGACACCAGTTATACAAAATACCTGCAATCCTTACAGAAACAATGGAAGACAGACACAGAGTAATCCCTCACAGACAACCAGACACCATGGGAGAGAGATCCAATAGATCTTCTGTCTCAGGACCATAGTACTGGAGGACAGCAGACTCAATTGGCACAACAAAATACATAAAAGCCTAGCTCTGCATCCTACATTGGTGAGTAGCGACTGGGGTCTTAAAAGCTTTCAAGTGGCCATCTAAGATGCACCTAATGGTCTCCTAGTGTCAGAAGCAAAGAAGAGTACAAAAAACCAAGGGCATTTGGGAGCAATCAGCCCTAGGACACGATGACCCTTGAGACCAGAAGAACTAGATGGTGCCCAGCTACCAATGCCAACCACCCAGGAAGGGATCAAATCTGGAAATCCTGAATAGAGTGGGAGGAAAAACGTGGAACAAAATCCAAAAACTCAATAATGACCAGAATTACTGGTCAGATGGAGTCTGATGAGACCCTCAATACTATGGTCCTGGAATACATTCTGCACCTGGAATTAAACTCACTCCCAGGCACTGGCTCTCAGCCCAGTAGTTAACAAGATGTACACACAGACCACTCAACCCAGGATGACGCACCCACATACTCTTGGTAATGCATCCCTTAGAGCAATAGACCATGGGGCACCAGAGGGGCACCATTCACACAGAGGAAATGCAGAGCACACAGGAGTGCATAACTGTGAGTGGCACAGGGGGAGGGTTACTGGACAGGGAGAGGAGGAGACTGGATTAGGGTTGGGTATAGGAAATGGGGAGTGAAACTAAATGTACACATGTAAAACAAACTCTTAAAATAAAAAATAAAAAGGGTTATAGAATTGGTTCTGGGTCTTGACCACCTGGCTACATCGTGGTTGAGGTATGACTTATGACTATGCAGCCCTGAGTCATAACTTTGTTGTTGTTGTTAT
>NW_006921846.1:504174-506268 GCF_000298275.1 Orycteropus afer afer | reverse complement strand
GCCAGCCTTCTGGTTAGCCGTCAAGCGCCTTAGGCACTATGCTACCAGAGCTCCTAACTTTAGTTTAAATTAAATAAGGACACACTCAGGCAAGTTCCCTAGTTCTTTATGAGTATAATCTACTTTCAACCACACTCTTCCTGAGGGCAAATTGCCCTCCCTAGGTTTGTCCCAGACTTGTCTATGCATAGCCAAGTTGCTGGTTTAATGGTCAGAAAAAAATGCAAATTGTGTCTGAACTTGTATCAATACTCAAAATAGAGTCAGGGCTCCGGCTGAAGACCTCAGCCTTCCATGAACCAAGTTATTTAGAATTTAAGATCTAATACAACACATAACCATACTAAACCCAAACCCACTGCCATCGAGTTGATTCTGGTTCATAGCCACCCCTATTGGGTTTCCAAGGCAGTAAATCTTTACAGAAGTAGCTTCATCTTCCTTCCATGGAGCAGCTGGTAGGTTTGAAACACCAACCTTCTGGTTAGCAGTCAAATGCCTTAAAAACTGAGCCACCAGAGCTCCTTAATACACCACATACTTGGTACATTCTATCTCTGACCTTAACCACCCAGAGTTAGGTTAGACCTCACAGGTTAAAAGGACTCTATGCTGGTGTAGTGCCTAAGGCATTTGACCACTAACCAGAAGGCTGGCAGTTAAAACCCGCCAGCCACTCTTCAGAAGGAAGGTTGGGCAATCTACTTCTGTGGTGATACTGCCTCAGACACCCAAGGAGGGGTTGCTATGAGTCAGATCCGACTCCATGGCAGTGAGTTTGTTTTTATTTTCTGGTATCCTTCAGATCAATTGCCTGCATAATCCTTCTATGTTACTCAGCCAAAAAGAGCTGGACTTTCACAAGTCAGAAGTACTTTATCCTTGTGAACAACAAATAGGCAGATGCCAGCCCCTGTTAGCTCTCACTGCCCCCTGTGGGTTTGTTAACTCAGTAGGAAGACTCAGAACTCACAGAAAGGGCTATATGCATTGTAATAACGTTCTTATAACCAATACCAAACCCAAACCAAACCCACTGCCATCGAGTCGATTCCAACTCGTAGCAATCCCCATAGGGTTTCCAAGGCTGTAAATCTTTAAAGAAGCAGACTGCCTCATCTTTCTCCCACAGAACAGCTGATGGGTTTTAACCACTGACTTTTTGGTTAGCAGCCCAATGCCTTAACCACAGTGCCACCAGAGTTCCTTTGTAACCAACAAAGGATGTAAACGAAGAGTCACGTGGTCTGGGAGAGTTCTCACTGGGTTTCCATGTCCTAGTGGATGTGCCATCCTTCCACATCCATCGAGGTCTTTCAGCAATCAGTAAGCCTAAGAAACTTACATGTTCAAAATTATTTTATTTGTTTCATTACATAGTCATTACTGGGGCCTTAATGCATAGTCAAGATCAAATTAATCATTGAATATACATGACTGATTGTATAATGCCCTTCTGTCCTGAGATTTTCTGACCAGGTGTGATCTCTTTTGGCCCCCATTTATCTGCACACATTTAAGCATTTCCTGATTGACACCTGTTGCTGGGGAATTCTGTGAGCTGTCTTTCTATCATTTCAGGAGGTAGCATATGATCAAGAATCAATAGTATCGAAGGAAGAAGTTTAAACTGCACTGAAAGAATTGGTGAAAAACAAGGCCCCAGTAATTGACAGAATAGCCACTGAGATGTATCAATGAAAGGATGCAGTGCTGGACTCATTTATTCGTTTATGTTAAGAAATTTGGAAGACAACTACCTGCCTTTTTGTGCCCATTCCAAAGAGAGGTGTATCCTTTCACCATACTTTCTCAATCTGTGTGCTGAGCAAATACTCCAGGAAGCTGGACTATATGAAGAATGTGGCATCAGGATTGGAGGAAGCCTCATTAACCTGCAGATGACACAACCTCCCTTAACCTCCCTTGCTGAAAGTAAAGATGACTTGAAGCACTTACTGATGAACATCAAAGACTACAGTCTTCAATAAGGATTACACCTCAGTGTAAAGAAAACAAAAGTCTTCACAACTGGACCAATAAGCAACATCATGATAAATGGAGAAAAGAATGAAGTTGTCTGGGATTTCAT
The DNA here is from genome assembly GCF_000298275.1 of Orycteropus afer afer. Classification (NCBI taxonomy): domain Eukaryota; kingdom Metazoa; phylum Chordata; class Mammalia; order Tubulidentata; family Orycteropodidae; genus Orycteropus; species Orycteropus afer. Next base: position 504,176 of record NW_006921846.1, on the reverse strand, counting down.
TT
>NW_006921846.1:501038-503299 GCF_000298275.1 Orycteropus afer afer | reverse complement strand
TGATCCCAGGGATCCAACAGTTTTAGAAATGTTAGTAGCTCCAAAGCCCCAATTACCTCTAAAGTAAAATGATGGCTAATTCTGAGGACTAGGGTATCACTTAGGAGGAGATAGAAATTAAGGGAGAGTACCTATGTAACCCAGGCACATGGGGGCTTAGATTTGTATCAAGAAAACAACAAAAAGTTGTCATTGAGTTGATTCCAACTCATGCCAATCCCATTAAAAAATCCTATTGCCGTGAAGTCTATTCTGACCCACGGCCATCTTGTTTGTTAGAATAGAACAGCTGTTCCTTAGGCAAATCACCAGGGATTTCTTTTTGATGCTGCTATGTCGTTTCAAACTGACAGTTAAGCTTAGCAGTCAATCACAAACTGTGTCACCAAGAGTGCTATGTGAATTTTCCAAGGAGGTTAAAACTTCCTCCTCAGTAAGTAACAAAAGTCCGAAAAACTTACCTGGAAGTGTAGTCAGATATGTGAACGTTTAGTCAGAAGAGAAATAAAAAGAATAGGGAAAGAAAGGATAAAAAAGATAGAGGAAGTAGGCTTACAAATATTGCTAACAATTCAGTGTCTGGTGGCGGTGGCGACAGTCTGGAATGGATCCAAGATGACTGCTAACCCCCTCCCACTTTGCAGGAATACTTATACCTGAATTTGTGGAATTGGGGATTGGGGCTACATGACAGGGAATGCAGGACTACAACTGGGTTCAGACTTGGTGGCTCTGGGCCCTGATCAGGAGGGCCCACCCACCCCCCACCCCCCGGGGCAGTGTCCTACAACCACCACCTGTGTGTGCACTGATAAGATGCTGCTGTTAGCAAGCTTTATAGCTTAACACTCTTCTAAGGACAGGTTAATATGTTATAGGGAAGGTGGTTAGTACTTGACGGAAGCAGGGGAATACCTGAGAAGGGGAGATAGGGGAAATGGCCTGTAATTCTTACAAGTGTGGCTAAACAAGATGGAGTCTGAGAGCCATTTGGGGGGGGTGGATCACAGCTACCTACCATACACAGGGCAACCCACTACTGCCTACTGAATCAAAATCTATAAATGAATCTGATGCTGAATGAGAGATAAGCTGACTTTCAGAATTGTTAAGGATGGAAGAAAAATGTATATAAGTGACACAAGCCAGTCATGAAACAATAAGCAATTGACTGCTGGTAGTGGAATTTATTCTCCTGTTTCCTCAAATACTTTCTCAAATATTATCTAGCTGTTTGGACTGTACATAGAGCAAGACAAATTTGTGGGCAGTTGTTCTCATCTAACTTTGCTAACATTTTCTCCTCCCTTTGGCCAAGTCCCTGCCATGTAGCCAGCACTCCATGCTGTCTTGAATCCTATTCCTTTCCTTTCCTTTTTCTTCACTTCCTCCATGAGTAATCTCAGGCACTTTCTTGGCTTCTGCTACCATATTCCAAATCTATGCTTCTAGCCCAGAGCTTTGACCTAAGTACCAGACCTGCATCTCTGTTCAGATATTCCATTTTGTTGTTGTTGTTAGTTGGCTCTGACTCATAGCACAACAGAATGAAACACTGCCTGGTCCTGCAACATCCTCACAATCCTTTCTATGCTTGAGTCCGTTGTTGTAGCCACTGTGTCAATCCATCTCATTGAGGGTCTTTCCATTTTTGGGGTACCCTCTACTTTACCAAGCATTCTTCTGGTCGTCCATAGTATTTTCAGTTTTCTTCACCAAGACCACAATTCAAAGGCATCAACTCTTCTTGCGTCTTGCTTATTCGTTGTCTAGCTCTCACATGCATATGAAGTGACTGAAAATATGATGGCTTGGGTTAGGCATAGCTTAGTCTTCAAAGTAACATCTTTGCTCTTCAACACTTTAAAGATGTCTTTTGCAGCAGATTTGCCCAGTGCCAACGTTGTTGTTGTTAGGTGCCACTGAGTTGTCTCTGACTCATCGCAACCCTATGTACAACAGAACAAAACACTGCCTGGTCCTGTGCCAGCCTCATGATCCTTGCTACAGCTGAGCCCGTCATTCCAGACACTGTGTCAATCCATCTTGTTGAGGCCTTTCCCCTTTGTTGTTGACCCTCCACTTTACCAAGCATGATGCCTTCTCCAGGGAATGGTCCCTTCCAACAACATGACCAAAGTAGGTGACACTAAGCCATTCTTGCTTCCAAGGAGCATTCCAGCTGCACTTCTTCCAGGGCAGATTTGTTTGTTCTTTTGGAAGTCCATGGTACTTTCAGTATTCTTCACCGACACCACAAT
>NW_006921846.1:499976-500660 GCF_000298275.1 Orycteropus afer afer | reverse complement strand
TCCAGGTGTTGATTATAGAACCAAGCTATATGAAGCCTTTTACAATTTCAGTCTTTTCTCCATTTTTCATGGTGCTACTTATTGGTCCAGTTGTGAAGATTTTTGTTTTCTTCATATTGAGGTGTAATCCATACTGCAAATTGTAGTTTTTAATCTTCATCAGTAAGAGCTTCAAGTCATTCTTACTTTCAGCAAGCAAACTTGTGTTGTCTGCATGTCACTGGTTGTTAATGAGTGTTCCTCCAATTCTGATGCCACATTTTTCTTCATATGGTCTGGCTTCTTGGATTATTTGCTCAGCATACAGATTGAATAAGTATGGTGAAAGGATACAACCCTGAAACACTCCCTTCCTGAATTTATACCATGCAGTATCCCTTTGTTCTGTTCAAATGGCAGCCTCCTTGTCTATACACAGGATCCTCATGAGTGCAATCAAGTGTTCTGGAATTCCCACTCTTCTCAGTGTCATCCATAATTTGGTATGATCCATACAATTGAATGCTTTTGAATAATCAATGAAACACAAGTAAACATGTTTCTTGTATTCTTTGCTTTAAGCCAGGATCCATCTGACATTAGCAATGTTATCCTTTCATTCTGCGTCCTCCTTTGAATCCAGCTTGCCTTTCTGGAAGTTCTCTGTCAATATACTGCTGCAACCATTTTTGAATTATCTTCAGT
>NW_006921846.1:495694-498771 GCF_000298275.1 Orycteropus afer afer | reverse complement strand
ATTTGCAATGAATAAATCCTTGGTCTTGCAAAATTCTGTCATGTGATCTCCAGTGTTATTTCTATCACCAAGGCCATATTTTCCAAGTACCAGTGATTCTTCTTTGCTTCCAACTTTTGCATTCCAATCATCAGTGATAAGTAACACATCTTGATTGCATGTTTGGTCAATTTCAGACTGCATAAGTTGGTAAGAATCTGCAATTTCCTCATCTTTGGCTTTGGTGGTTGGTGCATAAATTTGAATAATAGTAGTATTAACTGTTCTTCCCCATGGGTACTTCAAACTCACTTTGTCCAAAACCTAACTCTCTCTTTCCCACCTCAAATGTTCTACTTCTCCTTCTGCTTGGGTTTATGGGAAAGGGATATTCCCAGGTAGAAGTTGGGAAGGTTTGGTGGTGAAGATTTGTTATAAATGGGGATGTGAAAGCAAACATCTTCAGGCCCACTTAGAGATGCTGGTTTAAAAAGAAAAGTAGGCAGTGAGAAGTTTTGGACCAGACACAGTGTATGGTCAGATATCTTATGATCCCCTGTCTTGAGGGAGTAGTTGGAGAGGAAAAAGATAAAGGATTAGAATCTGGCTGAGATACAGTTTTGTAAATAGACATGCATTCCTTGCAGGAGAAAGCTCAGGCTCTCAGCTCCTTTATTATCCTGGATATGTAAATAAATTAAGATCAGAGGAGGCACAGAGAATAGCAAGATGTTCTTTTATTTACTTTTGGCCTTCCAAGAGTTGTGACAAAGTGTCTATGATAAAACAAAGCCATTGGAAAATGAGAAAATCCCTTTATAAAGTCTTCAGATATCAAGATGTTTTGGAATACTATGTACATACCCTAGAAAGCTTGTTTTTTCCTCCTAGTTTAAAATATTTGTTGGAGTTAAGTTAGTGGTTGGTGTGGGTTTGCTGGTGTTCTATCCAAACCAAGGGAGAAAGTTATGATTAATTAACATCTCTATGCTCAAAATTCCAAATGGAAGAGTAATATCACCTACCCCATAACATTTTCTTGAGGATTAAATAATCACAGTATTATTTTTATTTTAGGGCTGGGACCTGGATTTTGTGGGCACTGCAGGCAGCGAGGCTAACTTGTCTGTCAGTGTGTTGTCCTGTGGTGGCTTACATATTGGTGTGAGGCTGGAGGCTATGCCACCGGTGTTGCACAATGCCAGCAGGGTTACCATGGTGGACAGGTTCCAGTGGAGCTTCTGGGTTAAGACAGACTCAGAAGAAGGAAGAGGCCATTCACTACTCAAACAATTGGCCGGTGAAAACCTTATGAATAGCAGTGAAACACTTTCTGATATATTACTGGAAAATGTTATGAATAGCCCTGAAACGTCCAATATAGTGCCAGATGATGAACCCATCAGATTGGAAGGCACTCAAAATATGACTGGAGAAGAGTTGTGTCCTCAGAGTAGAGACAATCTTAATGATGTGGATGAAGTAAAGTTTTTGGGACCTCTATTGGCTGATGTGGCACAACTCAAAATAAGTAGAAACAGATGCAAACATCCATTAATAATTGGAACATGGAATGTATGAAGTATGGATCTAGGAAAATTGGATGTTGTCAAAAATGAAATAGAATGCATAAAGATCGATATTCTAGGCATTAGTGAGCTGACATGGACTGGTTTTGTCCATTTTGAATCAGACAATCATATGGTCTACTATGCTGGGAATGACAAATTGAAGAGGAATGGTGTGGCATTCATCATCCCAAAGAATGTTTCAAGATCCATCCTGCAGTACAGTGCTGGCAGTGATAGAATAATATCCATATGCCTACAAGGAAGACCAGTTAATACTACTATTATTCAGATTTAAGCCCCAACCACCAAAGCCAAAGATGAGGAAATTGAAGATTTCTAAAAACTTCTGCAGTCTGAAACTGACCGAACATGCAATCAAGATGTATTGACTATCATTGGTGACTGGAATGCAAAAGTTGTAAACAAAAAAGAGTTACTGGTGGAAAATATGGCCTCAGTGATAAAAGTAATACTGGAGATCACATGATAGAATTTTGTAAAACCAATGTCTTATTCATTGCAAATACCTTTTTTCAACAACACAAACAGCAGCTATACATGTGGACTTCAACAGATGGAATACACAGGAATCAGATTGACTACATCTGTGGCAAGAGGAGAAGCTCAATTATCTTTAGCCAAAACAAGGCCAGGAGATGACTGTGGAACAGATCACCAACTGCTGATATGCAAGTTTACGTTGAAGTTGAAGATAATTAAAACAAGTCCACAAAAACCAAAATATGACCTTGATAATATCCGTCATGAATTTAAAGAACATCTAAAGAACAGTTTTGATGCATTGAACACCAGTGACCAAAAACCAGAGGAATTGTGAGATGACATCAAGATCATTATCCATGAAGAAAGCAAATGGCCATTAAAAAGACAGGAAGGGAAGAAAATTCCCAAATGGATGTCAGAAGACATGGTGAAACTTGCTTTTGAATGGAGAGTAGCTAAAGCAAATGGAAGAAATGACAAGATAAAAGAGCTGAACAGAAGATTTCGAAGAGTAGCTCGAGCAGACAAAACCAGTTACTATAATGAAACATGGAAAGACCTGGAGTTAGAAAACCAAAATGGAAGAACATGCTCAGCATTTCTCATGCTGAAAGAACTGAGGAAAAAATTAAGCTTTGAATTGCAATATTGAAAGATTTTATGGGCAAAATATTGAATGATGCAGGAAGCATTAAAAGAAGATGGAAGGAATACACAGAGTCATTGTACCAAAAGAATTGGTCAATCTTCATCCACTTCAGGAGGTGGCATAAGATCAAGAACCAATGGTTCTGAAGGAAGAAGTTGAAACTGCACTGAAGGAATTGATGAAAAACAAGGCTCCAGGAATTGACGGAATACCTATTGAGATGATTCAACAAACGGATGCCCCACTGGAGGCACTGCCTCGTCTATGCCAAGAGATTTGGAAGATAGCTGCCTGGCCAACTGATTGGAAGAGAGCCATATTTGTACCCATTCCAAAGAAAGGTGATCCCACAGAATGTGTAAATTACCAAACAA
>NW_006921846.1:492320-494279 GCF_000298275.1 Orycteropus afer afer | reverse complement strand
TGTTGTTGTTATGTGCCGTCGAGTCGGCCCTGACTCATAGCGACCCCTCCTTGGGTTTCCGAGGCAGTATCACTACGGAAGTAGGATTGCCCAATACTTCCTTGGAAATCCAAGGAGGGGTCGCTATGAGTTGAAATTGACTCGATGGCAGTGAGTTTAGTTTTTTGGAAGCACAAGAAAGGAAGATGTATAAAAGGACCTACTGCTTGTGAAAAGACTTGTGAAGATGTGTCTAATGGGGATTTTTGTAGAGAAATGTTTCCTTCTCTAAATCCACTACATTTTGTCTCTGAAATGTTCTATATAATATGTTAATGGAGTGTACAAAGAAGTTCTGAGTCCTGCTTTACAGTTAGCACAGGGACAAACAGAGGTGTTTTATGTAGATGTTGCCAACATATGGATTATAGCATTTCACAAATAAAGAAATGGAAGTTTAGAGAGGCTAAGGAATTAGTTCAAGGTCAGTACTCCGAAAATGAAGCAGCAAGATTCAAACTGGGATCTATAATATCCTAGTATCCACGATCTTAACAATTAAGATGTATTACCTCTCTGAATATACTTGTTTAAAATGTTTTGACCTTTAATCTATCTGAGTCCCACCATATTCCTTTCACTCTCTGGGGCAAACAATGCATTCTCTTTGACCAGGCTGTAGGAGATTCCCTTGCCTTCTCTCTTTCCACAGCCAGCTTTGAGGAAGGTAAGCAAAGCATGTCCTTTTTTTTGAAGTAAATTTTTGAGGGCTGCCTGTTACAAGCATGAAAGTTTCTAAATTCCAAAGGAAGAGCTAATCAGGGCAAAATGAGCATCTAAAAAGGAATGTTGAAATATAAACGCATATGGCAGGAGACTAAATTTCAAATCCTGTTTCCTTATTTAAAACACTTTTTTTTTCCTGTTTTGATTAACACAACAAAGGTTTATTTCTTACTTAAGGAAGTTCTGTGACTGTAACTCTCCAGAGCAGCTGTCCTCTACTTGGTGTTGTTATGTGCCATTGAGTCAGACTCGACTCATAGCGACCCCTCCTTGGATTTCCGAGGCAGTATCACTACGGAAGTAGATTGCCCCATCTTCCTTACTTAGTGACTTGGTAATCCAGTCTGCTACCATCTTCTGACCCCATCATCTCAACACATAGCCTCCACAATTGTTACGGCAAGAGAAAAGGTAACTGGAGGACCTTGCACCAGCTCTTAAATGTTGTAGTAGTTTTCAATGTGGCCCCCAAATTATTTAATATTTCTCCCACCAAGAACTGAGGAGTATGTTCCCACCCTTGAATCTTGCCTCTGTGACCAATAATTTACAAAATACTCTGTTAAGATTCATGTTGTTTTTCTGAAAATCCCCTAAAGCTGGAGGACATTCATGATTAAACAGTGAGAAAAAAACAATCTAAGGCAAGGTAGTAGTGATTTTCAGGTCTCAAGTGATACATGTCTGTGCCTTTTCTCTTTCCTCCCTTCCCATGCCATTAGCTATGAGGTGTAGATGTAGAATGAATGTGATCTTTATTTCTCTCAGTCCCTCTCAGTTGGCCTGTGTGCCAGTTCTTAAGTTGCTATCTTCAAATCTGCACTTCTACATTCCTTGTGATAATAGAGGTGGAAACTACTGCATTTCTTTCTTTCTTTCTTTTTTTTTTCATTTGCTCTTTATTAAACTCAAACCAAACTGAATTCACTGCCGTTGAGTCAATTCCAACTCATAGTGATCCCCTTTGGGTTTCCAAAGCTGTAAATCTTTACAGAAGCAGACTGCCCCCATCTTTCTTCTGTGGGAGGGATGGTGGGTTTGGACCATGAATCTTTTGGTTAGCAGCCAAATGCCTTAACCACTACACCAGTAGAACTCCTGCTTCTTTGTTGTTGTTGTGGTTGTTATGTGCCGTCGAGTCGGCCCCAACTCATAGCGACCCCTCCTTGGGTTTCCGAGGCAGTATCACTACGG
>NW_006921846.1:476073-480010 GCF_000298275.1 Orycteropus afer afer | reverse complement strand
AACAAGGCTCCAGGAATTGATGGCATATTCATTGAGATGTCTCAACAAATGGGTGCAGTACTGGAGGCACTCACTCATCTTTGCCAAGAAATTTGGAAGTTAACTACCTGGCCAACTGTGTGGAAGAGATACTTATTTGTGCCCATTCCAAAGAAGGGTGATCCAACAGAAGGCGGAAATTATTGAACAATATTAATATCACATGCAAGTAAAATTTTGCTGAAGATAATTCAAAAATGGTTGCTGAAGTACATCAATGGGGAACTGCCAGAAATTCAAGCAGGATTCAGAAGAGGATGTAGAATAAAGGTTATCATTACTGATGTCTGCTGGATCTTGACTGAAAGCAAAGAATACCAGAAAGATGTTTACTTGTGTTTTCTTGACTATGCAAAGGCATATGACTGTGTGGATCATAACAAAGTATGGATGACATTGAGAAGAATGGGAATTCCAGAACACTTAAATGTGCTCATGAGGAACCTGTACATAGACCAAGAGGCTGTCATTAAAACAGAACAGGGGGGATACTTCACGGTTTAAAATTAGGAAAGATATGTGTCAGGACTGTATTCTTTCTTACTTGTTCTATCTGTATGCTGAGCAAATAATCTGAGAAACTGGACTATAAGAAGAAGAATGCAGCATCAGTAATTGAGGAAGAGTCATTAACAACCTGCGATATGTAGATGACACAACCTTGCTTGCTGAAAGTGAAGAGGACTTGAAGCACTTACTGATGAAGATCAAAGACTATAGTATTCAGTATGGATTACACTTGAACACCTAACAAAAATCTTCACAATTGGACCAAAAAGCAACATCATGATAAATGGAGAAAATATTGAAGTTGTCAATGATTTCATTTTACTTGAATCCACAGTCAACAGTCATGGAAGTAGCAGTCAAGAAATCAAATGAAGAAAAATAAAAGGAAGAAAGAAACCAAACGATTTGGGAAAAACTACTGTAAAAACACCTTTTTAAAGTATTCAAAATCAAAGATCTCACCTTGAGGAGTAAGGTGAGCCATGGTATTGTCAATCACCTCATATGCGTGCAAAAGCAGGACAGTGAATAGGGAAGACCCAAGAATTGATGCATTTGAAATGTAGTTAAAAAAAAAAAAAAAAAAACCTCAAAACTAACTGCCATCAAGTCGATTTGACTCCTAGCGACACCTCATGATATCTCTACGGAAGTAGATTGCCCAATCTTCCTTCTGAGGAGTGGCTGGTGGGTTTGAACCACAAGCATTCTAGTTAGTAGTCAAATGTCCTAGGCACTACGCAACCAGAGCTCCCTTGAAATATAGTATTGGTGAAGAATATTTCATGGACTGCCAGAAGAATGAACAAATCTATCCTGGAATAAGTATAGCCAGAATACTTCTTAGAAGGAAGGATGATGAAACTTCATCTTATATATTTGGGTGATGTTATCAGGAAGGAATAATACCTGGAGAAGGCCATTATGTTTGGTAAAGTAGACAGTCGGTGAAAAATAAGTCCCACAAAGAGATGGATTGACAGGATTCTGAGGGTGGGGCAAGATGAGACAGTGTTTTTTTCTGTTGTACATAGAACAACAACATCTATATCTTTACAATCAAAGTGAGTCTTTTAAAAAACAACACATTGGGAATATTTATCTCTTCATTGTAGCATTTGATACATTTTTGTTCACTATACTTACTGATATGCTGTTATTAGCTGTCTTTGATTGAGGCCTGACTCATGGCCACCCTGTGTATAATGAGACCTGACCATTATGATCCATATGGTTTTCATTGACTGATTTTTGGAAGGTGATTGCCAAGCCTGTCTTCCTAGTCTGTTTCAGTCTGGAATGTCCACTGAAACCTGCTCACCATCACAGCAATACACACACCTCCACTGACACACAAGAGGCGGCCAAATGTGAAATGCATTGGCCTAGAATGGAACCGTAGTCTCCTCCATGGAAGGTGAGAATCCTCCCACTGAACCACCACTGCCCTCACTTACTGATAGTTTAGTTTCAATCTAATATCTTGTTATTTTCTTTCTATTTGTATCCCGATTCTTCCCACTTTCATTTCTTTTGTTCTTGCCTTCTTTCTGTTTATTTTTATTGTTTCTTGTTTTTCCATATTAACTTTATTCTTAAACATTCTTGTAATATTTTTAGTAGTTACTGGATATTACAATGTGTGTCCTTGATTTTCAAAGTATAATATAAATATTTTTACTTCTTCCTGGACAATCTAATGACCATAGAATCTTTTAACTCTTCTTATTGTGTATTTCAATTCTTTATATTTTTAAACCACTCAATATACTAATATTCCTACTAAACCAAAAACAAAACAAAAAACCAAACTCACTGCCATCGAGACAGATCTGACTCATAGCAACCCTTCCTTGGGTTTCTGAGGCAGTAGCACTACTGAAGTAGCCCAATCTTCCTTCTGAGGAGTGGGAGTGGCTGGTGGCTTTGAACCGCCAGCCTTCTGGTTTAGCAGTCAAGTGCCTTCGGCACTACGCCACCAGAGCTCCTAATATTACTATAACCTAATTGATAGGAATGGGACCAATATTAATTTCTGTGAGATCGCATATTTAACCTTTTGTTGCTCTTCATTTTTCCCTGTATCTTCAAACATATTATATTCTTCTTCTGCAATATCACCTTTTAGTCATATTTGAGCTGCAAGTCTACTGTTGACAAAATTTCTCAGTGATTTTTTTATTTTTTTGGGGGGGAGGTGTCTATAAATGTCTTTTCTTCTTAATAGATATTTTTGCTGTGAATAAAATTATAGGTTAGTCATTTTCTTTTTTAGTAATTTGAAGATATGCCACAGATCTCTGGCTTTTACTTTTCATTTAAGAAGTCAGTTGTCAGTCTCGTTTGTGCTGCTTTATAAAAATTTGGTCCTGAATCCAGCTATCTTTAAGAAACTTTTTTCTTCATCATTGGTTTTCAGAAATTTTATTATGATGTGCCTAGGAGTAGTTTTATTATTTATCCATCCTGAAGTTTGTAGGTCTTCTTGAATCTGGTTTGATATATTTCCTCAGTGTGGTGGTTAATGTTGTGTGTCAACTTGGCTGGGCTGTGATTTTGAATGGCATGGAAGCTGGATGTAGTTATTCCCCATGAGATTGGATGTGGCGTAATCAACTCAATGGCTGAAGCTGCTGTGAGGGGCTAATAAATTGCCTTTAGGGTGTGACTTGCTTCCAGTATATATGGAGAAGCTTTGAGAAAGGTCTCAAGCTTTTTGGCACATTTTGGATCCTGCATTTGGTTGAGTCTTCATCTCTAGTTCCTGGATTTGATCTGGTGTTCTGCCATATTGCCTACTGATCTTTGACTGTGCCATTTTACCTCTTGATCTTGGGTTAGTCAGCCTCAGTAGCCAGCAGCTGTGTGGGTCAGAAGAAGCCTCCAGCTCCAGTGGGCCTAGAGGCAGAGTCAAAGTCTACAGTCAAGGAGCCTTCACCGAACCCCTAGAGCTGGCATTCTGAACTCAGACTTCTAGCCTTCTACACTGTAAGAGAATAAATTCCTGTTTGGTGAAGCCATCTACTTGAAGTATTCCTGTTATAGCAGCACTAGAGAACCAAGACACTCAGTTTTGGGAAATTATCTGCCATTATCTCTATCAATATTGCTTCATTTCCATTCCATTCTCTCTGATTTTTTTGAAACTGCAATTACTTGTATATTTCTTTCCATTGTATCTCCCATGAGCATTTAGAATACAAAACCATCTGAAGCTAAAGTCCTCTGAACTTTTTAAACTGGGGAATGACACAGTCAGAGTCTAATATTAAAGAAATATCACTTTAATAGTTGATGCAGAAGATGGCTGAAACACAACCAGAGTGGAGGCAGTGAATAATTATAAGACTATAGGCATAATCTGGTGGCATAGTGCCTAAGGCACTTG
>NW_006921846.1:473914-475973 GCF_000298275.1 Orycteropus afer afer | reverse complement strand
GGCAATCTACTTCCGTAGTGATACCACCTCAGAAACCCAAAGAAGGGTCGCAATGAGTTGGGGCCGACTTGACGGCACATAACAACAACAACATAGCCATAATCCTATTTTTGACCCCTTAGAACGTGTTTTTTATGCCAACTTCTCTTTCTCTTCCCACTCACTAAATGTATTTTCCAAATTTCCATTTTTGTCTTTTTTATCTACCCACACTTCAAACCAAGGACTTTCAAATCAAGTATTATGTCTGCTACATAGCAGTTCTCTTCTTCTGATTTCCTATTTCTGTCAATGGCATCACCATACATCCTTAAGCCAACATTCAGTAAGCTCTATAGCATTTTTCTCCACATTGCCTCTCCCATCCTTCTCCACTTTTCTGTTCATAAAGTCCAGTATAAATTCCCCTCTCCTGGGCTATTTTAAGTTCTCTAACTAGTGTCTCCATATTCAATCTTTTTTTCACTCTAATTTACCTAAAACAAAGGTACCAGGCTAAGTGTCCTAAAGACTCACTTATATAATTATTTAGTAATTTACCTACTAAATACTTTCAATATGTTCCAAGTACTTATTGAAAAAAGTACAGTTACTCAGCCTGACATTCAAAGCCATCCACAGTAATATCCCAACCCAATTTCCATGTTGATTCCCATCATGCTTCAAGATAGTTTGCTTCAGTCAATCTGCATTAACTGTCATTCTGTATACAAGTGCCATGCATTCCATCCTTATTGTATCCATTTGGGGTTTTCCACATTTAGTCATGAAAACTGACCACAATGAATTACATGTTCTATATTAGTGAAATGGCATCTATCCTTAGGGAGGTACAAGGATTCTGGCCTCAAGGCAGATCACATTCTGTACTTTTCTGCTTTCATCCACCAAATTGTTTATCCTTAAATCAGGTCAAAATGAATAATGACACTCCTTTGAAACAGAAGTCACCTAATAATTACTTGGAATTTGGAAGATAATTATAATAGAGATGAAGGACAGGTATGCTTAGAGTTGTACAAATTTTTAATCTCAAGGTGACAAAACTTCAGGCTCAGCAAAGTGATGTGGGTTGTAAAAACTGCCAAAAAGAACTTGAAGCCAGGCCTGGGGCATGAGTGAGTGTTCAAGCTGATTAATAGCAAACTTAAACTGTGGTTCACAAGCAGAGGTTATTTTGTGTCTTTGGCTAACAGGCTCTGACAGAAATTCCAAAAGAGCAGTTCCAAACATGTCATGAGCAAAATAGTCATTGTTGAAATTAGGGTGTATATGCTTAAGGTATCTCCTTTGAAAAACAACCCTTCCTTGATTCCAAACTCATCTTGATTCTGATAGAAGTTTTTGAAAAATAAATATCCTTGTTCTCTTCTCACTAATACTGCACTTTAATTCTGGTCCTTGATATCTTACTACTCTTATAAGAATAATTATGTTCTGGTTATTGTTAGCTACTGTCCAGTCTGTTCCAACTCATAGTGACCCTGTGTACAACAGAATGAAACACTGCCTCATCCTGCACCATTCTCACAGTCATTGCTACATTTGAGTCCATTGTTGCAGCAGTTGTCAGTCTTTCTCACTGAGGGCCTTCCTCTTTGTCACTGACCCTCTACTTTACCAAGCCTGATGTCCTTCTCCAGGGACTGGTTCCTCCTGATAACTTGTCTAAAGTACTTAAGATGAAGTTTTGTCATCATCTCTTCAAAGTAGCTTTCTGGCTATACTTCTTCCAAAACAGATATGTTCCTTCTTCTAGTAGTCCATGGCATATTCAATATTCTTCAAAAACACCATAATTCAAAGGCACCAATTCTCCTTGGGTCTTCCTTATTCATTTTCCAGTTTTTGCACGCATATGAGGTGATTGAATATACCAAGGCTTGGGTCAGGCTCTCCTTAGTCCTCAAGGTGACACCTTTGCTTTTTAACACTTTAGGGAGAAATTTTACAGCAGATTTGTCCAATTCAGTATGTTTTTTGATTTCTTGACTGCTGCTTCCATGGGCATTGATTATGGACTCAATAAAATGAAATCCTTGACAACTTCCACAATGCA
>NW_006921846.1:471288-473139 GCF_000298275.1 Orycteropus afer afer | reverse complement strand
CCAGCCACTCCTCAGAAGGAAGATGAGGCAATCTACTTCTGTAGTGATACTGCCTCAGAAACCCAAGGAGGGGTCGCTATGAGTCGGGTCTGACTCGACGGCACATCACAACAACATGAACAAGAGAGGAGGGAGAGTACTGAGAGAAGGAGTAACTGATGTTAGAGACGATGGGGTGATACAGCAAACTGGATATATTGGATGTTTGGAACATCTTGAACCTCCACCTCATAGGGGCCAGTGTGGTGCTGATCCTTCTGAAATAAATTATTCAAGCAACCTTAGTATTTTCTCCATTTGTCATGATGTTGCTTATTGGTCCAGTTGTGAGGATTTTTGTTTTGTGATGAGGTGTAATTCATACTGAGGATTGTAATCTTTGATCTTCATCAGTAAGTGCTTCAAGTCCTCTTCACTTTCATCCAGCAAATGTAGTTTTTTTCCTCTTTAGTTAAAAAAAATATTAGGAGATAATTAATTTGTAAATCCTGGGAACTGGATGAAAACCTAGGCAATATGTTTCTGGAGTTCATACTTTTGTCTGCTATGCTGCATTTTACTATACTACGTAAACTTCGTTTTATCCAATATATTTATAGGAAAGAATAGGATTCTATGGGAAAGAAGGCAATTCCTTTTCAAGGATTAATAGATATCCAAATTCTACTGAAATGGTCTACTATGGGATTATTCTATTTGACCTTCATGACCTACAGCATCTGTTTTAGGCTTCCTTCCTCCCTAAGACATCACTAGTAACCAACTGCCATTTGCCAGGCTGATGACCAGTTTTCATCTTTACCTCATCATCTCTCCATCTCTTTTCTCCACTCTCTGCAACTTTATTTATATAGCCCATTTGTTGCTACCTTCTGAGAGTATTTGACTTCTGGTCCCAACTTCCTTTTATCTTTCAAATATTTGTCCTCCATTTAAATTACGTACTCACTGCTTAGAAAGGCAAAACTCTAGCATTTCCCAATCCACCGCCCCCCATGGAACCCATTAACCTGTTGTCATCTAATTGATTCCAACTCCTAGTGAGTAGAACTGTCCCCGTACAGTTCCCAGGCTGTGCTCATTGCATGCAAATATGCAGATTGTCACATCTTCCTCCTGCAGAGCAGCTGTTGGGTTCAAACCACGGACTTTTTGGTTAGCAGCTGAGGACTTAATCACTACACCAACAGGGCTCCTTTATAGAACCCTAGTTAATAGGTTTTACATCAGTTAGTAGATAGAACAGGAAATTAAAAGATTTTCTTGGGAAACTAAATTTGAGAAATACTGTATTCAAATCCTGAATCTGCCTCTTACTAATTGTATGAACTTGGTAAAATGACTTAATCTTTCTGCATCTTATTTTCATCTTCATCAAAATGAAACTAAGTATATTATCTATTTCACTGATTTGTCACAAATATTATAGGAAATAATGCATGTAAACCACTTTGTACAGTGCTTTGTTCATAGCCGATATTCAATACATAGAAGCTGCTATAATCAAATCATGATCATTAATTACTATAAGCCAGAGCAGATCCACTAAGTTTGATTAAGACCAAATTTGAAATCTCCTGGTGGAGCATGTAGTACAGGTCTTACAGTAGATCCCAAATTCTGTTCTATAAACCCGTGCTTCAGAAACCCTGCAGATGCTTTTAAAAAATACAGATGTCCAGGCTCTTTTCCTGGAAATACAGGTTTAATGCATTTAAAAGTTAATTTTATAATCCTCTATGGAAGATTATAATTTATAGTCAGATTTGGGAACCACTAATTTCTAAAAGGGAGCTCTGGTAGCATAGTGCCTAAGGCACTTGACTGCTCACCAGAAGGCTGGCAGTTCAA
>NW_006921846.1:457803-471188 GCF_000298275.1 Orycteropus afer afer | reverse complement strand
GAAGGTTGGGCAATCCTACTTCCGTAGTGATACTGCCTCGGAAACCCAAGGAGGGGTCGCTATGAGTTGGGGCTGACTCGACGGCAAAACACCACCACCAACAACAATTTCTAAAATAATACTCATATTCCATGGCACAGAATTCAAGGCTTTACATGCCCTTGTTTGAACTTGTCTTTCCATTCTTAACTTTCTGCTAGAGTATTTTCAAATTAGTAGTTTCGAGACCTCCACATGTCTCTAAAAAAGAGAAGAGTGGTAACTCATAGACAAAAATCCTCCACTACAAAGGTTTCCAGTACTCCTTAAGCAGGCATTTCAAACTTGATATACAAAAAAACATTGCTTGGAGGCACTTGTTAAATATGCACCAAACCAAAAAACCAAACTCACTTCCGTGGAATTGGATGACTCATAGCAACCCGTCCTTGGGTTTCCTAGGCGGTATCACTACAGAAGTAGATTGCCCAACCTTCATTCGAGGATTGGCTGGTGGGTTTGAATCACCAGCCTTCTGGTTAGTAGTCAAATGCCTTAGGCACCGGACAATACTCCTAGGGCTTTTGATGTGGCAGATCTGATGGGCTTTGGGAATGTAAATTCTTCAAAAACTCTTCAGATGATAACAATGAGGAGTCAGGTTTGAAAACCTCAACATTTTTTTTTTTCAATGTTAGTCTGTATTTGTTGAGATCAGATACCAGATATTTCTTACTGCTTTGTATTTTCCACAATCAATAACCCAATGATCACACCAAATAAGTGCCTATTTATTGATCCAAGTAAGGGGGGAGGATTGGTCCCACCAAATGGCTTGATTTGTATCAGACATACCCTCCTCTGCAATGAAGAATAAGAAACAAGATCATCGACTATTCCCCTATTCCAGACTCCCCTGAAACCACTAATAAAGACACTAAAAATAAAAAGGTATGCTTTTGATGGTGTCAAAATCTAAATGTAACCAAGTTAGACTAGCAGTATCCAATCAAAACTAAAGTTTTCTTTTTGTTATCTCTCATCTATGAAAGCAAGGCAAATGAACTATTCAAATTCAGTGTTATAGCATTTGGGTTAATAGTGTAGGTTGTGGATTCATGTATTTTGTGTTCCAATCTTTTCTCAGGTCCTTGTCAGCTGTGTGACCTTAATTTACTTAACTTCTCTGTGTCTTATCTTCCTCAACCATGTTGTTGTGTGCCATCGAATTGATTCAGACTCGTATCAACCACATGTGATAGAGTACAATTGCCCCATAGGGTTTTCTAGGCTGTAACGCTTACAGGAGCAGATTGCCAAGCCTTTTCTCCCACACAACTGCTAGGTGGCTTCAAACTGTTGACTTTTCAGTTAGCAGCCAAGTGCTTGACTATTGTACCACCAGGGTCCCTTTCCTTAACCATAAAAGGTGGATAATATTATTACCTACTTTGTACAATTGTAAGACTTACACTAAATAATACATATAAAGCTCTTAAAGAGTGCCTAACCCATAACAAGTACTGAATATTTATCTTTATGACTGTTCCTAGCTAATGAAGAACTTTTTACATATATGCATCACAATTTCCATAAAATTCTAATCCCTTCCCTTTAAATCATACACTCTGGTCAATTAAGCAATCTTTCATAGGGAATTCACAATATGCAAATAGTGACAGAGGGAAAGAATTGACAATTTATTTTAGAGGAAGGGTTTCCAGTTACTGGTAGTTGCTGGGGAGCACTGATGGTATAGTGCCTAAGGCATTTGACTGCTAACCAGAAGGGTGGTGATTCAAACCCACCAGCCACTCTGCAGAAGAAAGATTGGGCAACCTACTTCTGTAGAGATATTGCTTAGGAAACCCAAGGAGGGGTCTCTATGAGTCGAATCAACTTGATGGCAGTGAGTTTAGATCTTTTTTTTTTTTTTTTTTAAATGTACTGTCCTTTAGACTCTGATTATTTCATTCCTATATTTTGAATGTTGTAGTGGTTAAAGCATTTGGCTGCTAACCAAAAGGTCGGTGGTTTGAACACCACCAGCTGCTCCACAGGAGAAAGATGAGGCAGTCTGCTTCTGAAAAGATGTACAGCCTTGGAAACCCTATGTAGCAGTTGTATTCTGTCCTATAAGGTTTCTGTGAATCAGAATTGAATCGATGGCAATGGGTCTGGTTTGGGTTTTTAGGATATTTTGAATATTAATATAACCCCATTTAAAGAATGATATGAGGGCATGTCGTTTTTCTTCCCCCTCAAATTTTGAGTTTTTTTAAAGCAACAAACCTGTTAAACCTTTTTTTCTTTTTCTTTTTCTTTTTTTAGATTTTACTGGTGCATGAAATACAAGTTTAAGTTACAGCCTATAATCACTCTGTGATGCACTTACAGCTAAAACGTTGTTTTGGTTCCTTTGTGTGGCTCTAACAGAAAAATACCACAAATGGATTGGCTTTAACAAACAGGAGTTTATTCTCTGACAGTTTGGGAGGCTAGAAGTCTGAGTTCAAAGTGCCAGGCTCTAGGGGCTGGGTGAAAACCCCTCGACCTTGGGTTTCAGCTCTGCCTCTTGCTCCCGGCCCACTGAGGCTGGAGGCTTTCTGCACTCAAGCAGCCTGCGAAACCCACGGTCAACAAGTAAAAGGGCCCAGTCCCAATATTAGCAAACCACATGGCAGGCCACTGATTCAAGTCCATTAAGAGCCCCAAGATCAGCAGACAACAGGCTTCTGAGTAATGACTCAGCCACATGCAAGATTCAAGCGTGCCAAAAGGTAGAGACCTTCCTCAAAGTTGCTTCTTATACACTGGGAGCAGCCCACATCCCTAAGGCAGCTACTCAGCTGCTCCAGTAGATTCCACCATGGAGTTGATTACCAGTCTCACCATGGAGAATAACTACACCCAGCTGCCCAGCCACTCAAACCAGGCCCAGCCAAGTTAACACACAACCTTAACTACCACAAACATCAAAGCAGAATTTCTTGCTTCTCTTGGGCATCTGCCATCAGAAATATGTATTTCTTCCAGCTGTCTTGTGAATGTGGTTTTGGTTTTTAGTTGACAATTTCCCAGAACAGCTGCCACTTTGACAAACAGTGACAAATTTTGCTCAAACCCTGACATGAGAAAGCCTTTATAATGATTTAAGTCAGTGATCTCCATGTGTCATTTTAGCATCATTTATGTACTTCACAAGGACCAAAATGATTTACTGTGTATTTTGGCTATTTAGTGCTGCTATAACAGAAATGCCACAAGTGGGTGGCTTTAACAAACAGAAATTTATTATCTCACAATTTAGAAGCTAGAAGTCCAAAATCCGAGTCCTGGCTATAGGGGAAGGCTTTTTCTTTCTGTCACCTCTTGGGAGGGAGCTTGTCTCCTTTAACTTCTTTGGGACCAGCTTGCCTTGGAAATCTCCACGTGTCTTGGCATCAATCTTCTCCTGGATCTAGGAGGTTCTCAGCACGGGGACCTCATGTTCAAAGGATGTGCTTTGCTCTAGCTCTTCTTTCTTGGTGCTAACCAGATCCTTCTCTCTCTGCTTGCTTATCTCCCTCTTTATCTCTTATAACACAAAAGGTGTGCTCCTATTTGCCTTCCCAAGCCTGTTCAGATTGAGTGTGTCTCTACATGTAAATTATTGTTACTTATTGTTATTGCAGGATTGTGCATGTAATAGTATTTCCCTTTGTTGTCTTTAACTCTTGTGCTTCTCCCACTGTCTTCCTTAGCCTTCATCATTTGTGCTGACCTCCTATTTATTGTATATTGGTTTCTTTTCACCCAAGTCAATACAAGTCTACCTTCTAGTTAGTGATTTACCCTTCCCTCCCCTCCCACCCTTGGTAAACTTCAAAGAATTATTCTTTCTGTGTGTAAACCTTTTCTTGACTTTTTACAGTAGTGTTCTCATATAATCCTTGTCCTTTTGTGATTGACAAGTTTTATTTAGTATAATGTTCTTTAGGTTCCTCCATATTATGAGGTGTTTCAAAGATTCATCATTATTCTTTAACATTGCACAGTATTTCACTGTCTATATTTTCCTAGTTTGTTTATCTGTTCATCTGTTGATGGGCATTTAGGTTGTTCTCATTTTTTTTTTTTAACAGAGCAGAATTTGTTTTACATTCAACATTACGTGTACATTTAGTTTCATTCCCCATTTACCATCCCCAACCCTAACCCAGTCTCCTCCCCTCCCTGCTCAGTAATCTCCTTTCCCCCTTGCCCTTCATAGTTATCCACTCCTGTGTGTCCTGCATTTCCTCTGTGTGAATGTTGCCCCTCTGGTACCCCGTGGTCGATTGCTCCAAGAGATGCATCTCCATAGAGTATGTGGGTGCATCACCCTGGGTTGAGTGGTCTGCATGTACATCTTGTTAACTACTGGGCTGAGAGCCAGCCCCTGGGAGTGAGTTTTATTCAAGGCCCGGCCCAGAATGCATCCCAGGACCACAGTATTGGGGGTCTCACCAGACTCCATCTAACCAGTAATTCTGGTCATTATTGAGTTTTTGGATTTTGTTGCATGTTTTTCCTCCCACTCTACCAGGATCTCAGATTTGATTGTTTCCTGAGTGGTTGGCATTGGTAGCTTGGCACCATTTAGTTCTGGTCTCGAGGGCCATCGTGTCTTACAGCAGATTGCTTCCAAATGCCCCCTTTTCCCCCCCTTCTTCTTTGCTTCCGATGATAGGAGACCATTAGCTACATCTTAGATGGCTGCTTGAGAGCTTTTAAGACCCCAGTTGCTACTCACCAATGTAGGATGAGGAACAAGACTTTTATGTATTTTGTTGTGCCAATTGAGTCTGGTGTTCCCCAATACTATGGTCCTGAGTCAGTAGATCTGTTGGATCTCTCTCCTACAGTGTCTGGGTGTCTGAGAGGGATTACTCTATGTCTTCTGTTGTTTCTGTAAGGATTGCAGGTGTTTTGTATCACTGGTATCTGTGCAAGATTACCCTCCGCTGAATCTATCCTTGGTCTAGAGTATACTCATGTTCACTGAACCTCATCTGATCCTCTCAGATGTTTATGTATTTGTCTGTAGCCTGGCATTTGTTGTTAATGGTAATGCAGTATTGTGGATATACTGATTGGTATTAGCATCTGTCATCTATCTCTTATGTTCACAATTCAGTGTCTTCCCTCTTCCTAATGTTATCATGGTGGTCACAGTCTCTTTCTATCCATTCCTCCCCTTACCCACATCAGCGTGTGGGCCATCTTTTTGCTATTGTGAATAATGTTGTGATGAACACGCATATACATATACCTGTCTGTGTCCCAGCTCTTATTTCTCTAGGATATATACCTAGTAGGGAGATTGCTGGATGTTATG
This sequence comes from Orycteropus afer afer, assembly GCF_000298275.1. Taxonomy (NCBI): domain Eukaryota; kingdom Metazoa; phylum Chordata; class Mammalia; order Tubulidentata; family Orycteropodidae; genus Orycteropus; species Orycteropus afer. The sequence goes on along the minus strand of NW_006921846.1, from coordinate 465,850 downwards.
GTATTTCTATTTCCAACTTTAAGGAAGTGCCATCCTACTTGCCACAGTGGTTGTACCATTTTACAGTACCACCAGCAGTGCATGAAAGTTCCATCCAGTCTCTCCACACCCTGGCCAGCATTTGTTATTTTCTGTTTTAACTTTGCTATTAATACTGGGGTGAGATGAAGCACAGGGAGGAAGTGGAAAGAGTGCTCTTACCTTCTGGGGATTGCAATGAATGTCACAAAGCAAAATGGATATGAACTGTTGAGTGGAAAACCAATTTGTCCTGTTAACTTTTGCACAAATCAGTATTTTTTAAAAAAAGGAAAGAAAAAGAAAAGACAAAAGCAAGGACATGACTTCAATAAGGTGATAAAGGGTGGTGACCTAATCGAGGGGGTACTTAAAGGGTGTAACTCAAGATACACCCTACCCTAACTGTGCCTTATAGGATTTACAATACAAGATGACTGCATCATTATATAACTGCCAACTTTTATCACTACATAACTGCCAAGATACATCATTACAAACTGCCAAACCACTGAGACACATGACTTGGTCAAGTTGACATATATTTGGCAAGGACACAGTTCAATCCATGACACTGTGCATTTATCAGTTAAATAATTTTGACATGAGAATATTTAGGAGACTATTGATTCTGTCATTTAATGACTGTGTGTTAATTCTGCTGTCAAAAAATGAGATTTCTTGGGTTGCTGTTAGGTATCGTGTAATGTATTTAAAATTCTTTGTAAAGATTAAAGCACTAGAGAAATGCAAGCTATTATTAGACAGTAACCACTTGAAAATTAAGCTCTTCACTTTTTTTTTATTGCCTCTCTGGTAGCTTTACTGTTTCATGAATATAAACTTTCATGTGTTAGAGAAAAGATCTAGGCAGTATGTTTGGGTACTCCCTCCAAAACACAATTATTATGATTTCAATTATGTTTAAAATTGCTTAGAAATATTGGAGATGTTGCTTCTTGATGGTAGGTTAATAAATAATATATTTTGAAATCTCTATACCTTATAATTTTTTAAAAAAGCTGCATTACTTATATGAAATAAAATAAAAAATAATAAAACCACTCACTGTAGCTGGAAATGAAAATCACTATAAAAATCAAGCTTGCTTTATATCTGATTACCACTGGGTGTCAGCAATGTATGACCTTCAACCCACAACTTCTAAGTAAAATTGTATAATAGTCCTAACATTTTTGTTGTTGTTGTTAGTATTTGCCCTATTATTTATTGTAATTTGAGATTGTTAAAAATTGAACCAGTCTTTAGCTACCTATTAGTAATCATTTTACTCCCTGGTTGATAATGCTTCAAAGTTACTGCAATATTATAGAAAACAATAAATGACTCTAGTAATTTGATGGCATAAGAAATTGAAGACTTCAAGATAGTAAACAAACGTAACCAAGCTGTTAGCTTCTTTTTTTTTTGGTAGATTTAAGCCATGTAAGCCTGTTCTGGCTACTTAGTGCCACTTTGACAGGAATATACCCCAAATGGGATGGCTTTAAGAAACAGGAGTTTATTCTCTTACAGTTTGGAGGTTTTAAGTCTAAGTTCAAAATGACAGGCCCTAGGGGCTGGGTGAAAGCCCCTCAAGCTTGGGGTTGGGCTCTGCCTCCCACTCCTGGCCCACTGAAGCTGGAGGCTTTTTCTTCACTCAGAAAGCTACTCGCTGCTGAGACTGACAAGCCCAAGGTTAACAAATAAAAGGGCACAGTCCTGATGTTACAAAACCACACAACAGGCCATTAATTCAAGGCTATTAGAAGTTCCAAGGCCGACAGAGCATGGCAGGCTGCTGCACAATGACACAGCTACATGCAGGGTCCAAGTGTGCCAAAAGCTAGAGACTGTTCCCCAAGGGTTCTCCTTATATTTAGGAAGCAGACCACATCCCTAAGGCTGCTCACGGTAGATTCCACCATGGAGTTGATTGGCAGTCTCATCATGGGGAATACTACATCCAGTTGCCCAGCCACTCAGCCAGGCCCAGCCAAGTTGACATACAATTTTAACTACCACAAAGCCCTAGATAGAGCAGGATTGCTTATGTTGTTGTTACTAAATGGTATCCAGTCATGTCAATTTTGACTCACAGTGACCCCATGTGACAGAATAGAATTGCCTCAGAGTTCCTTAGACTGTAGTCTTTCTGGAAGCAGATCATCAGTTCTTTCTGCCCTGGAGCTGCTGAGTAGGTTTGAATAAATACGGACTGCACTTTATGTAGTTCAGGCATGACAAGTACAGACAGGAAACCAGGTAACTGGCCAACTTATCAAGATGGTACGTGAAATGGAATATTACCTAATAATAATAATAATAATAATAATAATAATAACCGACTGCCGTCCAGTAGGATCCAACTCATCATGACCCCTCATTGGGTTTCTGAGGTGGTATCACTATGGAAGTAAATTGCCCAACCTTTCTTCCGAGGAGTGGCTGGTGGATTTGAACCACCAGCCTTCTGGTTAGTAGTCAAATGCCTTAGGCACTGCGCCACCAGACCTCCCACTTAATAGCTTACCAAATATAAATATTATTATATCCCAATCTTTTAAGTGTTCTCCAGTCCATGTGCGCTGACACTCATTCAGCCCCATGTCCAACAGGGTGCATAACTTGGTACCAGCTCTGATTTTCACAATAAGTTCAAATATACCAAGGAAACTGCATTTTATGTAGATAGTATTTAAATTTATTGGAACATATGGAAGCACACAACATTCCACTAAAAACCCATATTTGACACTTCATTTCTTCAAAAGCCCTTCTTCGACAAGCCACCTACAAAGTAAAGTACCCTTGCTTCCTTGTGTACCAGAAAGTTTCTCTCTCCTCCCTCTCCTATATTCTGAACATTTGCCAACATGTTCAAATTCTTTATCCCTTAGTTATATCCTAAGGTACTCTGGTGGTGTACTGGATAAGGCATTTGACTGCTAACCAGAGCTTGGTGGTTCTAACCCACCAGTTGCTCTGGGGAAAGAAGGTGGGGCAATTTATTTCTGTAAAGATTTAAAACCTCGGAAACCCAATGGAGGTCATTATGAGTCAGAATCAACTCCATGGTAGTGAGTTTGGTTTGGTTTAGTTATGTCCTAGTTTCCAGCTCTGACTATTTTTTCAGGAGCTCATCTAATTGCTCAAATAAAAAAGACCTCACATTTACCTGGACTCAATCTCCTTAGAAAGCCATTTGAGTAATTTATTTCTGTACTTCAGTATCCACCTTGGAGATTCATTGGTTACCCCTGGAGCTTATCAACATAACTTCTTCAGATCAGTGTATTCTCAGATTACATAATAAAAGAAAAAAGAATTGTGATGCTCTCATTGTATTATTATTTAATGATTCTATGAATTTAAACATGTTGTTGTTAAGTGCTGTTGAGTCAGCTCCAACTCACAGCCACCCCATGTACAACAGAACAAAACAATGCCTGGTCTACCACCATCCTCAAAACACTTGTTATGCGTGAGTCCATCCTTGCAGCCACTGTGTCAATCCATTTCGTTGAAGGTCTTCCTCTTCTTCACTGACCCTCTACTTTACCAAGCATGGTATCTTTTGCCAGGGAAGAGTCCTTTCTGATAATATGACCAGAGAAGGTCATATGAAGTCTGTCCATTCTTGCTTCCAAGGAGCATCCCAGCTGTACTTCTTCCAGGACGAATTTGTTTGTTCTTCTGGCAGTCCATGGTATTTTCTGTATTCTTGGCCAACACCACAATTCAAAGGCATCAACTCTTCTTCAGTCTTCCTTATTCATTGACCAGCTTTTACATGCATATGAGGTGATTGAAAATGCCATGGCTTGGGTCAGGCACACCTTAGTATTCAGAGTGACATCTTTGCTCTTAAACACTCTAAAGAGGTCTTTTGCAGAGGATTTGCCCAGTGCTATACGATGTCTGATTTCTTGACTGCTGCTTCCATGGGTGTTGACTGTGGATCCAAGTAAAATGAAATCACTGAAAACTTCAATTTTTTCTCCATTTATCATGATGTTATTTACTGGTCTATTTGTGAGGATTTTTGATTTTTTACATTGAGGTGCAATCCATATTGAAGGTGGTAGTCTTTGATCTTCATCAGTAAGTGCTTCAAGTTATCTTCATTTTCAGCAAGAAAGGTTGTGTCATCTGCATATCTCCAGTTGCTAATTGTTTTTCCCTCAATCCTCAGGTTGTGTTCTTCATATAGTCCAGCTTCTCAGATTATGTTCTCAGCATACAAATTGAATAAGTATAGTGAAAGGATACAACCCCAACACCCACTGTTCCTGATTTTAAACTATGCTGTATATCCTTGTTCTGTTCAAATGACAGTCTCTTGGTCTGTGTACAGGTTCCTCATAAGCACAATTAAGTGTTCTGGAATTCCCATTCTTCACGATGTTATCCATCTGTTGTTATGATCCACATAGGCAAATGCCTTTGCATAGTCAAAAACACAGATAAACACCATTCTTGTATTTTCTGTTTTCAGCCAAGATATATCTGACATCAGCAGTGGTATCCCTCATTCCACATCCTCTTTAGAATTCGTCTTGAATTTCTGGGACTTCCTTGTCAATATACTGCTGCAACCATTTTCAAATTATCTTCAGCAAAAGCTTACTTGCATGTGATATTAATGGTTGTTGTTGTTGTTGTTAGGCGCTGTCGAGTCGGCTCCAACTCATAAAGACCCCATTAACAACAGAACAGAACACTGTCTGCTCCTGTGCCAGCCTCACAATCCTTGCCACACTTGAGCTCATTGTTACAGCCACCATGTCAATCCATCTTGTTGAGGGCCTTCCCCTTTTTCGTTTATCCTCCACTTTACCAAGTGTGATATCCTTCTCCGAGGAATGGTCCCTTCTGACAACATGACCCAAGTAGGTTAGATGAAGCCTGGCCATTCTTGCTTCCAAGGAGCATTCTGGCTGCACTTCTTCCAAGACAGGTTTATTTGTTCTTTTGGCAGACCATAGTACTTTCAGCATTCTTTGCCAACACCACAACTCAAAAGCATCAACCCTTCTTCAGTCTTCCATATTCATTATCCAGCTTTCACATGCATATGAGGTGTTTGAAAATACCATGGCTTAGGTCAGGTTCACCTTGCTCTTCAGCACTTGAAAGAGGTCTTTTGAGCAGATTTGCCCACTGCAATACGTCATCAGATGTCTTGACTGTGGCTTCCATTGGTGTTGATTGTGGAACCAAGTAATATGAAGTTTTTGACAACTTCAATCTTTTCTCCATTTATCACGATGCTGCTTATTGGTCCAGTTGTGAGGATTTTTGTTTTCTTTATGTTGAGATGTAATCCATACTGCAGAATGAAGTCTTTAATCTTCATCAGCAAGTGCTTCAAGTTATCCTCGCTTTCAACAAGCAAAATTGTGTCATCTGCTTATCACAGGTTGTTAATGAGTCTTCCTCCAATCCTTATGCCATGTTCTTTGTATATTCCAGCTTCTCAGATTATTTGCTCAGCATACAGATTGAATAAGTATGATAAAATGATACAACCCTGACACACTCCCTTCCTGATTTTTAACCATGTAGCATCCCTTTGTTGTGTTCAAATGACAGCCATGTGGTCTATGTCCAGGTTCCTGATGAGCACAATCAAGTGTTCTGGAATTACCATTCTTCTCAATGTTGTCCATAATTTGTTATGATCCACACAGTCAAATACTTTGGCATAATCAAAACACAAGCAAACATCTTTCTGATGTTCTTTGCTTACAGCCAAGATAGGTCTGACATTGGCAATGGTATCCCTCATTTCACGTCTTCTTCTGAATCCGGCTTGCATTTCTGGAAGTTCGCAGTCAATGTGCTATACACACACACACACATATTAATGATATTGTTCGATAATTTCCACATTCTGTGGGATCAATTTTCTTTGGAATGGACACAAATATGGATCTCTTCCTGTCAGTTGGCCAAGTAGCTGCTTTCCAAATTTCTTGGCATAAATGAGTAGGTGCTTCCAGCACAGCATCTATTTGTTGAAACATCTCAATGGATAGTCCATCAATTTCTGGAGCTTTGTTTTTCATCAATTCCTTCAGTGCAGCTTGGACTTCTTCCTTCAGTATCATTGGTTCTTGATCATAGGCCACCTCTAGAAATAGTTGTACATTGGCCAATTCTTTATGGTACAGTGACTCTGTGTACTCCTTCCATCTTCTTTTGATGCTTCTTGCATCATTCAATATTTTGCCCATAGAATCCTTCAATATTACAACTATAGGCTCGAATTTCTTCTTCAGTTCTTTTAGCTTGAGAAATGCTGAATGTGTTCTTCCCCTTTGATTTTTCTATTGTCAGGTCTTTGCACATTTCATTATAATACTTTACTTGTCTTTTTGACTTGTCCTTTGAAATCTTCTGCACAGTTATTTTTATTTCATCATTTCTTCAATGTGCTCCATTCAAGAACGATTTTCAGAGTCTCTTCTGACATCCATTTTTTCTTCTTTTCCTTTTTTTTTTTTAATGACATTTTCCTTTCTTCATTTGATGTCATCCCACAACTCATCTGGTCTTTGATCACTGGTATTCAATATATCAATCTACTCTTCAGTTGGTGTTCAGTGTATCAATCTATTCTTCAGATGGTCTCTGGATTCAGGTGGGATATAATCAAGGTTGTATCTCAGCTCTTGTGAACTTGTTTTAATTATCTTCAGCTTCACCTTTAACTTGCATATGAGCAATTGATGGTCTGTTCCACAGACAGGTCCTTCTCTTATTTTGACTGAGAATATTAAACTTCTCCATCACCTCTTTACACAGATGTAGTCAATCTGATTCCTGTGTATTCCATCTGGTGAGGTCCATGCATATAGCCACTGTTTATGTTGTTGAAAAAAGGTATTTACAGTGAATAAGTCATTAGTCTTGCAAAATTCCATCATGCAATCTCCAGCATCATTTCTGTCACCAAGGCCATATTTTCCAACAACCTATGATTCTTCTTTGTTTCCAACTTTTGCATTCCAATCAGCAGTAATAACCAATACATCATGATTAGATGTTTCATCAATTTCAGACTTCAGTAGCAGTCTGAAAAATCTTCAATTTCTTCATCTTTGGCTTTAGTGGCTGGTGTATAATTTTGAATAGCAGTATTCTTAACTGGTCTTCTTGTAGGTGTATGAATATTATCCTATCACTGACAGCATTGTACTTCAGGATTGATCTTAAAAGGTTCTTTTTGAAGATGAATGCAATGTCATTCCTTTTCCATTTGTCATTCCTGGCATAGTAGATCATATGATAATCTGATTCAAAATGGCCAATGCCATTTCATTTTGGACTTCAAATTTTCCTAGATTCATACCTCATACATTCCACATTCCAACTATTAATGGAAGTTTGCAGCTGTTTCTTCCCATTTTGAGTCATGTCCCATCAGCAAATGAAGGTCCTGAAAGCTTTACTCCATCTATGTCATTAAGGTCAACTTTACTTTGAGAAGACAGCTCTTCCCTAGTAGTCTTTTGAGTGCCTTCCAATGTGAAGGGCTCATCTTCTGGCACTATATCAGATAGTGTTTCACAGCTGTTCATAATATTTTCCAGTAATATATCAGTGTTTCACTGCTATTCATAAGGTTTTCAGTGCCTAGTTCTTTGAGAAGTAGATGACTCTGTCCTTTTTCTCTGTCTTGGTCTGGAAGCTCTGCAGAAAGCTTTCCACCATGGATAACCATGCTAGTATTTGAAATACTGGTGGCATAGCTTCTAGCCTCACAACAACATGCAAGCCACCACAATACGATAAACTGAGTGGTAGATTTTGAACATGTATGTGTGAAAATTAGTTTGAAAACTTCAGAATTAAAGTGTGTTGTTTGAATTTCGGTCCCCCCCCCAGTTAGGGAGCTCTGGTAGCATAGTGGCTAAGGCACTTGACTGCTCACCAGATGGCTGGCGGTTCAAACCCATCAGCCACTCCTCGGAAGGAAGGTTGGGCAATCCTACTTCCGTAGTGATACTGCCTCAGAAACCCA
>NW_006921846.1:455954-456538 GCF_000298275.1 Orycteropus afer afer | reverse complement strand
TGCCACCAGTATTTCAAATACCAACAGAGTTACCCATGGTGGACAGGTTTCAATGGAGCTTCCAGACTAAGACATACTTGGAAGAAAGTAGGGGCCATCCATGTCTCAAAGAATTGGCCAGTGAAAACCTTATGAATAGCAATGAAACACTGTCTGATATATTACTGGAAAACATCCTGAATAGCTGTGAAACACTGTTTGATATAGTGCCAGAAGAAGAGCCCCTCAGGTCAGAAGGCACTCAAAATATGATGGGAAGAGCTGCCTTCTCAGAGTAGAGCTAACTTAATGATGTGGTTGGAGTAAAGCTTTTGGGACCTCCGTTTGCTGATGTGGCATGATTCAAAATGTGAAGAAACAGCTACAAATGCCCATTAATAATTGGAACATGGAATGTACAAAGTATGAATCTAGGACAATTTGAAGTTGCCAAAAATGAAGTAGAACACATAAAGATCAATATTCTAGGCATTAGTGAGCTGAAATGGACTGGTTTTGGCCTTTTTGAATCAGACAACCATATGCTTTACTATTCTGGGAATGAAAAATTGAAGAAGAATGGAGTGGCATTCATGATCACAAAG
>NW_006921846.1:454494-455060 GCF_000298275.1 Orycteropus afer afer | reverse complement strand
TTGTCAAAAATGAAATGAAACACATAAAGATTGATATCTTCGGCATCAGTGAGCTGAAATGGACTGGTTTTAGCCATTTTGAATCAGACAACCATATTCTCTATTATCCCTGGAATGACAATTTGAAGAGAAATGGCATGGCATTCATTATCACAAAGGATGTTTCAAGATGTGTCCTGAAGTACAATGGTGTCAGTGATAGGATAATATCCATATGCCTACAAGGAAGCCCAGTTAATACTACTATTATTCAAATTCATGCACTGACCACCAAAGCCAAAGGTGAAGAAATTGAAGATTTTTATCAACTTCTATAGTCTGAAATTGACCAAACATGTAATCAGGATGTGTTAATTATCACTGGTAACTGGAATGCAAAAGTTGGAAACAAAGAAGAATCACCAGTAGTTGGAAAATTTGGCTTTGGTGAGAGAAATAATGCTGGAAATTGCATGGTAGAATTTTGCAAGATCCAAACTTATTCATTGCAAAGAACTTTTTTCAGCAACACAAATGGGTAGCTGTACATGTGGACTTCACCAGATGGAACACACAGGAATTAGATT
>NW_006921846.1:451686-453224 GCF_000298275.1 Orycteropus afer afer | reverse complement strand
AATGGAGAAAAGATTGAAGTTGTCAAAGACTTCACATTTCTTGGTTCTACAATCGAGGCCAATGGAAGCAGCAGTCAGGACATTAGACAACATATAGCACTGGGCACGTCAGCTGCAAAGGACCTCTTTCAAGTGTTGAGAAGCAAAGATGTCTCCTTGAGGACTAAGGTGCATCTGACACAAGCCATGATATTTTCAATTACCTCATATCCATGTGAGAGCTGGAGAATGAATAAAGAAGACTGAAGAGGAGTGGATGCTTTTGAGCTGTGGTGCTGGTGAAGAATACTGAAAGTACCATGAACTGCTAAAAGAACTAACAGATCTGTTCTGGAGGAAATGCAGATGAAATGCTCCTTGGAAGTGAGAATAGCTAGACTTCGTCTCACCTACTTTGGTCATGTTGTGAGAAGGGATCATTTCCTGGAGAAGGATGTCATGCTTGGTAATGTGGAGGGTCAATGAAAGAGGGGAAGGCCTTCAACAAGATGGATTGACACAGTGGCTGCGAGGATGGGCTCAAGTATAGCAAGGATCATGGAGCTGGCGCGGGATCGGGAGGTGTTTTGTACTGCTGTGCATAGAGTTGCTATGAGTCAGAAGTGACTTGACAGCACCTAACAACATCAACAACATACACATGGACTTTACCAGATGGAGTGCAGAGGAATCAGATTTACTACATCTGTGGAAAGAGACGATGGAAAAACTCAATATCTTCAGCCCAAACAAGGCCAGCAGCTGGCTGTGGAACAGACCATCAACTGCTCATATACAAGTTCAAATTGAAGCTGAAGACAAGTCCATGAGAGCCAAAATATGACCTTTCTTACATCCCTCCTGAATTGAGAGACTATCTAAAGAACAGATTAGATGCATTGCACACTAATGACTGAAAACCAGAGGATTGTGGGATGACATCAAGAACATCATCCATGAAGAAAGCAAAAGGTCATCAAAAAGACAGGAAAGGAAGAAAAGACCAAAATGGATGTCAGAAGAGACTCTGAAACTTGCCCTTGAACAGCAAGTAGCTAAAACAAATGGAAGAATCGACAAGATAAAAATGTTGAACAGAGGATTTCAAAGGGCAGCTCAAAAAGACAAAGTAATTATTATAATGAAATTAGCAGAGACTTGGAGTTAGAAAACCAAAAGGGTAGAACACATTCGGCATTTTTCAAGCTGAAAGAACTGAGAAAAAATTCAAGACTTGAGTTGCAATATTGAAAGATTCTATGGGCAAAATATTGAATGATGTAGGAAACATCAAAAGAAGATGGAAAGAATACACAGAGTCACTGTACCAGAAAGAACTGGTCAATGTTCATACATTTCAGGAGGTGGCATATGATCAAGAGCTAATGGTTTTGAAAGAAGTCAAAGCTTCACTGAAGGAATTGGTAAACAACAAGGCTTCAGGAATTGATGGAATACCCATTGAGATATTTCAACAAACACATGCCATGCTGGAGGCATTCACTTTTCTATGCCAAGAAATTTGGAAGACAGCTTCCTAGCCCATTGATTGGAAAATA
>NW_006921846.1:448329-451141 GCF_000298275.1 Orycteropus afer afer | reverse complement strand
TGTGCTGAACAAATAGTCTGAGAATCTGGACTATATGAAGAAGAACACAGCATCAGGATTGGAGGATAACTTGTTAACAACCTGCAATGTGCAGATAACACAGCTTTGCCTGCTGAAAGTGAGGATGACTTGAAGCACTTACTGATGAAGATTAAAGACTAGAGTCTGCAGTGTGGATTACACCTCAACATAAAGAAAAGGAAAATCCTCACAACTGGAACAATAAGGAGCATCACAATAAATGGAGAAAATATTAAAGTTGTTAAAGATTTCACATTGTTTGCTTCCACAATCAACAGCAATGGAAGCAGCAGTCAAGACATCAAATGACATAGTACCCTGGGCAAATCTGCTGCAAGACCTCTTTAAAGTGCTGAAGAGCAAAGATATCTCCTTGAAGACTTGGGTGCATCTGACACAAGTCATGGTATTTTCAATTGCCCCATATGTATGTGAGAGTTGGACCATAAACAAAGAAGATTGAAGAAGAATTGATGCTTTTGAGTTGTGTTCGCCAAGAATACTGAAAGTACCATGGACTGAGAAAAGAACTAACAAATCTGTCCTGGCAGAAGTGCAGCCGGAATTCTCCTTGGAAGTGAGGATGGCCAGACTTCATCTCACCTACTTTGGTCATGTTGTCAGAAGGGACATTCCCTGGAGAAGGATATCATGCTTGGGTAAGTGGAGGGTCAGTGAAGAAGGGAAAGTCCCTCAATGAAGCAGATTGACACAGTGGCTGCAACTCTGGGCTCAGGTATAACAAGGATTGTGAGGCTGGCACAGGACTGGGCAGTGTTTCATTCCATTGCACATAGGGTCACCATGATTCGTAGCCTACTTGATGGCACCTAACAAACAGCAACAACATTTGACAAAAAGGGCCCTGGTGGTATGGTGGTTAAGCACTCAGTTGTTAACCGAATGGTCAGAGGTTTGAAACCATCAACTGCTCCATGGGAGAGAGATGTGACAGTCTGCTCACATAAAGATTTACAGACTTAGAAACTATGGAGCAGTTCTATTCTGCCTCCTCTGTCCTACAGGTTGTTATGAGTCAGAATCAACTCAATGGCAATGGGTTTTTCACAAGTATATTTGACTGCTCATGAAATTCACGTTTTTAAAGTATATTGTTCTGTAGTTTCTAGTATATTCACGAGGCTGTGCAGTAATTATCTCCACCTAATTTGAAGATGTTTCCATCACCTCCCCCAAAAAGGAAGTCATATGCATTAGCTATCACTACCCATTCGATTCTCTCCAGCCCCTGGCAACCAGTTATCTGCTTTCTGTCTCTATGGATTTACCCATTCTGGACATTTCATGCAAATGGAATCATCCCGTAAGAGGATTGCACAATCATAAGAATCACCAGATGTCCTTATATAAACTATCATCAGTCACATTTAAACCAAAAGTCTTTTGGGTAGGGACCTTGGAATCTATAACGTTATAAAGTGCCATAGTTTTTTGTGTTTGTTTATTTATTTAAGCAATAAATGATGACTAAATGTAATGTGGTATTCTGGATGTATTCCTAGAACAGAAAAAGGACATTAAGTAAAAGCTAAAGAAATCTGAATAAAAGATGGATTTTAGTTCATAATAATGTGTCAATTGGCTCATTAATTGTAATAGATGTACCATACTGATGTGGTAGTGGTGTGGTCACTGCCATTGAGCTGGATCCGACTCATAGCGACCCCTCCTTGGGTTTCCGAGGTGGTATCACTACAGAAGTAGATTGGCCAGCCTTCCTCCCGAGGAGTGGGTTTGAACGGCCAGCCTTCTGGTTAACAGTTAAATGCCTTAGGCACTATGCCACCAGAGCTCCCATCATACTGGTAGATGTTAATAATAAGGGAAACTGGATGTGGGTTCAAGCCAATATCAGTGCAAAAACTGTCATAAATTTAATCACTCTGAGTTATAAAAGGAGCTGATTAAACACAGAAGGAAGTGCAAATGGGGGGAAGATAGATGCCATGTGAAAATCTCCAGTGAACTGAAGAATACTGGTCCTATAGAAGTTGAGACAAGGACCTAGCCACTGATTGGAATTCAGACTTTTAGCTTTCTAAACTGTAAGAAATACATTTCTGTTCTTCAACATAATAATAATAATAATAATAATATTGTGGTTGGGGTCACAGTTTTCAGAGCAAATTAGTTTCCCACCCAACAATTCATACACATTTTGTTTTGTGACATTGATTGCAATCCCCACTCTTCCTACGTCTTCCCCGTGTTCCCTATTTCTATTCATCCTTCTTTCCTGTCCCTTCCTACATTCTGAGTTTTGTCCCTGGGCAAATGCTGCCATTTTGGTCCCATATGATTGTTCTAGAGTACATTTCTCTCTGATGTTATTGTTCAATAGGACTGTATTGCTTGGTGAAAGTTGATCCACGGGAGTAAGTTCAGTTCCAGCCTTGAAGAGTATCTAATGACCATAGTCTCAGGGTTCCACCAGTCTCTATCAGACCAGTAAGTCTGGGTTTTTATTTATGATTCTGAATTTTGTTCCACATTTTCCTCTCACTCTATCCAAGACCTTCTATTGTGATCTCCATTACAGTGGTCTGTAGTGGTAACTGGGCACCATCTAGTTCTTCTGGTCTCAAAATTTCTGTTTTTAAAGACTCTTACTCATATTATTTCTGTTACAGAAGCACTAGGTAACTAACACAATTGTTGTTGTTGTTGTTATGTGCCGTGGAGTCAGCTACAACTCATAGCGACCCTATGTACAACAGAACGAAACACTGCCCAGTCCTGTGCCAGCCACAATACTTGCTATACCTGAGCC
>NW_006921846.1:443543-447075 GCF_000298275.1 Orycteropus afer afer | reverse complement strand
ATTAAAGATATTGTTTGATAATTTCCCCATTCTGTGGGATCTCCTTTCTTTGGAATGGGTACAAATATAGATCTTTTCCAATCAGTTGGCTAGAAAGCTGTCTTCCAAATTTCTTGGCATAGAAAAGTGAGTGTCTCCAGCATGACAATTGTTTGTTGAAACATCTCAGTAGGTTTTTAGTCAATTCCTGAAGCCTGTTCTTTGCCAATTCCTTCAGTGCAGCTTTGACTTCTTCCTTCAAAACCATTAGTTCTTGATGATATGCCACCTCCTGAAATGGATGAACCAATTCTTTCTGGTACAGTGACTGTGTATTCCTTCCATCTGCTTTTGATGTTACCTGTATCATTCAATATTTTGCCCATAGAATCTTTCAATATTGCAATTTGAGGCTGGAATTTTTTCTCAGTTCTTTCAGCTTGATAAATGCTGAGTGTGTTCTTCTCTTTTGGTTGCACATTTCATTATATAATTGACTTTGTCTTTTTGAGCTGCACTTTGAAATCTGTTCAGCTCTTTTACCTTGTCATTTCTTAACATTTGCTTTAGATACTTTTGGTTCAAGGGCGAGTTTCAGAGTCTCTTCTGACATCCATTTTGGTCTTTTCTTCCTTTCCTGTCTTTTTAATGGCCTTTTGCTTTCTTCATGGATGATGATCTTGATGTCATCCCACAATTCCTCTGGTTTTGTGTTATTAGTGTTCAATGCCTCAAGTCTATCATTTAGATGGTCTCTAAATTCAGAAGCAATGTAGTCAAGGTCATATTGTGGCTCTCATGGACTTGTTTTAATTGTCTTCAGCTTCAATTTGAACTTGCATATGAGCAGTTGATGGTCTGTTCCACAGTCAGCTCCTGGCCTTGTTTTGGCTGAAGATATTGAGCTTCTCCATGGCCTCTTTCCACAGATGTAGTGAATCTGATTGCTGTGTACCCCATCTGGTGAAGTCCACATCTATAACTGTCATTTGTGGTGTCCATAAAAGGTATTTGCAATGAATAAGTCATTGACTGGCCTTGCAAAATTCTGTCATGCAATGTCCAGGGTTATTTCTATCACCCAGTCCATATTTTTCAACTACTGGTGACGAACCTAACTTAAAAACAAAACTAAAATAAAAATATGAGTGTGAGATTTTTGGAGACTACTATATAGGCTTACTTGTTTTATTGCATTTCACTTTACTGTGCTTGACCGATAGTGGGTTTTTTCACAAATTGAATCTTTGTGTCAACCCTGTGTCGAGCAAGTCTATCAGTGCCGTTTTTCCAACTGCATGTGCTCACTTGGTGTCTCTGAAGCCAAGTTGAAGTGAAACTCAATTCCCCATCCTTCTTGTACCACCCCCACCCTGGTTGGAGACAGAGGAACAGACCTGATAACTCATTTTCTTAAAGTTGTTTTCCAGAAACTCAGCTAAGACTGACATCAAATTGGTTAAATTCAGCTCAGATGTGTTTTGACCTGCGGACATGCACAGTGAGACAAACTGAAAAAAGTTACTCAGAACTGATATCTCCACTCTGCCTAAGCTCTGATCAGCTGATGATAGCAAGTGAGTGTAACTCATCCATTGTGAAAGCACATTGCATTAAAAATGGACTCTCCCTTTAAACTGATAGAACGAAACTTCAGACAATCTCCAGCTAATTCATACTCAAATTCCTGAAGTATATATGAATATATATAGACCCCTTTCTTGAGCTTTATAAAACTGTACCCCAACATCCATTTGCGGAGTCAGATTTGGGTACTGGTCCTTATCTCCTTACCATGGTAATAAATTATCTTTCTCATTTCTCAAGTACATGGTGAGTGTGAATTGATTGACTTGATAGCGCATGGGTCGGGGATTCACTTTGGTCTGGCTTCATCTCTATGTCATGTTTTGGTAATTCTCACAGTATTTCAAACTTTTTCATAATGTTATTGCACACTTAATAGACTACAGTCTAGTGTAAACATAAGTTTTATATGCACTGGGAAACCAAAAAATGTATGTGACTCACTTTATTGTAATATTTGCTTTATTGTGGTGCTCTGAAACTGAACCTGCAATATCTCCGAGGTATACCTGTACAGGTTTTCACTCTACATTCACCTTTCCCATTTGTTTATTTTCAAAATAAAATCTTGGAAAGAAAGCATATTCTAATCTCTGAATGTTTATTGCTGTATGTTTATTGCTGACTTTGAGCTTTGGGCCATTTCATTGGAAATCCAACAATGACAGTATTGTTGGGTTTTTCATGCTGGTCTGGTCAGGATCCTGAAGTCTCTTTCATCATCTAATTGGAAGAGTGCTCACATTTCCATTGCCCATTAGAAGAGAAGGGCTACAGTGCTCAGCATTTTATTTTCAGTATCATATTAATCACCCTATCCTGAACTCAAGAAAAAACATGAGGAGAGCTTTTTGAAACACAAATTCCTGGGCCCCACCTATACCTACTAAATGAGTATCTCCTGGGCTGAGTGATTAGCTGCAGTCCAAGAATGTTGTTTTGTTTTGTTCTTTTTTAAAACAAACTCTCCCGGTGATTATGTGACCACTGACTCCACACCTTTTTGTAGTTAGACATTTGAGAATCACTGCCCAGGAGTGATTCAGTTGTTTCTCCTGTTATTGACACCCAGGAGAAATCTGCTGAAACATGCAGTTTCTCTATAATAACATAAGATTCTGGTTGGATATAAGGTGAAACCAGATCATATCTTTAACACCTAAGAACTGTACCTCCATCAATGCCTAAACAATGGGGTCTCTGTCCACATGATAAAGAAATAACTCATTCTTCCAACTAACCTCAGAAAGGCTCATTAGAATTCAGATCCTGTGTTGTAATCAGCGTTGTCAAGCAGAGAAGCTTTTCCTGTCATTCAAAAATTGTATGAAATGGTAGATCGGGCTACAGAAGAAGGCTCATTTATGGAGCCACGATAATAAAATACTGTTCAGGCAAGTTCCTCACCAACTTAATACCTGATAATAAGCACTGATGAGCTGTCTTTCCAAGTTATTTTCCAGACAATATGATATGCGTCAAACTGCTTTTGCAAGTACACACAAAAGACAAGCCAATCTAAACCAAAAGCCTCAAAGAAATTCACCCTTGAGTCAATAATAATCACTCCCTTTGGAAGGTGATGTGAGTTTATGTTTGGGAATATGGTAAATTAAGCACCAGTGTAATTTCCCAAAATGTCTAGCCATGAAAATAAATTCTTCTTTAATGACACATTTTGGTGTAATTGTTTCTCTTCTTTTCTTTTTCTCACTTTCTCTTCTTCAGTTGCATTAAAAAATGTAATGTTAATTTATTTTGATTTTTTATTATAGTAAGAGAAAACACTTATATTTGCTGTATACAATTTTAAGTATACAATTCAGTGAATTAACTTCATTCACCATGCTATGCAAATGTTACCACTATCCATTTCCCAAAAAATTGTTGCCTCAACAAAAACCCAGTATTCTTTACGTGATAACTCCCCGCTCCCTCCTCTCCCAACCTCTGGTAACCACTGATA
>NW_006921846.1:442168-443223 GCF_000298275.1 Orycteropus afer afer | reverse complement strand
TTGAATGAAGATTGAGCAGCTGGGGTAAGTTCAATTCCAAGTCCAAGAATCATAGTCTTAGGAGTTCCACCAGTCTCTATCCAACCAATAAACATGGTCTTTTTTTTTTTTTAATGACTTTGAGTTTTGTTCCACATTTTCCCCATTCTGTCCAGGATCTTCTAATGTGATACCTTTTAGAGCAGTCAGTAGTGGGAGCTAGGCGCTATCTATTCTAGTCTCAGAGTCATGGAGGCTGAGGTCCACGTGGTTCATTAGTCCTACGGACTAATGGGTTCATGTGTCTTTTATTTTCTTCACTCTTCTTTGCTCTGGATGGTGATAAATCAATGATTGCACCTTAGATGGGCACTCTCAAGCTTTCAAGATCTCAGTCACTATTCACCAAAGCAAGATGTACAACATTGTGGACTATGTTGTGCCAATTGACCTTGAAGTCCCCTGAGACTATGGTCCTGAGTCCCCAGGTCCAGTGACTCACTCCTCCTGGGTTTTTAACTATGGCTAAGAAGCTTTCATAACTTTGCCCCCTTGTATGCTTTACTATATTCATGGATATATTTGCAGCAGTTGGAAATACATATGTAGAAATATCCTCTGTCAAACCTATGTATATTCATGGGTATAGTTCCATTTTCATTCCTACACTTGTTCGGCTTGAGAGTCTGTGTATTCACTGGTAGATAGATTATTGATTATTGTTACTGTCATTGTAGGATTGTGTATGAATTAGTATTTACCTCTGTTGTCTTTAACTCTTGTATTCTTCCCAACATCTTCTTTTCTTTGATTATTTTGTGCCTTCTCATTCACCCAAGTTAATATTTTTCTACCTTGTAGTTAGTGGTTTACCCTGCTTTCCCCTCCTACCTCTGGTAACCATAAAAGAATACTTCTTTTTGTGTGAAAACTTTTTCTTGATTTTTTACAATAGTGGTCTCATACAATATTTGTCCTTTTGTGATTCACTAATTTCACTCAGCATAATGTCCTCTAGGTTCATTTATGTTATGAGATGCTTCACAGATTCATTGTTATTCTTTAAAGTCACATAG
>NW_006921846.1:434656-440018 GCF_000298275.1 Orycteropus afer afer | reverse complement strand
CAATTCTTCAGTGAAACCCTCTGGGCCAGGACATTTTTGGTGGGAGATTTTTACGGACCTGTTAAATTTCTTCTTTTGTTATGGGTCTATTCAAATTTTCTACATTAGTCTGTGTTAGTTTAGGTAGGTAGTGTGTTTATAGAAATCTGTCCATTTCCCTAGGTTTTCAAATATTTTGGAGTGCTGTTCTTAATAGTATCTGGTTATTAACTTTTTTATTTCCATTTGTTCTGTTGTGATGCTGCCCATTTCATTTCTTATTCATGTTGTTTACATCTTTGCCTTCTTTTCCTGAGTTAGATTTACCAGTGATTTATCTGTTTTATGAATTTTTTCAAAGAATCAACTTCTGGTATTTTTGGTTCTTTCTATCTTTTCTTAAAAATGCATTTTACTGGAATATAATGTATGTATAGTGAAATACACAAAACTAAAGTGACATGGGTCAATGCATTTTTTTTTTTGCAATGTTCCCACACCTCCCTAACACCCCTGGTAACCAACAAAGAAAGTTTCCTTCCATATATAAACCTTCCATATATAAACCTATATATTGACCCTCGACAACAATGATGATATATTTGTCCTGTGATTGACTTATTTCACTCAACAAAATGTGCTCCAAGTTCATCCATGTTATGTGGTGTTTTGCAGATTCTACATTATTCTTTAGTGTTGCATAGTATTCCATGGTGTGTATGTACCATAGTTTAGTTATCTATTCTTCTGTTGATAGGCATGTCGGTTGTTGCCATCTTTTTGCTCTTGTAAATAGTGCTACAATGAACTTGTTGTTGTTGTTAGGTGCTGATGAGTAATCTCCAACTCATAGCAACCCTATGCACAGCAGAATGAAACACCACCCAGTCCTGAGGCAGCTCCATGATTCTTGCTATACTTGAGTCCATTGCTGCTGCCACTGTGTCAATCCAGCTCGTGGAGGGTCTTCTCTTCTTTTGTCAGCCCTCCACCTTACCTAGCATGACATCCTTCTCCAGTGAACGGTTCTTTCTGACAACATGACCAAACTATGTGAGACAAAGTCTGGCCATTCTCGCCTCTGAGGAGCATTCTGGCTGTACTTCCTCCAGGACAGACCTGTTAGTTCTTGTAGCAGCCCATAGTACTTTCAGCATTCTTCGCCAACATTACAGCTCAAAACTATCAATTATTCTTCGGTCTTCCTTATTCATTGCCCAGCTCTGAGGCAATTGAAAATACCATGGATTGTGTCAGGCACACCTTAGTCCTCAAGGAGACATCTTTGCTCTTCAGCACTTGAAAGAGGTTCTTTGTAGCCAATTTGCCCAGTGCTATACATCGTGTGATATCCTGACTGCTGCTTCCATTGGCATTGATTGTAGAAAAAAAGCTATGTGAAGTTCTTGACAATTTCAATCTTTTCTCCATTTATTATAATGTTGCTTATAGGACCAGTTGTGAGGATTTTTGTTTTCTTTATATTTAGATGTAATCCATATTGCAGACTGTATTCTTCAATTCTTCAATCTTCATCAGTAAGTAATTCAAGTCATCCTCACTTTCAGCAAGCCAAGTTGTGTCATCAGCATATCGCAGGTTGTTAATAAATCTTCCTCCAATCCTAATGCCATGTTCCTCTTCATATAGTCCAGCTTCACACCCAAGATGAACTTGGGTGTGCATTTATCTGTTCTTGTCCTGGCTTTAATTTCTTTAGTATATATACCTAGTAGTGGGATTACTGGGTCAAATGCTGTTGTTGCTATGTGCCGTCTAGTCGAACTTGACTCATAGCGACCCCCTTCTTGGGTTTCCAAGGTGGTATCAGTATGAAAGTAGATTGCCCAACCTTCCTTCCAAGGAGTGGCTGGTGGGTTTGAACCGCTAGCCTTCTGGTTAGCAGTCAAATGCCTTAGGCACTACACTGCCAGAGCTCCTAAATGGTATTTCTAATTCTAACTTTTTAAGGAATCTCCATACTGTTTTCCACTGTGGTTATATATCATTTTACAGTCCTACCAGTAGCGTATGAGAGTCCCAGTCTCTCCACCTCCTCACTAGCATTTGTTCTTTCTATTCTTTTCTGTTTCACTTATTTCTGCATGAATCTTCATTATTTCTTTTCTTTTGGTGGCTGTTGTCTTATTTTGCTCCTCTCTTTCTAATTGTTGGAGATGTTGGGTTAAGGTTAATTTGGGTGCTTTCTTCTTTATTAAAGTGTGTATTTATTGCTATAAATTGCCCTCTGAGCACTGCTTTTGCTGTGTCGCAAAGATTTTGGTATGTTGTATTTTCATTTTCATTTTCATTTGATTCAAGGAATGTTTTATTTCTTCTGTTACCTAGTAATTTTAAAACAGGATATAATTCAGTTTCCATGTGCTTTTTATTTTATTTTTATTCCTGATTTCTAATTTTATAGAATTGTGATCTGAGAAGATGGTTTGCAGTATCATGCTGTTTTCATTTTTATTTTTTCAATTTATTGAGACTTGTTTTGTGGTCTACCGTATGATCTATTCTGAAAAATATTCTATGTGTGCTGGAAAATAATGTATATTTTACTCATGTGGGGTGGAGTTTTTTGGATATGTGTATAAGGTCAAATTTTGATAGTGTTGTTTAGTTCTTCTGTGTCTTTGTTAAATTTCCTACTAGTTATATCCTTTATTGAAAGTAGTGTGTTAAATTCTCTTACTATTATTATGGAGTTGGCTATTTCTATTTTCAGTTCTGTTAAAGTATGATTTATGTATTTTGGGTATCTTTCATTGGGTATGTAGATATCTATTATGGTATGTCTCCTTGTTCAATTGACCCTTTAATCATTATACAATGTCCTTCCTTGTCTCTTATGCTGGTTTTTGCCTTAAAGTCTATTTTTATCAGAAATTAATATTGCCACTTGTGCTCTTTTTTGATTGCCATTACTTCATACATTTTTTTTCAAATCTTTTATTTTTAGTCTATTTTTGTCTTTATGCCGAAGGTGTGTCTCTTATAGACAGCGTATTGTTGGGTCATGTTTTCCAATCCATTCTTCAATTCTCAGTCTCTCATTTGGTGCACTTAATCCATTTATATTCAGTGTAACTAGCAACAAGTATGAATTTATTGCTGTCATTTTGTTGTGTGTATGTGTGTGTGTGTGTGTGTGTAGGTGCTGATTTCTTTGTTCCATATAATTTTCTGTGGTGAGCTCATTTTGTTTATAGATTTCCTTATAATTTCCTTTATTGTTATTGTTTTATTTTTTGCTAAATATTTATGACTTTCCACTTTTTTATTTTGATGGGAAAGTTTATTAATTTTCTTTGACATTACCCTGTAAAACGTTATTTTCCCCCAAGTTTAAAATACTCCATTCTGTCTTGAAATCATCTTGATTTTTCTCCATTTGGAAGTTGTATAACTACATAATTTATTCCCTCTTTTTACTTTGTATTTGTCTTTGTTTGCAAATTGATGTCTCTGATTCCCTATTTCAGTCTTGTAGATTTATAGCTTTATTTTACTTTGGATACTTTCTGTATCTTACTTGGTTTCTGAGTGATGTTGTCATGTGTGTTAATCTCTGGTTGTTGTTTGGCATTGTTGCTTCTCTGTTCAAAGGACTCCCTTTAGCATCTCTTGTAAAGTTGGTATGGTTTTTACAAAATTCTCTTAATTTCTGTTTATCTGGGAATGCCCTAATTTCACCATATATTTGAGGGACATACTTCTTGGTTGGCAATTTTTTTCCTTCAGAGTTTTATTTACTTCATCTTACTTTACTGCCTTCTTGCCTGCATGGTTTCTGCCAGGAAATCAGAGCTTAGTCTTATTTGTTGCTCTTTGTATGCAACTTTTCATTTTTCCTGAGCTGCTTTCAGGATTCTTTTTGGCTTGGTTTTGGAAAGTTTGATTATGTCTTGGTGATTTTCTTTTGGGGTCTATCCTGTTTGGGGTTTGTTGAGCTTCTTGATTGCATATCTTCTCATCTTTCATCATATTAAAGAAATTCTCTTTCAACAAATCTTTGACATTTTTCTCTGTTTTTGTTTCTTTCTTCCTGTTCTGTAATTTAATCAATGGGAGGCAGAATTATCAAGGTTGAAAGCAAATTTCTTGATACTTCTCTGTCAAAGAGACAATCAGAAAAAAATAATGAAAAAATAGAAGAAACCTTAACATTTATGTGGGACACCTTCAAGAGAAATACCTAATATGTGATCAGAATTCTACTCCTTTACCCTTTCAATGTTTTATCCATTTCTGAAATCTTAGTATTAATGTTCTGGATTTCTATTTGTTATTTCTTGTATTTTTGTTTTTCCATGTATTTTGTAAGTTTGTTCTTGCTTTGTTTTCCTGAATTCTTCTGGAGTTCCATCTGTGTTTTCTTTGAATTTGTCAGTCTTTTCCTTGATCTTTCTCTCAATCTGTTCAAAATATATAAATATAATTCTTTTCAAATCCTTATCAGGTAGTTCCAATGCCATTTCTTCCTCAGGGAGGTTTTCTGGCTCTGTTTGTTGGTCCTTTGTTTATACTAGTTTATCTTGCTTTTTTGTGTGAACTGAGATTGTCTGTTGTCTCTGAGACATTGTGATGTTGTTGTATGTGCATTTAATTGATGACTGCATCATATTGGTGTATGTCATGCAGGGTTTTATTTATTTATTTAGCCTTATTATGTTTTGATATATCCAAGCAAGAGGGGCTTGTATGCTACTCTGTTCACTAGTTTGACAACATTTAGGCACTCACAACCTGTCTCCTGGTGGATGTGACAGAGGATAAGAATGTATGCCCAGTTCTCTGTTTGCTGTTCATGTAGAGCAGTTGAAGGTGGTTTTTGCTGGTGTTGGCCACTGTCTATCATTAGTTGGTTGGTGAAGAAGCAGGTGGTGGCTCATTAACATAAAGGACAATTCACATGAAAATTTGACCATAACCACAAGCATACAGACTGGAATTTATAATGCATCATAAAATAGTGAACTATGGCTCAAACCCCAAAAAACCAAACACACTGTAATCAAGTTGTTCCTGACTCATAGTGACCACTCCTTGGGTTTTCAAGGTGATACCTCTATGGAAGTAGATTGTCCAATCTTCTTTCCAAGGAGTGTCTGGTGGGTTTGAACTGCCAGTCTTCTGGATAGCAGTCAAATGCCTAAGGCACTATGCCACCAGAACTAGAAGGGTCATATTAAGCAATCCACTCCACTGCAGTCAGCAAGCACAAGTAAGCCCATGCATACCTTGCTTATTGGGTAATCTGCCCCTGCTTAGATGTCTAGGTTAGAATCCAGAAGTCTTATCCTGGAATATTGCAGAGAATAAATAATTAAAGAGTTTAGGCAGAAGGCTGAGCTAGATAGGTTGAGGACTTTTT
>NW_006921846.1:419380-434535 GCF_000298275.1 Orycteropus afer afer | reverse complement strand
GCAAGTAATATGCATAAAACATTTTTCCCCCTCAATTTTTCTTCAGTCATCAAAAAGAAAATGGCTTATATTTGGGAGCAGAAATGTTATTCACTGGTTTGTGGCAGAGAATGGAGCCAGAATTTCCCTAAAGTGAAGAACAACAACAAAACTTGAAAGATCCAACGTCATTCCTTGGAGGCTTTTTGAGAAAGCTTCTGGACTCTGGTATCATTTCAGAAGGCTAGGAGGAGGGCCTATGAATGCATGTAGATACATAGGTGTGTGCTTCTCAGCTGCCTTAGGCGCGGTACTTTCAAGGCATTTGACTCGCTCCAATTGTTAAAACCACATATTTCTGAAGACCCATTTCTGAGTTGGGAGAACAGAACCAAGGATCAACTGGGTAGGCTATCAAATCCCTGTAAGATATAGCACAACAATGGTGGGGTAAAAAAGGCAAGGATGTATTCTAGAGAAACCAATAGACTTAACAAAGTCTTTAGTTTCCACCTAGATAAGGGATCCTGCTGGCTTGACGCTCCAATGGCAATATGGGCTGTTGTTTGCTTAGGGTATGTCAGGATGATTGGGGCAGTGTCTGAATTTATCACCTGCTTTAATGTATTGTTCACAGCACATCCACTCAAAATACTACAGATACTCATTGTAATTACAGGATTCAATAATTTTCAGGAGATTGATAGTGTTATTCAACCATCAACAAAATCCAGTTTTAGAATATTTTCATCAATCCCATGATTTCCTCATGCCTATTTTTTAGTCAATCTTGTTTCTCGACTATCCCCAGGCATATAGATGATAACTCAATAAAACTGTTCAAAATAATAATAATTTAAAAAATGAAATCTTTTGCTTTCTTCAATATTTATTGTATTTTTGTTAAAAAGTTAAAATATTGTAAATATATAAAAAAAAAAAAACCAATGCTACAGATTAGAAAGAAGAAAGAAGTGAGCATTAGAGGGTAATGTTTAATGATAGGGTCTGAAGACAATTGAGACTGAAGCAACCCCACACTTCTCAGGGTTTACTGAGAGTGTATACTTCTCATGCTTAAAGGCCTGTAAAATTCTCTTTAAAATCATTGTGTAGTCTCAAAAACAGTTTAGAATCTAGGAGCAGCTTTCATGTAAGTTATTGACACTTCTGCAAAACAACTGCATAGTAGTTTATGAAACTGAATGTCTTCCTGGCTTTTTTTTTTTTTTTTTTTTCCTTTTAGGTATTTCTGTTGACCACCCCTGTTAAGTTCTGCTAGACAGAAAGAAAACGCCAGCTGGGAGGGGTTAAGCTTGGTTTGTGCAGAAAAAGCATATAGTTCATTTATGCATTAAACATTTAAATAAAATCACATCCTTTTTAGCTCGGAATTTAATTAAAGTAATCTTAGGACAAATACCCTGTAAAATAGTAATTTTATTTTGTTAATGTTAGGAAGTTAACACTATCATCTTTAGCATCATAACTAGCCTATCGTGTTTCAAGCACCCTGCAGTGGGTTGCATAATATCCCCCCAAAAAAATTCATGTCTATTTGGAATGTGATGTTATTTGGCAATAGGGTGTTTGCAGATGTAATGAATTAAAGATCAAGATGAAATCATCCTGAGTTTAGCGTGAACCTTAAATCCAATGTATGATATCCTTATAGGAAGAGGAGAAGACATATAAGACCCAGAAAAGAAGGCCATGTGAAGACGGAGTCAGAAATTGGAATTATGTTGCCACAGGTCAAGGGACACCAGGAACCACCAGAAGCTGGAAGAGGCAAGAAAGGATCCTCCCCTAGAGCTTTTGGAGGGAGCATGGCTCTGCTGACATCTTGACTTTGGATTTCTGGCCTCCTAAAGTGTGAAAGTGTAAATTTCTGTGGTTTTAAGCCACTGAGTTTGTGGTTATTTGTTATGGCAATCCTAGGAAACTATTGCATACCCCATGCTCATCTTAAGCATAAATAGGTCCTTTCTGAAAGGAGTGCCTTTGGGTGTGTTTATAGTTATTTTGCCGGTATGAATCTCATGTTAGTAGCTGTTTGTTTAATCCTCATCCCCATTTCCAGTCTTTTCAGTGAAAGGTCCTTTCATGATAGGGATACGTGGTCACTCTTATTATTAATAGGAAAGACATCTTAATGGCAGGAGTGAATGAATTTAAGGCTCATTCCTCTCTTCCACTCTCATCTACTTCCTTATTCCATTTTGAAGTGGTAGTATTTGGGAAGATGCACTTAGAAATGTCATATGCTTTCTGCTCTAGGAAACCTTGTTTTGCCTATGGGACACTAAAAATAACCGGCATGCCAGATGGGAACGGCATATGCTTTGAAACCATATAGCTCCACTTCTGCTTCACTCTAGCAGTGTGACTTAGGCAAAGACCCTTTATGTCTTTGATCCTCAGTTTCCACAATAGTGAAGTGAAGATTTTAAATGTAATAATGTATTTACCTACTTCATAGGGTTGTTCTAAGAATTAAATGAAACAAAGCAGGTTTGTGTTGGGTGCAGTCAGCGCTTAATAGATGACAATTATAATGCAATTTATAGTAACAAGATTGGGTGTTCTGGGACAAAGCAGCAGGGAGCAGATCATAAAGTTTACTTCTGTGTCTTTTAGTTCAACTTCACAGGATTGTTACAAAAAGAGGATTTTTTCCAGAATGAAAGGGAAATAATTAGTGGTAGAGCTTTGCCTTGAGTGTAAGGTTAGAAGGAAGTTAGTTTAGAGTTAGCCCTAAGGGAGTGTTAACTCTACCTATACCAAACTCATTGCCATCGATTGATTTCAACTAATAGTGACCTGCTTTGGGTTTCCAAAGTGGTAAATCTTTATGGAAATAGATTGCCCAGTCTTCCTTCTGTGGAGTGACTGGTGGGTTTGAACCACCAACCTTCTGGTTAGCAGTCAAATGCCTTAGACACCGTGCCACCAGAGCTCCTTACTCTATAGGAAGGTTTAAACTAACACTAAGTTAACTCTAACTATGGGAAGCATTAAAACTAATGATAAGGATAGGGTTAGAGTTGGAGTAAGAGTAGAAGTGCAAGATTAAGGTTAAGAGATTATGTTATGGTTTGGAGAAAAGAGTTAGGGTCACAATTAATTATTAAGTTAAGAATAAGAATAGGATTACTATATTTTTGTTCATATAACACATCCATGTAAATAATGCACATATACATGAGGGAGCTCTGGTAGCATAGTGTCTAAGGCACTTGACTGCTAATCAGAAGGCTGGAGGTTCAAACCCACCAGCCATTCCTTGGAAGGAAGATGGAGCAATCTACTTCTGTAGTGATACTGCCTTGGAAACCTAAAGAGGGGTCGCTATGAGTCGAGTCCGACTCAAAAGCACGTAACAACAACAACAACAACGCTCATAGGGAACTAAGGTACCATGGGATTGCATGGTTTGAAAAACCACACAATGGGTGTATTATTTGTGTAAAAATACGCTATACATAGGGCTAGTTATAAGGATTAAGTTAAGGACAGCAATATTATATATAGTTAAGGTTTGAGGTAATGGAGTTAGAATTACAGAAAAAATGGAAGATACAGTTAGCCTTAGTGGAAGAAATAAGTTCACTAAGTTCCCTTTCCCTCGCACATCACATGGACGTACATCAAGATGGAACCTCTATCAGCCTTTTGGTTCTGGAGTAACTATGATAAACAGAGGTGCCCTAGTAACCTGCATTGGACATGTAGTGTGAGCAAGTAATAAACATTGGTTTTGTTAAGCCACTGAGACTTTGGGATTGTTCATTAATGCAGCATGGCCTAAGCTATCCAAAGTGGATTCAGAAAGCAAAGACTCCTAGCAAGTTGTTGGATTGCAAACAGATTTAAGAAGCATGAGAAACCACAAACAAACAAACAAGTATTTCCTTTCACCTCCATTTGCCCTGATTTTCGCTAAAGAGACAGCTAACCAGGTTATTTTGGGTTATGCAGATAGTGAACCAAGTGGTGAGTGTTTTCCACCCAGTGAATACACAGTCTGTTACAGACATGAAAGGCTTCTTCCCTGGATGCTGGAAAGTTTGTGGACTGACAGCTCCCAGCTGTAAATCCTCTTTGGGAGTTGCCTGACCTTGGGACAAGTCTGAAAGGTAATCTCAGATTCAAAGCTCACCATGGGGGTCAGACAAGTTATTGCTGTCCCTGTATCATGGGCCAACTTCCCCCTCTGCCCAATCCTGTTTCTTCTCTTTGCCTACGCATGTGGGTCCCAAGAACACTTCCTGACAAACCTCTTGTGCACCGATCTTCATCTCAGATCTGCATCAAATTTCCCAAAACTATTTGAGAACTACTATGATGCCACCTACTCTTGGTGTTGCCTATTAAAAAAGCTTCTTTCTAATACATCCAACTCTCTAGGTAATATTTAATCTATGTTTGGGAAGAATATACAAGGAAAAATGGGCCTCAACCTTATAAATTGCCTTGTGATAGGTGGGAGGCAAAATAGCCCTGTGTGGGTATGAGAAATTTTATTGTTACTTGATGGCAAGAAGCCTGGTGCTTCTTTCTCTCGTCAGACTGTAGAGACCTTTCAATCCTATGGAACAAAGCACTTCAGCTTGCCCTTGCTCACCTCCACTTCTGTTGATAGCAGTGACTCCATTAGCGTGTCTTGAGAAATTTCGGTTCCTTTTCATTGCCTCATTCTTGAGCAACGATAGCTCCTAGCTCTAGTGGTACAAGATATTTCTGGCCATGGGCAGTGGTGTTAGGTTGTACATCTCTCCCTTTTTCACTCTGGGCACCAGTGATCCTATTGTTCCAGTCTTTATTAAATCTTTACTAAAGACAGTTGCCGTTCAGTCGATTCCAACTCATAGTGACCCTATAAGACAGAGTAGAACTGCCCATAGGGTGTTCAAGGCTGTAAATCTTTATGGAAGCAGACTGCCCCATCTTTCTCCTGCACAGCTGCTAGTGAGTTCAAACTGCTGAACTTTTGCTTAGCAGCTGAATGCTCTAACCATTATCCCACCAGAGCTCCTTTTTGAAAGAGAAGGCCAATGTGTTGGGCCATCCTTAGCTCCAGGTATGGAGGAACAGAGTGGCTTATGTAGTATTGTGACTTTGATGACTGCAGAAGTATATAAAGTCATTTGTGATAGAGGTAAATTAAGGTGATCTGCCACACAGCTATGACTGAATAATGGAGAATTGTAAGGGCCATTTTTGCAACAGGAACAGGTAATACAATGCCTGCACATGTTGGTGTTCAATAAATATCTGTTACATGGAGAATGACCACTAAATACTGAGGATAAAACCATCAAAAAAGATAGACCATGGTCCTTTCTGTGCTTGGGGAGCTTAGAGTCTGATGGGAATAAGATAGTAATAATACCGACAGCAAGGAGAGCATGTGAGCCACCTGAAGCCAATACTTGGGTAGAGAAGGCACCCAAGATGATTGGGAGGTGCAATGATTCTGCTCATGAATACTCAGAGATATTTTCCTTGATGATTGTTTTTGTTGTTCACACCTCTTAATTGCCCCTCTTCTGGGTGTTATAGTTAATCAAGAAGTGTGATATATTCTGGTTGCATTTTCCTTTGTAAATTTATTTCAAAAGCTTCTATTTCATCTTCAAAGAAAAGGAAGTGAAGTGGTATATTTTCCCCTCCAAAGATAAAGGAAAAAAAAGACACAGGACATATTACACAATATTTAATAAATTTAATAAATTAACAGGAAGTATCACAAAAACCTGCAGTGGATAACTACAGGAACCAGGAATAAGACAACACTTTGCAACCATTCACAAAAAGTACCATTTGACAAAGAAGAAGATTTACAGGAAATAATATAAGGCAGTCTGTTGCACGTGTCTTAAACAGATATACATATATAATAGTACATCAAAATGATTTGCTGGACAGTAAATTCACCATGTTTACATTTATCACATGGACTTCTTTTTTTAAAACATTTATAAAAGTTTGTAGGTTTAACATCGAACTGTAAGATTTATATCCAAATGAGTATGCTTGTTTCATACCAAACTGCACGGAATTTACGAATAGCACACAATTTGAGGATAATCACTCTGTTGGATACTATTAAGCACTACTACTTGATGACATAAGAATTATTAACAAATGTGCTATAAGCTATTATCATTCAACTTATTGCTAGTGCTTTTGAAAATTTGTGGTTTCTATTTTATTTCTTTGTAAAACATGTGCTATGAGCTTGCCCTGATAGTTAAGAAATCAGATGTTTCCAATTTTCTCTAATACTCACAATCCTTCTCATCTGAATGCATGATCTCTTTAAGGACTGCTGAAGGATTTTCTTTAGTCCTTTTTATATCAGCTACCTTGCCCTCCATTAGTACATATCGATGGATTCATGCAACGTACATGGCACACATGCAGGGCACCATCTGTATGGGCAGAACTCATGCTGAGTGCATGCTATGTTTCTCCAGACATTTTCATCTCAGTAAGAATTAGATCAAATCATTCAATTTCATATAATTATTTTAACATGCAATTCAACAGAGCTAACAGGCAGGTAGACTTGACCTTCGTGTTATATTTGGGCATGCTCAAGCAATTGACTGACATTTGGCAGTGTTGCAAATCAAGTAGAGACTGTATGAGTTTCCTCAAATACAGTACCTCTCCCACTGCCCCTAGGACAGACTGTTGGATTTATCTATGCTGTGTGTTGAGAACACACACCAGGAGTTTTAGAAATTCAGATTCTGCAGTCACCAATTTCAAGAAACTAAGAGGCACACTCTAAGGTGTGCAAGTAACTGTCAGGCATAAGAAATAGCATCATGAATTCTTCAGAAATTTATCCACAGTTGTGTGAAATGGACACACATGGAGATACAGTTACTGGAAACACTTGTATACTCTGCACACAGCATAGACTTAATGGTCTGACTTTAGCAATGCTTGAAAACCTTTTATGGTTAACAAACTATTAAATGGTACTGAATTCTTAGAGAGCAGTAGGCCCACGAATGAAACGATGGCCAATACTTATTGTAACACAACACTATATTTTAACAAAGATTTAAACTTCTGGTACATAATTGCAGTACAATGAAGAGCTTGCCACTTTCACAAATTAGCTGCAGCCTTTTCCTGCACTAGAGAGTTTGGAAGGATCTGAAAATGTGATCAAATTTGTTTGAATCTCAAATGGAAACTCTGAATTTCTGTTTTTCCCAGAGTTCAGTAAAAGCTTCTTTTAATTAATTACTTTTATTTTTTCACATTCTAAGGGCCTAATTCTGTAGTCCTTAATCAAGTAAAACTTCCCAGGTTTCGATCATCTATGCTTCCAATACAAGTTTTACTCAAAAATGGACTGCGAAATTAGGTCCTATAGATAGAGGTACCATAATTAAGAAACTATTTTAATAAGGCTCAAAATACTAATTTCACTTTGTGTGTAGCACACGAATTTCCAGGATCCTGAGATCAAAACCGAATTGATGTTGAATCCTGGATTGGGAAACAGCTCTGGGATCTCATTTCCCAGTTTAATCATGGAATTAGGTATTTACTAAGGACCAGAATGAAACCACTAATTCCAGTTTGCTTTTCAGAATTGCTAATCAGAATTTGAACATTGTCCTTAAGAAGTGAAAAGCTATTGGTGTATATATCGCATAACATCCTTCCACTTCTGTAGTCCTGGTTAACCAGCTGCTATGTTAAAATACCACTATGTTTGGGGACAGACATTGCAGTAAAATACCAACACAACATTCTGACAATGTCAAATTTTGCCCCTATATGTAACAACAAGGCTAAGTTCTGCCTTTGACTCACTGATAGATGTGATAGAGTATCAGAAGACAGAACCTATCTTACTGTGTTTATGTGTGTACATGAGCTGAGCAAGAATTTAAAGTACATATTTACTGTTAACCTGGAAAAAGATTCCACCGAATTTGATAATTTTGGTGTGGTTGAAATACAACCACTATCATGTGCATCATTCTGGTCTCCTGCAAATGCCACCTGAGATAAACATCAACATTTCCTTATGCACGAAAAGAAAAAGGATGAAAAGAAGGAAGGGAGGGAGGGATGGAGAAAGGGAGGGAAGACAAGGGAGGAAGGAAGACAAAGAAGATAGAGAAGGAAGGAAAAGAATTAACATTCTATTCATCAAGAAATCAAAATAAGTTATTTCTTTATCTACTATGAACAGTAAATATAGAACCCTAAATCTCACTATTATGCATGATTGTAAAGTACAGGATTGCAAAGCTATATAAAAAACACTTTTGTAAGACAGCAATATTTACATTAGTTATGACCAACAGAAAAATTAAAGAAGAAAAATTTCCTACACTTGTAGTGTTAGTGTAGGACAAGACTGTGCTGCTCTCTCTTACACGCTACTAATCCTTTCACTAACTACATTGGAGGGATTCACTGGTAGTTCCAAATTCTCAACTTGCATTTCTATACCGGGCTCATGGTCATTGGCTTTCTTAATCACCGGTTCATTGGTATGCCGGTAAATGTTAACATTAAGCTCCCTCCCAGACAATGCAGTGGCTGCAACTCTCGGAATTTGTCTAACAACAGGAGGTTTCTTTTCTGTCTTATAATTGCAGCGCAAATAATTGGAGAAAGCCCTTCGGTAAATTTTGTTGAAGAGCGTGTACACCAGAGGATTAATTCCTGAACAAACATAGCCAATCCAAACAAAGACATTCAGAAGCTTTTCCATGAGCTTTTGGTTACAGGCCTTCCCACAGAGAACGGACAGGATATTGGTAATGAAAAACGGGCACCACATGACCAGAAAGACAAAGAAAACAATCCCAAGGACTTTCGAGGCTTTCCTTTCATTGTTGATAGCCTGCATGGTGCCCCTAGGACGTCGCTCTTTCTTCTTTCTTCGGCGTGGGTTCAAATCTTGGTTAGGGTTTGCGGGGTTGTCTTCATCAGCGGTATTCCCCTTGCAGCACTTCAAGAAATCCAGGCTTATTCCAGGTGGTTCCTCGGTGTGGCCGTGCAGTAACATCAAAGCTTGTCTTCGAAGAACGTGAATCGTTAGACAGTAGGTAATCACCATGATCGTCAACGGTATGAAGAAAGCTACGAAGGACCCAATAAGAACGAAATTTGGGTCGTTCAGCACGCACGTGGTGTTGTTTACGAACACCTTGTCTTCGTCCCTCAGTCCAATCACTGGGATAGGAACTGATACACCTACAGGAATTAAAATAAAAGGTAGAAGAACATCGTTACAGCATATTGAATGGGCTGAATAGGTTTGTACTATAGCATACTCTTATTTGCATTTTATTGAAGAGACTTTAGAGCTCATTTTTGTTGAAAGCTATTCACAGCATAAATTGATAGGAGCATGAAACAGTAGTAGTATGATCGCAGAAAATGACTGCCTTTTTCATGTTAGGAATGCCTTCTCCTCTCCAATTTCTGTAGAAGGCATAGAATTACTATTAGACTGTTGTAAATATGGTTGTGTTCAAGAGAGGACTGTACATGTTTTGCTCAATTTACAGTTCCTAGAACTGTCCTGGCTCATAGAAGACATTCAATAAATATTTGTTGAATGAATGAATCAATTTACACCTGTACTCAGTGACATCAATGAAACAACCATTCATTCTTTCAGCATGTTTTTTTCCAAATTCAATAACATGATGTGTATACAACCTATCAGAGTAATAATAGCACATCAAGGTGGCCTGGGATGAGTTTGAGATGAGTTTATAGCTGACAGCATTCATTTACATTTTCCCCTTTCCCAAGGAATGGGGTGAAGAAGAAGAAATTTTATGCCTGAATTCCTTGGAGACAGGACCTGAGAGTTCTCGAATTAATGAGAGAGAGGACAGCATGGGTGACCAAATGTACAGGGAGTACGATAGGACCACTAAGCAGAAATAGTCTGTTTTCAGAAGCTACAAGGGGTCTTTTTTTTTAAGCAAAGGTTTTTGTTAGACTCTGGGCATAAGCAGTTTGGGTTTAAGGATTAGAGACCAAGTGAAATGCAGAGTTGGGGAGAGATGCAGTCCTCCCATTTCTGAGCAGAACATTGAGCATTTTTGTGGATTGAGAATAATACTGAGAGGTGGGACCCTACCTAGGTAAGCATATCCTTCAATAAATAAGCTTGCAAGTAGAAAATATCAACTTGGGAGGTGGGAGTAGAAGGTGACCTTGTTCAAGAGCGTAAGTAAGAAACCTAAGAGCTTTCAGAAACAGCTACGGTAGATCTTGAAGAAGTCGTGCATCAATAACTAGGGATAGCCTACATATGAAATTCCAAATTTAATGTTAATTTGTCCTCCCTTGTGCCCTTAGAATATTGAAAGCTGGGAAAAGTCAGATTTCACTTTTGGAATTCTATCATAGATTATTAGGAATGCTGAGCTAATGTGTATCTGAACCATTAACTGTGAGAAGAGAGAAATAGATTCTCAGAGAACATTGCTGGCTTTAGAGAATAGCAATGAACTTTGATGTTCCTGAGACATAAAGACTCTATCTATTGCTTTAACGTCTGTAATCAGATAGAGTGTTTTGCTGGATTATCAAGAGAGAAAATGACCAACACTTCTTTACTAGAATTTGCTGTGAATGCTGATCTCTGGGAAGATATAGGAAGAGAGTGTTTGGAAAACTATCTTTAAGCCCTCTTTTTTGAACACTCAATTTCTAAAATGACTGGCTTTTTTTCTAGAGAAAAAGGCCACACAAGAGTGTTAGATGCAATAAAAGATGTGACAAAGACTCCTTGGGGGTATTTAGCCCATGCCTACAACTCTGAACCTAGGTATGCCAATCAAGAAAGTAAGAAAGACTGTGAAAATTAGGAGACACTGCAAACTGAAAGTATAATCAGGTAAAAACATTGTCAGATCCTGGTAGGGACTTTTAGACCCTGGGTAGAAGAGGCGCAGGTATTAGAAGGGGAACATAAAAAGTAATTTCTCATGAAGTTTGAATGAAATGCTTGGGAGAACGTCAAAAGGCCTTTTTGGAATACAGGGAGCAGCAGAACCACACAGATTACATTTCTTAAGAGTTATAAAATGCTACGTAAGAAAACTGCCAGCCTTTATTCCAAAGTAAAATATACAAGGCCATCTCTAGAAAGAGTACTGATCAAGTTTGGGAGAAAGAAGTCAGTACTATCTTACTCTTAATGAAATGTTTTAGTGAAGGGTTAGGCTGCAGGAAATTTTCTGGAATTAAGGAAGACCATATGGGATTAAGAAAAGAAATAAGGGGATCTTAAAATTAAAAAAAAAAATTAAGAGGAAAAAATTGGAGGGAGAACCTGTAGAATAAGAGACTTAAAAGACCTATCAAGCAAATCATCATATATGAACCTTCTTGGGATCTTGATGTAAACAAACTTTTAAAACTATTCATGACATTCATAACTCAATTAGAAATATGAACAGTGATTGTTTTTTATGACATTAAAGAATTAATTGATTAATAATTAATATCATTAATTTTGTAAGTGTGATGATAATATTGTAGTTATGTAGAAAAGGAGTACTTATATTTTTAGATACATATACTAAAATATTAGTGGAATGTGGGTATGGATGAAATGAGACAGTCCATAAAAAGATAAATGGTGAAGCTGGATAACGAGTATATTGGGCTTTATTATATAAATGTATCTACTTTTGTAATCATAGGAAGTTTCCTAACAAAAAGTTCTGAAAGTTCTAAAAAATGGAAAAAAGTGAAAGAAGGCATGGGGGCATGGAGGTTCTTTCTGAAAACATCCTCAGATCAAAAAGGTCACCAAGACTTAGTGGCAATGGCTAACCTTGAAAGTGATTACTTCTGGAGCAAAATGCTTGGACTTCAAAGTGGAAACACTTGTCACTTTGATATAATTGGAGAGAA
Source organism: Orycteropus afer afer (assembly GCF_000298275.1). NCBI lineage: Eukaryota > Metazoa > Chordata > Mammalia > Tubulidentata > Orycteropodidae > Orycteropus > Orycteropus afer. The sequence goes on along the minus strand of NW_006921846.1, from coordinate 422,625 downwards.
GAAGGCCATTTTCTGGCAGAATACGTTAGAAAGCTCTGTTGTGCTTTTTCAGGATCCCACAGTAAGTAACAACAAGGGAAGAGTGATCCAAAAGAGGAGGGGCACTTCTCCCTCAAACAACGAGGTCACTAGAGTCTGAGGCCAGAAGACTTAGTCTAAAGAATTGAACTTCGTTCGGATCAAACCTTCCACTTCTTGCTTTTAAGCTTAAAATAGGGGCCTGCTTCCAGCTTCTACACGACCTGGAAGGGACCTTCTCAGACACTGGAGGAGTACTGACTGCGGTAGAGACACGATGCCCAGGAACCAAGTGCTGGAGTAGATTCCGTTCCGACAGGAAACGCTGCTCAATCTTCCAGGTACTCCCAGAAATTCCTAGAGTCCTGGGGAAGACCTCAGTCACTGGCCAAAAGATTATTGAAACTCAGCATTCCTCAGAGCCCTGCTCTGGAATAGTATTAACTTGCTTCTTTAAAAGATGACTTGTTTATTCATTTTCCTAGAAGGGACTTTTGTGCCGAAGTGTAAACTTTATCAAGAGTAAACAAGAGCGGATGACAGCGACGTTCCACTTCAGCGGAAGCTGTTACTGGGTATGTGAGGCTAGTTTTGTCCCCTGGCACTATTTGTATAATTTCACGTACACTGAAGTAAGAATGATTCTAACAGCTGCCATTTATTGAGTCTATCTTATGTGCCAGGCACTGAGCCATGAATGTTACTGGCATTTCAGATTGAAGAGGTATTACCTCAATTTGGTTAAAAACTGCGTGAGACTGGGGTTATTTGGTGAAGTAGTTTAGCCACGTGACCAACGCTAGACTATCATAGTATATTTTAATATTTTTAAAAGAAACTATGAATGCAGTCAACAAAACAAGTAGAATTTAAGCTTTTTTTTTTACAATATCAGGTAATTATAAATAGTAATAAAAGCAGCATACATTGCACAGATTATTCATTCAGTAATTAAAAGAAAATTAAAGACATGTATCAGCAGTTCTCAAAGTGTCGTTGGAGGACCCTGCGGGTCTCTGAAAACCTTTTAGAGGGTTTTCTATGATTCCCTTCCCAAATATTTTTCTTTAGACTGTATCTTCCTCATAAACTTCAAAGAAAACAATGTAATGCAACATGTAGATTTCAGATACAGATATGAGACTCCCACTCTCTTTCTACCAAAGTTTACATTAAAGAGATTTGCAAAAATGTAAAGCAATGCCTCTTTTCTCTTTAGTATATTTGTTTTGAAAAATATAGTTAGATTTCATAAAGATATGCCAGTTATATTTAACATGAGATGAGTTTATTGTTGTTATTTATAGTGAAAGGACACATAGATATTTTAAACATATTTTAGTTTTAATGTCTAGTACAATAAATATCACTAGATATAACTCACATAAACAAAAGCTCATTGGAGTCTTTATTTAGTTTTAAGAATAGAAAGTGCTCCCGACACCCAAGAGTGTGAGAACTGCTGTTCTATGTTACTGTAAGGAGTTACTTATTACTTAAGCAGCAAATGCATCATTCTTAGCATTTTTCAAACTGCAATTTGTCGATCAGTAGAAATTCAGGTGATATTATAATGCAAGGTAGTTATAAACAGCAACAATACTGGCAACAAAATACTTTGCATGCATTATTGAATTCATTCTTATAAACATTCTGAAAGGCACATGTTATTTGATGAAGTTAACCTCAGAGCAGTTAATTAAGCTCAGTAAATATGAGCAATCTTTAGTATTATTGAAATATTTCCTTCAGCCAAGGAGGGAATAATTGAAATTAAGCACCATTAAAAATATCAGGTACCAAGAGCTACAATTAGAATAAGAAAAATAACTATCTTTTACTGAGTGCTTCCTTTTTGTCGTGGATCGAGCCAAGGTTTTTATATCTTTTTATATGTAGTTGTTAGATGCGACAAGCCAATTTTTGCATAATAGTGACCCCCTATCAGAGGGAAGGTTAGGCAATCTACTTCCGTAGTGATACTGCCTCAGAAACCAAAGGAGGGGTCGCTGTGAGTCGGTCCGACTCCATGGGACATAATAACAACAACAACAGTGACCACCTATGACAAATTAGAACAACCTCATAGGCTTTTCTAGGCTGTAGTTTTTGTGGGAATATATCATCAGGTTTTTCTGCCTTGAAGCTGTTGGGTAGGTTTGAACCACCAAACTTTCGGTTAGCAGCCTAATGCTTAACAATTGCGCCACCAGAGCACCTATTCTTTTCATATTTCCATCTGCTGTCTTTATTCAATCCAGACAAAAAAAATAAAGGAATTAGTAGGAGAAATCACTTAATTTTTCTGAGATTAACTTCAAGAACTCTAGATCATCCTCCCCAGAATATTAGAGAAAACTAAGACAAATTATAATTCAAACCCTGCTGAAAATCTCAGGGACTACTTCAAACAATAAATAGCCACATATTTTGCATGCATTATGTCATTCGATTCTCACAAAACCCTGAAAGGTGATTATTATGTAGTAAATTTACTTAATCTCAGAAGAGTATATTCAGTGTACATATAGGATCTTAGCATTTTAAAAACGTGTAATTCAGTAATAAAGTTATAGTTCAAGCTTCATTGAAATTATAATATGTTACTACTACTATTAGTAACTGTCATTGACTGAGTGCTCATAATGAGTGCTCACTGACCCTGGCACTTCATCTGCATCACTTACTTCACATGCATTATATCATTCCAGTCTCATAAAGGTCTATCAAAATGTGTAAAGTTTACTTTGGGTAAAGTTATTTTATTTCAAAGAAGGCAAGTAAATTCCACAGTTGTATAAAAATGTTTATGTTATTTTTTAAAGCCTTGAATTCAAGCAACACAGATGAGTTCCCTTTAAACAATCAGATCATAATACTATATGCCAATGATCAAAGGTGCAGATTTCTTTCAGATTTTTATGTGTTTAAATTGTGATGTGTTGTACAACTGATGGTGCCTTACAATCATTGTAGGCCAGGTAGCAGTCAATGCATAGTTGTGATTGTTAGTGCATGTGTGAACCTTGTCTGAAAAACCTTCTTTTGCCATCTTCTGATAACATCAAAGCAGTACCAGAAGCAACATTTGCAAAACAGATGTTAGCATCATAGAAATAATCCAGTGTATGGAAAAAATGATCACTAACTTTATATGGAAAGGAAAGAGACCTCGGATAAGCAAAGCACTACTGAAGAAGAAAAACAAAGTAGGAGGTCTCACATTG
>NW_006921846.1:403132-416905 GCF_000298275.1 Orycteropus afer afer | reverse complement strand
AAAAAAAAAAAAAAGAAATAATCCCGTGGAAAAGAAAAATTATTTTGTAACAGGAAACAGGAGTGTAATTTTCAAAACCGGCATCATCAACAGCTTGAAATGATGTCACAGAGGAGTCCTGAACTGGAAATATTTCCTCTGTTTTTCAAAATTAAGAGGCACTGATAATTATAGAGACAACAATCACAGTGGAGTAATGAAGACAGAAAACATATTGACGGGATAAATAATAAATTAAAAAAAAATCAATATGAGACCCAAAGGAATTACTGGAAAGGAAAGATGAGAAGATAAGAGGACAGGGAAACTAGAGTACTGGAATTCAAACAGCCAGAACATGATTAAAGAGGATGTTGACACTTTGTGGAAAACATAACTAATGCCATTGAACAATTTGTGTAGACCTTGTCAAATGGGAACCGAATTTTCTGTGTAAACTTTCACCAAAAGCCACAAAAAAATTATTAAAACAAAGGAAGAGGAGAGGGAGATTATAGATTAAATTTCCTGGGAGAGATTGGCCAACATCAAAATGAAAACACAGATTAGGAAAACTACTGTTAAACTGCAGGACTATGTCACAAATATCTATTTTTATGAGTTGTTCTGCATAGAGATTAAGTTATTTAAGAACACCTAGTAGGACCACAGGAGTTCTGGTAGCGTAGTACCTAAGGCACTTGACTGCTAACCAGAGGCTGGCAGTTCAAACCCACCAGCCACTCCTCGGAAGGTAGGTTGGGCAATCTACTTCTGTAGTGATACCACCTCGGAAACCCAAGGAAGGGTCGCTATGAGTCGGGGCCGACTCAACGGCACATAGCAACAACAACAACAGTAGGACCACACCATGTAAGGCTTCCATGAATGGTTCCTTGTCTCACAGAGTAATGAGCAAGTCTCCTGAACATGAAAGTTGTCAGCAAAAGATGAAGGAATTGTTTTCAGAGAAGGGCATGGAAACCAAAAGAGATGCAAACAGTATTGCCTCAGTTCCCAGGTGACAAAGTGTAACTGAGAATTGAGGAGAAAAACATTTTGCATACTTTGACCAGGTAGAATGTTGGTACAGTAAGAATTTTAAGGAATTCAAACCAACTTTGAACCTCAACTGTTTTTAGCTTTGGGAAGTGTAGAGACACAGGCATTTTTATCTAAATGATGATGACTACAATGGTAGTGCCAAGGAGAAATTCTTAAATGACTTTGAAAGAAGTTGACCTCAGAAAGGAAAATTAGACACAGGAAAGCGTAAGAAGACAGTCCATGAGCTGACAAGAGGAGTTCCCAGGGATTGTAAATTGTACTTAGATGAGAATTTGTGGAGAGCTGATTGAGGGAGGTCTTGTTATTCAACTACAATGTGGCTGAGGTCATGAAGCAGTGAAATTTGAGGTAGAACTGAAGGATGATCATATCTGATGCACAAGCTAATGAAGGTGGAAGAAAGCAAGGTTATATGTACGCTGAGATAGGGTACTGACACATTAAAGGAAAAAGCCAGTAGAGTGGAGGAACTTAAAGATATACAAGAGGAAGTTGACAAATGATGGAGGAAGGTCCCTGAGAAGCAAAGTCAAAAACATTTGGAAGAATTATGCTAGGACACAATATGACTGTTATTTCCTATAAGAAGGGATGGTAGTGTGAACGGGTGTCAGAAAATATCAAGGCCTAAATGAAAAGAGTGAGAGGAGGATAGAGATAAGTGTTAGGTGGCAAAATGAGCAGGTACCATTAACTAGACACACAAGATAATTAAAATACATCTGTGAAGCAATGACTAATAGGGAGAATGAATGCAGATAGATGGGTTTAGATAGGGAGTGTTTCTTAAAAATAAAATCAGACATTTGAGTTATTACATGCTATTGAGGAATCATTTGAGAGACAGAGTTCAAAGATGTATGAGAAAAAGACAACAGGTAATGAAGCAAGATCCTGAGAACCTGAGAAAACATGGACTTCTGAGTCGAGAAATAAAGTCAAGACTTGGATAGATGGTGGCAGAAGAAAATAGATGGGAGATAGAGATTAGAATACAAGAGAAAGCAGAAAAGTGCCTGAATTAAGGGAAGAATAAAGAGGATTAAGGAAGATAGACCGATTTTTGAGATATTTAGGAATTTCCATTGATGGGATATGAGGACTGATTGTATGTGACAAGTGAGGAAGAGCCAGAATTCAATGGGTAATTGCACATTTCTGGTTTGTGCCTTTAGGTAGATGGAGTTGCCACTAAGCATGAGAACATAAGCAAATGGGCAGGATTGTGGCAGGGAAGATAAGAGTTGTAATAAATTGGAGATGCTTGTGGCATATCCATATACAAATCTATGTGAATATAGATGTTTAGAACTCAGGAGACAAGTGTGGTTTGAGAACAAGACTTTTCTTATAAGGGTAAATTATGAGGTCATACTCGTCTAAGGAGAACTATTGTGAAAAGAGAAGGATGAAGGAAGAACCTAGAGCAAGAATTCTAAAACTTTTTGTGCCTATGGACCCTTCTTCAGAATAATACTTTTGAGTGCATAAAGTAACATGCAAGAGATTACAAAAGAAACCAATTGTTTTGACATTGTGTTATCAAAATATTAAAAACAAATACATTTTAGAAATAGAAATATATACGCACATTTAAATTAGCACATTAAATAACAAGATCCAGTGGTGGGTCAAATAACTATTGAATTTTTGAAATAATTATGAGCACTTATTATATGTTAAGATATTTGTCACAACTGAAATGGTATAAAAACATCTGTTATTGCCATTGGTAATAATAGTATGTTATTGTGTTCTTCGGTGCTGTCAAGTTAGTTCTGACTCATACAACAGAACAAAACGCTGCCTGGTCCTGTCCCATCCTCACAATCATTGCCATGCTTGAGCTCATCTTTTCAGCCACTGTGACAATCCATCTCTAAAGATCTTCCTCTTTTTCATGGACCATTTACTTTCCCAAGCATGATGTCCTTCTCCAGGGAGTGGTCTCTTCTGATAATATGACTAAAGCACGAAAGGTGAAGTCTGGCCATTCTCATTTCTAAGGAGCATTCAGGCTGTACTTCTTCCGAGACAGATTTGTTCATTCTTCTGGAAGTCCTTGGTATATTCAACTGTCCACAAACACTATAATCCAGTGCATCAGTTCTTCTTCAGTCTTCTGTATTCATTGTCCAGCTTTTGCATGCCTATGAGGCTGTTGAAAACACTAAGGCTTGAGTCAGGCACACCTTAGTCTTTGCAGTGACTTTTTTTTTTTCTTTTTTTGATCACTTTAAAGAGGTCTTTTGCAGTAGATTTGCCCAGTGAAATATGGCATCTGAATTCTTGATTGCTGCTTCCATGGACATTGACTGTGGATCCAAGTAAAATGAAATCCCTGAGAGCTTCAAACTTTTCTCCTATTATCATTATGTTGCTTACTGGTCCAGTTGTGAGGATTTTTGTTTTCTTTATGTTGAGGTGTAATCCAGACTGAAGGCTGTACTCTTTGATCTTCATAGTAAGTGCTTCAAGTCCTTTTCATCTGTCACTTTGTTGTACTGTAGTAGCTTGTGTGTTGCTTTGATTCTGGGAGCTATGCCACTGGTATGGTGGAGAGGTTTCAGTGGAACTTCCACATTAAGAAAGACTAGGAAGAAGGACGTGGCTAGGTGCATTTCTGAAAAAAATCGGCTAGCGAAAATGTGATGAATAGCAGTGTAACACTGTCTGATACAGCACCAGAGTATGAATCCCTCCAGTTGGAAGGCACTCAAAATACAACAAGGGAAGGGTTACCTCCTCAAAGTAGAGTCAATCTTAATGATGTGGGTGGAATAAAGGTTTAGAGACCTTCATTTGCTGATGTGGCATTATTCAAAATGAAAAGAAATAGAAACATTCATTAATAAAAGAACATGGAATATAGAAACTATGAATCTAGGAAAATTGGAAGTCCTCAAAAATGAAATGGAATGCATAACGATTGATATCCTAGGCATCAGTGGGCTGAAATGGTCTGACATTGGCCATTTTGCGTCAGACAATGATACAGTCTTCTGTGCCTGGAATGACATATTGAAGAGGAATGGCATCACCTTCATAGCCAAAAAGAGCATTCGAAGACCTACGCTAAATCATGATGCTGTCAGTGATAGGATATATCCATATGCATACAAGGAAGACAAGTTAATACAAATATTATTCAAATTTAAGCACCAACCACTAAAGTCAAAGATGAAGAAATGAAAGATTTTTTTAACCAACTTCTGTAGTCTGAAACTGATCAAATACACAATCAAGATGCATTGAAAATTATTGCTGGTAATGGTATGGATATGGCAAATTACTATGTTAGTTTAGTACCTACATTTGTAATTGATATAAATCCAAATTTAAGTTATAGGTTAGTTAAAATAAGCATGTATTTTTTTTCCACCAAATATACAAATCCCACTTACAGCTATAATGAGTAGCTGGTGTCAGACTTAACTATCTCCCATGAATAACTATAAAAGCTGTTAAAAAAAAAAAGACTATCTTATTGTAAATATAGTAGAGTAGCTTATAGAAGACTAATAATACTCCTGCTGGCAAGAATCAAACTCTGAAAATATTTTTAAAAAGAATCAAACAACTATTTTTAGATACTTGAGTGTGAGCCAAAAGCAGGTAGAAACTATAGGATAGTCAGTCATTGAAAGATGGGAATCATACTGCTTGAGTTCCAAATTTATGTCTCTTCCCCTGAGGGCATTTCTTATTCTGAGTGGCATGGAGGTTGGATTTTAAGCAGAAAGTTTTACTCCAATTGAATTGAGGAGTAAGATGATGAAATTCAGGACTGCCAGAACAGCTTGAATTTGAAGGCCACAATCAGAGAAAGGGAGAGCCAGAGTGAGGTGGGTGTCCAAAATTTTAATACAAAATCCCCTCAAATTCTTGCTTAACACCTGACTCCTTTATGCATGAAACTCCAATGAAGCCATAAGGGAAGCATTATTTAGGAGGCTGAAAGAATTTTGCAGATATTTCAACAATTGTCTACTGCACAGTTGAGAGTTTCCATAACAGTGAGTTAGAAGGGTTTAGTAAAACACCTTGGGCTTTTCATTGACAATCCAGAAGGAGCATGCCTTAGGAATAAAGGATTTGCTTTAGACCTAAAACAAATCTAAAGCCCATCTCTAAAAAAAAAATCATAAAATTACTAGATAAAGAAACAAAAATGTGACCCATAGTAAAAAGGAAAATAAATCAATAGAAATAGACCTACATATGACCAAGGTATTGAGATAAGCAGATACAGACTTTAAAATAATCATCATAAATATATTAGTGCTAGAAAATCATAAATATTATGACCTAATGTACAAAATAACCTTGGGAAAGAGCACTTAGACCCAGAGACATGAAACCAAAATGTGCCAAGAATATAGTCTGAGATGTTCCAAGGAGGTCAGTCTTGGGAGAAAATCAGAATCCACCTTGTGTTGATGCTTTCCAGAGTTAAGAGATAATGTATAGTCATAATTTAGCAGCTTCTCTTTGTCCTTGGAACACTTAAACACTTAAAGAGCACTGGCCCTTGGGAATGGAATGTGTACACATGATCATAAGCTTTAGCTAAACCTACATTATTAGCTCAACCTACATTATTCACCCACTAGAGGTGGGTGGACTTTTACAGTATTCTGAAACTCTGTCCATTCCTTGTGTCTTGGTTCTCTAGTGCTGCTATAACAGATATATCACAAATGTATGGCTTTAACAAACAGGAATTTATTATCTTACAGTTTAGGAGGCTAGAAGTCCAAGTTCAAAGTGTCAGCTCTAGGGGCTGGGCGAAGGCTCATTGACCTTGGAATTCAGCTCTGCCCCTTATTCCAAGACCACTGGAGCTAGAAGCCTCTCCTAACTCAGGCAGCTACTGGATGTTGAGGTTGATGAACCCAAGATCAGCAGGTAAAATAGCACAATCCCAGGATCAGCAGGCAACACGGTAAGCCACTCGTTCAAGTCCAGGAACAATCCCAAGATGGGCAGCCAACATGGTAGGTCAAGACGTGGCCAAATGCGGGTCCATATGTGTCAAAAGCTAGAGACTTTTCTCAAAACTTCTCCTTACATACTGGGAGCATGCCACACACCAAAGGCAGCTACTTAGCTGCTCACAGCAGATTCCATCATGGAGGTAAGCTCGTCGGAGGGAATAAATACATCCAGCTCCCTAGTCACTCAAACCCACAGCCCAGCCACGCTGACACACAACATAACCCCAGTTATGCATAAGTGATTAAACTCTTTCTTCTCCTCTTGGTGTGATGGAATTAACTCTGCATTGCTCCAGGTAGGGGGCCACATTTTTTGGGTAACAGTATATTTCTGGTGACTTCCAGAGGGGCCTCTGCTGAATACAGCCTGGTCCAGATCCACATAGCATCCTGGTCTGGTAAGTGGATGACCTTTCCTCCCAGAGCACACTGGAACTATTTCCTGGGGTTGGGGATTGTCATCTGCTCTTGGGTCTGAACCCTGTGGATTCAAAGGTGATGCTATTTTTTGAAGAGGCAAGAAACAGTTACATATTGCTAGGTGAGTAAAATTGTAAATCTTCTCTTGTATGCTCAGCGCTAACACCAAGACCAAGTTTCCAACAAGACTGGGAAGTGCTAAAGGGAATCAAGATGTAGCAGTGGTAGCTTGTGAGGACAGTGTTCACTGAGGCACTAGAGGTTGTTTACTCAAGGATAAATGGGAAACAGAGATCTCTTTGATTGCAGACCCCTAGGATGCATCTTAAACAATTGGTCTTATTTTGGGAGCGATCTCATGAGAAAATCAAGAATGAAATTTCTTTGTGATGTTGCTTGGCCACAATATTCACTGGGGATGGGAAAAGTGGCCTGAGAGTAGCTCTTTGAATTATAACATTATCTTGCAGCTTGGTTTGGTTTGTACTCAGAATGGAAAATGAGTAATCCGGGTAGCCGACTACTGGACTGCAGTTCCATAGGGTGTACTTTGAAAAACTGTTCTTATTTTGGGTCTGATCCCATGAAAAAATCCAGAATAAAGTTTTAATGTTTTGTAATACATTAATTTAAATGCAGTTTCCAAGAACTTTTTTAATAACTCAAGCTAAATGTAATATGGGAGCTGTGGTAGCATAGTGGCTAAGACACTTGCCTGCTAACCAGACGGCTGGCGGTTCAAACCCACCAGCCACTCCTCGGAAGGAAGGTTGGGCAATCCTACTTCCGTAGTGATACTGCCTCGGAAACCCAAGGAGGGGTCGCTATGAGTCGGGGCCGACTCGACGGCACATAACAACAACAACAACAACAAATGTAATATATAAATTTTCTTAAAAGATAATTTTTGTCATAAAAGAAAAGAAACTAGTTGTTTGAAGAAGAAAGAAAAAGCATAAAACCAAGAATGAGGAAGAGAAAAGAGTTTAGATGGATATGGAAAGTCATAGGAGGCCAGAGGAAGTCATCGAAAGTCAGAGAGTAGTTAAATAAAAGGTTAAGAAGAGAAGGTTGAAATTTTTAAGAGGGTAGAAGAGAGTTGTTTAATCTTAAAATAGAATGTCTGGTTATGCCAGAATAGGAAAGAAACTTGAGGGTATACAGCAAATTGTAGAAGGTCAGAGGAAAGTTGACTAGAAGGTTGCACAGAAAATAGAGGAATGTGTATGTGTATTTGGGTCTAATAATTCATATTTTTAAGGGATTATGATATGAGAAATATATAACAATGGCAAGGAATATTGTCAAGTTTTGTTTGATTTGATTGAGTTTCTTGCAACTGAAAGTTAAAATTTATGTGCCAATAATGTTTGCCTAATAATCTTGGTATATTTTTAGTATATTCTAATTATTTAGTATTCTGTCCCAAGGTTATTATGTGTTATATCTGAAGCTCTTTATATTAGACAAACAACAGTACTCTCTCTTCTCTTTACCCATTCATCAGGGCCTCGGAGAACCTTGGAACCTGAGATCCTAACCCCTTCTCACACCTGCTGTAGAGTTGAATTTGAAATAGGGAAAGGGCAAGGAAATGGAGAATAGGCACAAAGAAAGGAAAAAATCACAGAAAGTGAAAACACAGGCCTAGTTATTAACAGTGACCCTCAATCAAAGTAAGAAAAGGAGGGGAGACATCCACGTGGGATCATCCTAGACTGAAGAAAACCCCAGTGTGCTTGGTGCAATCGAAATAGAACCTTATGTACATGCCTCAACGTCCAGTCCCTCTGCTAGGAAGAGACCAACTGTGTAAAGGATAAGCCCAAGTTAGCTTTCAGAAAGAACATTCAACTCTTACGGTGCCTCCCACTAAAACCAAGCCCACTGCCATCAAGTCAGTTCTGATTCATAACGACCCACATAAGGTTTCCAAGGCAGAAACAGACTACTTCATCTTTCTCCCATGGAGCCGCTGGTGGGTTTGAACTGCTGACTTTTTGGTTAGCAACCCAAGACCTTAACCACAGCACCTCCTAAGCTGCGCAGAAAAACGCAAGCCTCTCTCCTAGCCATTTAGACTGAAATAGTAAATCTCATATCTGAAATTGAACTTGCCGTGGCCCCATGGGTCTGGACTAGTGAAAGCTGGGATGGGTAAGGAGCACAACACCTGTGAGTATGGAACTGCTTCCAGAAGTTGAACCTCCACATATGCTACATACAACACCCACTTCACATGGAGGCTCTAAGCAGACTGAAACCAACCCTACGTCGAGTTTGCAAGTATGGATTGTTCAGGCCATGCCTATTTCCCTTCAACACTGTCAAAGCACTCGACTGACTGATATTAGCCCAAAACCAAGATCAAGGCCCAGATATCTCAGCTCAAAGTAGTACCTAGAATTTTGAATTTCCCAGGAACAAGGAGAACTGACGTCGGAGCGAAAAGAGTTGATCTACAGGCTGGTAGGCCCTTGCTCATCGCCAGCTATGAGGTTTCCTGGAAATAGCGGGATTTTGCCTAATCTGAATCCCTAATTTTGGATTAATTGCAAAACCGCTGTATGAAACCTCTTCTAACCTCTTCTGTTGAACAGAGAGCCAACAATACGACTTTGACACTCTGAAACTCAGATTGATTAAAAGCTCCAGCTTTGGGCCTCCCAAATTTGAACAAATCCTTTGAACTCTCTCTGTTATGCACTGCAAAGCACATCAAAAGGAGAATAATCATAATTAAAAGGCAAATAGCAAAAATTTTCCAAGAGGTCACATTGACATGGAGAGAAACACTGCCAATTGCCCTGTTGTCAGTGCGTATAGCACTCAGAGAAATATGAAAATTGAGCCCATTTGAGCTCTTGCTTGGCTGACCCTTTTGTATTAAGAAATGAGGGAGTACAGTTCTTACTTAAATAGTTTGCTGTTATTTCCTTTATTCGTAATTTTTTCCAATTGCATCAGAAATATTCCATTAATGTTCCAGCTCACCCTTTCCTCCCAGAGAGCAGTTATTCCTACAGACCTAGAAAGACGAACCTCTCCAACCTAAGTGAAAAAGATCAACAAGTTCTCAGCCACACTGTTAAGAAGCTCCAAGAGAGAGAAGACTGCCACTGAGATACCATCGAGCCTCTTGAGTCTGGGAGTCAATTTTAGATGGCTCACTTCTTGGCTTTCTAATCTTTTTTTTTTTTTCCTTTTTTAAAAAATTTTTCTTATGATTTGGGTGAAAGTTTACAGAGCAAATTCACTTTCCATACAGCAGCTCACATAACTTTGTCTCATGACATTGACTGCAATTTCCCACAATGCACCAGCTCCCCTCCCTCTTCCTCCTGATAGTTACATCTTCCCTGAGTCCTTCCCTCCCGTGTACTCCTGCCCCCTGAGCTGTCTCCCTGTGCATACACAGCCCTTCTATTCTTCCATGATTGATCTCTCCAAGGAGTGTATCTACCTAATGTAAATGTTCAGCTCATAAGGCTGTCTTTTGTTTGGCTGGAAACCACAGGAGTGGGTTCAATTGTAGACCTGAAGGGCAGCTAGGGACCATAGTTTCAGGGGTTCCATCAGGCTCTATCAGACCAGCAAACCTGGTCCCCCCACACCCCCCTTTTCTTAAAAATAATTTTGAGTTTTGTTCCACATTGTTCTCCCACTCTATCCAAGATCTCTACCATAGACCCCCCTCTGAGTGATTGAAGATGGTAGCTGGACACCATCTAGTTCTTCTGGTCTCAGTCCTATAGGCTGAGGATTGCATGGTGTACCAGTCCCTTGGACTAATTGTTTCCATGCATCTTTGGTTTTCTTCATTCTTCTTTGTTCTGGATGTGGAGAGACCTATCATTGCATCTAGATGGCCACTTGCAAGCTTTTAAATTGGCTTCCTAATCTTAAGTGGTTAAAGTATGTGGTAATTAAGTTTGTGTGTCAACTTGGCTGGGCCTGGTTGAGTGGCTGGGCAGCTGAATGCAGTTATTCCCCATGGTGAGACTGGTAACTCCATGGTGGAATCTCCTGGAGCAGCTAAGTAGCTGCTTTGGGTATGTGGTCTGCTTCCCGTATATAAGAAGCAACTTTGGGAATGATCTCTAGCTTATGGCACGCTTGAACCCTGCATGTAGCTGTGTCATTGTTCAGCAGCCTGCCATGCTCTGCTGACCTTGGGACATTCAATGGACTTGAATTAATGGCCTGCCGTGTGGTTTGGTAACATCAGGACTGTGCCCTTTCACTTGTCAACCTTGGGCTTGGCAGTCTCAGCAACCAGCAGCTGTCTGAGTGAAGAAAAGCCTCCAGCTTCAGAGGGCTGGGAGCAGGAGGCAGAGTTGAAACTCAAGGTTGAGGGTCTTTCACCCAGCCCCTACAGCTTGGCACTTTGAACTTGGACTTAACGCCTCCAAACTGTAAGGGAATAAACTTCTGTTTATTCAAGCCATCCCATTTGTGGTATATTCCTGTCAGAGTGGCGCTAGGTAACCAGAACAAAGTCTTTCTGTGTTTTCCTTGTTCCCATAATAATTTTAAATGTATGCATTCAGTTTCATTCAGTTCCTTCCCATGTGTTTAACTCTCTGCAGACCCCCACCTAGGTTCCAAGGTAGCCTGCAGGTCCCACATAAGAATAAAGCAACAACAGGAATACTAGAGAAGAGACACCTAAAAAGAAGAAACAAGGATTTCAGGAGAGATATGGAAACTAAAGAAAGAAGGAAATTCTGCAACTGAAAATAAAATACAATATTTTAAATTAAAAAAAAATTGTATAGGATAAAAAATAGGAACAATGATAAATGATCTTAAAGAATGTTAATGTAAATCACTGAAACTTAAGCACAATAAAAAAGATTTCAAAAAGTATCCTTCAGTGGTTAGCCATAAATGACTTCCTGGTACCAGACTTGCCATGCCCAGAACAACTGTAAAACTGAACAGAATATATAAGACAACTATTTTCAGGCATTTAATAATAATTAGTGTAGGACTGTGATTTTTGAGATAAGGGAAATACATGAGATAAGCCCTCTTTCTACCTAGAAATATTTCTTGACTGTGGCATAAGAAAGTGGAGCCCAAGTAAGAATTGGCTGCTCCGATGAACTAAGGAGGCAGAGATCAGCATTCAGAGCTATGAAATCACCTTGAACTTCCTGGGCAAGTTACAGGAGAAGAGCTGTGCAGAGGGGAAGACCCAGGAATATGCAAGAATGATTGTACTTCTGGGTGGTACATGCACAAGGTGAGATTCCATAAAGCCTATGAGAGAACTGCAGGTGTGCAACATTCTTTAAAAGAAAACAAAACATTTCAGACTATTTGCACTCTATTGTCTAAGAAAAAAAAAAGATATACTAAGAAACAGGAAATTATATCTCAATGACAAAAAAATGCAATCAATTAAACAGATGTCTACATCACCTAAAAGAAGCAAGTGTAATCAGCTTGTAATCAGCTGCTAAGTCAAAGGTTGGCAGTTAGAACCCACTCAGTGGGTCACAAAAGAAAGGCTTCTACAAAGATTATAGCCAAAAAAAACTTTATGGAGAAATTTTACTCTGTAACATATGGAATTGCCATGAGTTTGAATCTACTCAAGGGTAATGAGCTCTTAGGGTTTTTTTTTTTTTTTTTGTCTGAGTTTATGTTAATAGTCATAGAATAAGTCAGAAATGGTTTCAAAATATCAAAATTGTAGTCAGTGTCACTGGATCACACATGTAAAAAAATCGTTAAATTGGCAAAAGTTTGTTATGTGTATTCTTAATATAAAAATGTAAAAAAATAGAAATAAATGTAAATTCTGGAAACAAAACCTTAAATGTCTGAAATTAAAAAAAAAGTAGACTAAAAAAGCTTAACAGAATATTGGAGTTGGCAGAAGAAAGGGACTATGAATTTGAAAATAGATTGATTAATAAAAATTACCCAATGTGAAGAATAGAAAGAAAAAGATGTAGAAAAATGAATAGAGTTTCTCTGACCTGTGGGGCAGTATACGGCACTCTAACACAAGTGTAGTAGGGATCCAGAAGAAGTGAGAGAATGGGATAGAAATATATTTGAAGAAATAATGGTGAAAATTTTCCAAATATGGTCAAAAGTATCAATCCACTAATCTATGCAGCTCAAGAAATTTTTAGCAAGATAAAGCCAAAGGAAATAAAATATAGGAATAAGAAACTGCTTATAACCAGGATTAGCACAAACAATCTTAATGATAGCCAGAAAAAAATGACAGGTAACATCTAAATACTACAAGCTCACTGCAGTCGAGTTGGATCTGACTCATAGGGACCCCTCTTTGTGTTTTTAAGGTGGTATCACTATGCAAGTAGATTGCCCAACCTTCCTTCCAAGGAATGGCTGGTGGGTTTGAACAATCAGCTTTCTGGTTAGCAGTCAAATGCCTTAGGCACTACGCCACCAGGGCTCCTTGAGTCAGGTAACACAGAGAGGAATAATTTAATATAGCATAATTTAACATAACACTGTTATATGTATATGTGTGTGTGTATACGTTGTTGTTGTTGTTGTTATGTGTTGTTGAGTGGGACCCGACTCATAGCGACCCCTACTTGGGTTTCTGAGGCAGTATCACTACAGAAGTAGATTGCCTAACCTTCCTTCCAAGGAGTGGCTGGTGGATTTGAACCACCAGCCTTCTGTTTAGCAGTCAATTGCCTTAGGCACTACACTACCAGAGCTCTCTCTATCTATCTCTATCTCTTGTGGCACAGTGCCTAAGACATTTGACTGCTAAGCAGAAGATTGGTGGTTGAATCCCACCAGATACTCCGCAGAAGGAAGATGGGGCAATGTACTTCCATAAAGATTTGCCACCTCAGAAACCCAGTGGGGGTCACTATGAGTCAGAATCTACTCAATGGCAATGAGTTTGGGTTTTTGTTTTACACACACATATGTGTGTGTGTGTGTGTGTGTGTGTGTATATATATATATATGTATATATACGGCACATAACAACAATATATGCATATATATGTATTATCTATGTACGTATATATACACATATATATGTATACATATACACATATATATGTATGTATATACATGTGTGTGTCTATATATTTATACGTGTGTGTCTATATATATATAGACACACACATATATGTAGATAGGCGCTCTGGTGGTGTAGTGCCTAAGGTAGTTGACTGCTAACCAAAAGGCTGGCAGTTCAAACCCACCAGCCACTCCTCAGAAGGAAGATTGGGCAATCTACTTCTGTAGTGACACTGTCTTGGAAACCCAAGGAGGGGTCTCTTGGAGTCAGATATGACTC
>NW_006921846.1:397891-402574 GCF_000298275.1 Orycteropus afer afer | reverse complement strand
AATTTCCTTGGGGATCTGGCCTACATCCAACACATATGGATGTTCTGGCAAAGCTCACTCTCTTAATCAAGCCTTCACCTTGTCATTCTCTGACCTGTAACCTGTTTCCTGGGATGTGAGCCTGCTGCTTGACCTACAGATTCTGTGTTCATCAGCCCCTGCTACTACATGAGTCAGGTGAAGCCTCCAACCTGCTTCCTGAACTACAGATTTGAGACTTGCAAGCCTGCACAAGTATGTGAGCCATTTCCTTGAAATAAGTCTCTCTGTATACATATTTATACACACATATACACAGAGAGACTTATTTCAAGGAAATGGCTCACACACTTGTGCAGGCTTTCAAGTCCGAAATTTGGGAGCTCTGGTGGCATAGAGCCTAAGGCATTTGACTGCTAACCAGAAGGCTGGTGGCTCAAACCCACCAGCCACTCCTCAGAAGGAAGTTTGGGCAATCTACTTTCATAGAGACACTGCCTTAGAAACCCAAGGAGGGGTCACTATAAGTTGAATCGACTCAATGGCAGTGAGTATATATATTTATATACACACATCACTTGTTTTGCTCCTCTAGGGAACGCAGCCTAAGCAATGCACTATGACACATTGAAAATATTTCTCTGTCTTCAACTTTTTCTACAGATTTTTATAATAAATGTGTGTTGAAATTTATCTAGTGATGTTGCATATCTGAGATAATCATGTTTTCTTTCTTTTGTTAAATTATTCAATGTGAATTTGATATGTTCATATATCCAAGCAATATAGATTGATTTTTAATTTGGTGAACTAACTTTTCATTCCTGGGATAAGCTCCACTTGGCCATGATGTTTTACTCATTTTATATATTGGTGAGTTCAATTTGCTAACATTTTGTTGAGGATATTTATGCTTATGCTAATTAGGAATATTAGTCTGTGATTTTCTTTTCTCATAAGGTTTGTGTCAGGGTTATGTTGATATCGTAAAACAAATTGGAAAGCATTTCTTTCTCCTCTATTTTTCTGAAAGAATATGTCTAACAGTGGTATTATTTCAATCATAAATGTTTAAATCATAAATTCCTTGAATTCTTCAAGGAAGCCATCTGTATCATAAGTTTGATCTCTGGGGAAGTTTATATATTCAATTGAATTTATATAATAGACATAAGGCAATTAATATTTTCTATTTCTTCTTAAGGCAGTTTTGGACAATTATAATTTTGAGGAAATTTATCCATTTCATTTACACTGTTACATTTATTTTATTGGAAAAATAGTTTGTTATTAATTCATCTGTCACCAAGGACATGATACAAAGCGGCATACAAAAATGGAAGTCAAGGAAATCAATGGAAAATCTCAAAATATTTGAATAACTCAAAGAAAGACAATAATGAACAGAGGTACAAAACTAAATTTAACAGGCAAATAGAAAACTAATAGCAAAATTAAAAGATGAATCCTGCCTATAGAATTAATTGGACAATGCTGGATCATTGGTAAAATTCTTGCCTCACATGCAGACATCTGGGTTTGAATCCCAGCCAATGCACCTCACGTGCAGTCACCACATGTCTGTTTGTGGTAGTCTACAAGTTGTCATGATGATGAACAGGTTTTAGTGGAGCTTCCAGATTAAGACAGACTAGGAAGAAGGGTCTGGTGATCTACTTCTGAACATCATCTGATGAAAACCCTATGAATCACAATGGTCTGATCTGCTACAAGTCGTAAGTATGGTGCAAGACTTGACAGCATTTCACTGACATTCGACCTCTCTGTGGTTCCTTTGCTTCCTGAGTTCTCCAACTGTGATGGTTAATGCTATGGGTCAACTTGTCTACATTATGGGTCTCAGTGGTTTAGTAGATAATGGACTGGTTGCTTTTTGTGATGCAGTGACTGGGTGGAACTATACAATGTGAAGTGCTTGTGGCCCACCAAGTGGATACCTTGTTAATAATCTAAATAAGTTTCATGATACCCTTATGGGTGTTGGGCTATGCAAATAAGGTCTATGGAACCATAATATGAGGATTGGTCAGTTTTTCCATCCTGCTGGGCTTAAAAGGAGCCATCACAGAGGCAAAAATGGGGGATTTTTACCATCATCAGGAAAGAAGACCCAGGAGTGAAGTATATTATTTGGACTCAAGATCCCTGCACTGAATCTCCTTGATCCAAGGGACAGATAGATGTGACACCAGAGATGGAGAGAGATGAAAAGAGAGTGGCTGTGAAATGGTGGCAGCAGAGACAGCAGAATCAAGAGACCAGAACAAGACAGAGCATTGGGCTTCCTGGCCAACAGAGTGAGAAAGCTGAGTGTCTTCAGGTAGGAAGTTTGCTGGTGGAGTGGGGTGCCTGTAGGCACTTATCTTTGGAACTAGGCTCACTGACCTATGGAGTGAGAAATCTGAATACCTTTGAGCAGGATGCTTACTGCTGGGGGTAGGGTGGGGTTGCCTCTCTAGGTACCTATTACCAGAGGTAAAAGAGATTTATAACACTTGTCTGAGTATGGCAGAAGCCAAGGGGCTGCAGGGCTAAGAGGCCAAGAGGGCAAGGGCCAAAGAGAGGTTGTGCCTATGAGCACTCCTGAGAAGAGGATATCTTGATTGAAGAACTGTATCTTCAGTTGGTTCTGATCCTGATTTGTAACCTGTTACTTCCCTAATAAACTCCATAATCATGAGTATTGTGTGTGAGTTCCGTGTGTCCATTACAATGGATTAACAAGTCCAGCAGAGAAGTGGAGAGTGCTGTGAGAGGGATGGTTGGTGTCAGAATTGGTAAAAAGGTTGGAAGGTGTTGGCATCTCTGATCTCTGCCTCATAGAAATCAGCTTCGGGCAACTCTAAAAAGACCAAATTGAAATCGTTGCATTCATAAAGATCAATAACCAAACTAAAACAAAATCACTAGATGGCAACAACTGCATATTATAAAGTCCAGTAGAAAGAATTAGTGAACAGAGAACAAAACAATTAAGGAAAATGAACCATGCATGACATTTGTGGGATAATGGCAAATGGTCCAACATGTGGGTAACTGCAATTGCAAACAGAAAGGAAAGTAGAAAAAGGCAGAAAACATGTTTAAAGAAATATTGGGCAAAACTTCACAAATTGGTGAAAAACTTTAAGCTACATTTTCATGAAGTTCAATGAATGCCAAGTAGGATAAACAAAATAAAACCTCATCAAGAAATATCAAGCTCAGACTGCTGAACTTAAAAAATAATTTTAAAAATCTCAAAAGCAGCAATAAGAAATGCATATTTTATAGAGAAGAACAATTATAAAATTGTCAACTGAGTTCTCATCAGAAAACATGAAGGCCAGAAGACCTTGACATGACATATTTAAAATGCTGGAAAAGCAAACAAACCAGTCAATCAATGATATTATACCCAGTGAAACCATCCCTTAAAATTGAAGGCAAAATGAAACATTTTTAGATTTTAGAGATAATTATTGCTATCAGACTTACCTTAGAACAAATGCTAAATGAAGTCCTTCAGATTGAAAAGAAATAACATGGAATAATGTCATAAATTGAATTGGGCCCCCACCCACTCCAAAGATACGTTGAAGTCCTAATCCTCAAGGCCTGTGGCAGTGACTTTGGAAATAGAGTGTTTGAGATGTTACCCATTAAATTAGGTTAACATATCATACCAAGCAAATTGGATTCTAATCTCATCTAAGTGGTGTGTTATAAAAGAGGCGACTAGACACAGAGACACAGGGGAGGAAGATGTCATGTGAAGATGTATCTATAAGCCAAGGAATTCCAAGTATTTCCAGCAACCACGAAAAGCTAGGAGAAAACCATTTCTTTTTTCACAGCCTTTAGAAGAAATCAACAAACCCAATACCCTGTCTTGCACTTCTAGCATCCAGACCTGTGAGACAATGAATTGCAATTCTTTAAACCCACTCACTTTCTTCTCAAGTGCACATGAGACATTCTCTAGAATAGAGAGGCCATTAACCAAACTTCAATGAAGTTTAAAGGATATAAATAAAACAAAGTTCATTTTTCAGCCACATGGAATGAAATTAGAATTCTATAACAGAAAAAAATGTGGAAAATTCACTAATAAATGGAAATTAAGCTATAGACTCTAACTAACCAGCGGACCAAGGAAGAAATAAAAAAGGAAGCTGGAAAAAGTCATTGACAAAAATGAAAACAAAAACAATATTCCACAACTCTGGTATGTATGTCTGGAGCAAGCAGGTGACATAAGCAGTTCCATGCTCCTGTCTCCCCACACAAATATGAACACACACACATACATACAAGCAAAAACTGACAGAACCAATTTTGCCAGAATTTGGATACCATTCAAAGTCTTACAGTAACTAAGTTAATGCTGAGTCAAGAATAAAGGCAATCTCTATACAACAAAAAAAAAAAAGGCTTGGTTTTCTAAACTGTGTCAACTCTCTCCCTGTCTCAGCAATGGCTTACACTACCAGAAAGGAGCCTAATCTCTGGCTCTAGATGGAGCAGAGTAGACTTTACTGGCAAATTATCATTTATATCTGCTCTAACCTGTCTTGGAGCTGCCTGAAGGACTGAAGCAAGGCACTCATTTTAGTTGTCTCTATTGTAGCACTCACACAGATCTGAGAAGCAGCCAGCAAGGACCTAAAGCTATAACTGCCTTCCAAAAACTAAACTCACTGC
>NW_006921846.1:393170-397581 GCF_000298275.1 Orycteropus afer afer | reverse complement strand
AACCACCAGCCTTCTGGTGAGCAGTCAAGTGCCTTAGGCACTATGCTACCAGAGCTCCTATAACTGCCTTAGCTGCCTGAAAATTAAGGCTTTCAAAACTACTGTGTAAAGAAGGAATTGAAAAACCCACCAGGATGACCAGGGCAAGATGCAAGCTTTGGAATTCCCAGAGCAAACCCTAAGCTTTCACTTTGGGGTGAACCCTACACTCAGTGAAAGTATGGCTGAGTGTTGAAGGAATGGCCCAACACAAAACAATTTACAAAGACTGGGATAGGTTTTAGTTTTCCTCCTATGGTATGTATTTAAATAAATATATGTTCAACACTAGTTGAAGGCATAATTTCAGGAAGTCAGTCTTTGCAAAATTAGTTAGGGGAAGGACCTAAACGAATGGGTGACTACAGCCTTCAATAATTAAAACAAGTAATAACAAAACAAAACAAAAAAATGGTTCATGGGGAATAGGAAGAATTTGGTTTCCAGAGTTACCATGTGATGATATTAAAATGTTCTGATTTCAACAACATCATACAAAGAAACAGGAAAGGATAATTCATTCAAAAGAAAAAAAATTAAAGTAACAGAAACTGTTCCATGTAATCCCAGATAATGGACTTATTAGGAAAAATACTAAAACAGTAGTATTAAATATGATCAAAGAGACAAAGGAAAAAGCACACATACACGCAAATATATCCCAGGACAATGACACATAAACAAAAAGAGAGTATCAATAAAGAGATGGACATTATAAAATAAAACAGAAATATTGAGAGTGAAAAGTATAATAACTGACACTAAAATTGCACCAGAGGATTTTAGCATCAGTTTGAGCTGTCGGAAGAAAGAATCAGCAAACATGTACACAGTGCAATTGAAATTTTTTAGTCTGAGGAGTGAAGAGGAAAAAAGAATGAAGAAAAATGAACAGAACATGAGAGTGTGGAACATCATAAGACAGACCAACATATACACTATGGAAGTTCTAGAAGGAGAAAAGAAAGAGAAATGGACAGAAAGAATATTGGAATAAATAATGGACAAAAACTTCCTAAATTTGAGAAAAGATATGAACCTCACATCTACTAAAACAGATGAATTTCAAGGAGGATAAGCAGAAAAAGGTACACAGTGAGAAAAATTGTGATCAAATTCACAAAAACACACAAGAGATCCTCCATAAGATTGAGTGCCAATTTCTCTCCAGAAATGATGGTGATCAGAAGGCAGTGGAGTGATAGAGTTAAAGTGCTGAAAGACAAGAACAATTAGATGTATACATATATTTATAACCATTTTGTCTTTTTCATAAGTTTACCCTTTTATTATTATGAATCTAATAACAGAGTCCTAAAATACATGAAGGAAAAATGGACAGAGTTGTAGGGAGAAATAGACAGTTCTACAATAATAGTTAGAGACTCCAATATACTACTTCAGTAATGGACAGCACATTTAGAAAAAAGATCAATAAGGAAATAGAGGACTTAACACTATATACCAACCAGAGCTAATAGACACAAAGATCTCTCCACTCAACAAAAGCAGAATATGTATTCTTCTCCAGTTCACATGGATCTTTCTCCAGGATAGATCATATGTTGGTTCACAAAAAAATATATAGATAAATTTTAAAAGATTGTAATTGTAAAAAATAACTTCTCCAACCATAATGAAATGAAACTATAAATTAGTAGCAGAATGAAAAATGGGAATTACACAAATATGTGAAAATGAAATAACACATTATTAAACTCATGTGTCAAAAAAGAAATCACAAGAGAATTTAGAAAAATTTACATGAATTAAAATGAAAACACATCATACCAAAACTTTTGTATGCAGTACTCAGAGGAAAATTTTTAGCCGTAAATGTCTACTTTAAAAAGTAGAAATAAATAGCCTAACTTTATACTTTGTAGAGCTAGAAAAAGAAGAGCAAATGAATTCCAAAGGTACCAGATGGAAAGAAATAACAAAACTCAGATTGAAGATAAATGAAATAGAGAATAGAAACCAATAGAGAATATCAATGAAACCAGAAGTTGGTTTTTTGTAAAGATCAATAAAATTGACATACATTTAGCAAGACTGAGAAAGAGAAAAGGGATTGAGATACAAATTACTAAAGTCAGATATGAAAGTGGAGACATTACTATGTACCTTATAGAAATGAAAAGGATTTAAGAGAATACTGTAAACAATTGCATACCAACTAATTAGATAATATAGATAAAATGGACAAATTCCTAGAAACAAACCACCTAAATTGACTCAAGAAGCAGTAGAAATCCTCAACAAATCTGTAATTGAAGAGATTGATTCAGTAATAAACATCTTACCAACAAAGAAAAATCTTATACCAGATATTTTCACTGGTGATATCTACCAAACATTTAAAAAATTAACACCAATCCCTCCAAAACTATTAAAAAAAAGAGGAAGGAACACTTACTATCTCATTCTATGCAGCCAGCATTGCCCTGATACCAAAGCCAGATAAGGATACCACAAGAAATACCACAGACTAACATCCTTTATAAATAAAGGTGCAAGAGTACTAGTAAACTGAATCTAACCAGGAGGATTTATCCCAGGAATGCAAGGTTGGTTCAATAAAAGAAAACCAACCAGTGTAAACTACCACATTAATTGTTGTTGTTGTTGTTATTTGCCATCGAGTCGGCCCCGACTCATAGCGACCCCTCCTTGGGTTTCCGAGGCAGTATCACTACGGAAGTAGGAATGCCCAACCTTCCTTCCGAGGAGTGGCTGGTGGGTTTGAACCGCCAGCCTTCTGGTTAGCAGTCAAGTGCCTTAGGCACTATGCTACCAGAGCTCCCACATTAATAGAATGAAGAAAAAGAATCACATGATCATGTTAATTGATGTAGAAAAGGCATTTTATAAAATCCAACATCCTTTTATGATAAAAACACTCAGAAAACTAAGAATAAACAGAAGAGGACTGCCTCAACATCATAAAAGGCATTTATGAAAAACCACACCAACATTATGCCCAATGGTGAAAGACTAGAAGCTTTCCCCATGGGATCAGGAACAAGATAGTATGCCTTCTTTAACTACCGCTATGCAACACTGTGCTGAAAGTTCTAGCCAGATTGATTAGTCAAGATAGTAAATAAAAGATATCTAAATCAGAAAAGAAAAAGTAAACTATCTCTGTTTGCATGCAACTTAATTCTTTACAGAAAATCTCAAAGAATCCACAAGAAAGCTTATAGAGCTAATAAATGAAATTCATCAAAGTTGCAAGGTACAAGATCAACACCCAAAATCAGTTGTGTTTCTTTACATTAGAAATGAATTATCTGATACTGAACTTAAGAAAATACTTGATTTTCAACAAGGGTGCCAAATCCATTCAATGGGGGAAAGAATGGTGCTTTCAAAATGTTGTTGTTATGTGCCATCGAGTCGGACCTGACTCATAGCAACCCCTCCTTGGATTTCTGAGGTGGTGTCACTACGAAAGTAGATTGCCCAACCTTCCTTCCAAGGAGTAGCTGGTGGGTTTGAACCGCCAGCCTTCCGGTTAGTAGTCAAGTGCCTTAGGCACTATGCTACCAGAGCTCCAGCTTTCAAAATAGATAACTGAAATATATATCTGTGAAAATTATATGCATAAGAATTTTTGGTAGTTATATTAATTCAGACAAATGTAATTTAATGATATTAGTATTACTAAAGACCAAGAACAATATTTTGTAATGATACATGGATTAATAGCAAGATAATATAATAATTAAACGTGTATATGTATGCATCTAATTTTGGAGCTCCAAAATAAAAGAACTAAAAACTGACAGAACTGAAAGGAGAAATAAATAAATAAAATGTGGAATCCTGAATAAGGAATGGGAAGAAAACATGAACATTATTGGAAAGTTTTGTAAAATTTGAACAAATCTCTATTTTAGTTAATAATATTGTATCAATGTTGATTCCCAGTTCTTGCTGATTGTAATAAGGACATTTAAGATGCTAAAATTCATTGACATGGGATGAGGGATATAAGGGAACTCTCTTTACTATTATGCAACTTTTCCGTAAATCCAAGATTTGCTTAAAAATTAAAAATAAAAGCTGACTTTACCAACCAAGTGTTGGTGATGATGGAAAGAAACTGGGACTCACATGCATTGCTACTGGGAAAACAAAATAGTACAGACAGTTTGAAAAATGGTTTGGTAGTTTCTTGTAAATATAAACTTATATATCTTCTTTTTCAACCAGCAATTGCACTCCAAAGCATTTACATTACAGAAATGAAACCATTATATAAGGATGTTAATAGGAATTTTATTCCTAACAGTACAAATGGAAAAAAAAAAATCCCAAATGTTCATATAGAGGTTATTCAATAAGCAAACTCTGGTATATTTAT
>NW_006921846.1:391892-393070 GCF_000298275.1 Orycteropus afer afer | reverse complement strand
AGTGATACTGCCTCGGAAACCCAAGGAGGGGTCGCTATGAGTTGGGGCCGACTCGACGGCACATAACAACAACAACAACAACAACAGATAAATACAACAAAATGGATGTGTCTCAAAATTATTGTATTGAAGAAAACATGTTAGACACATAAAATGTTACTGTATATTTGCCTTATTTTGAATATCATTGCTGTTGTTTGGTGTTATTGAATTGGTTCCTACTCATAGCAACCCTATATGCACAACAGAACGAAACACTGCCTGGTCCTGTGCTATCCTCACAATCATTGCCATACTGAGCCCATCGTTGTAGCCACTATGTCGATCCATCTTGTTGAGGGTCTTCCCCTTTTTCACCCACCATCTATTTTACCAAGCATGGTAGTCTTCTCCAAGGATTGGTCCCTCCTGATAACAGGAACAAAAAACGAACATTTTCACTTCTAAGAAGTATTCCATCTGTGCTTCCTCCAAGACAGATTTGTTACTTCCTCTAGCAAGTCCATGGCACATTCAACATTCTTCACCAACACCACAATTCAAATGTGTCAATTCTTTTGCGGTCTTCTTTATTCAATATGCAGCTCTCACATGCATTTAAAGCTATTGAAAATACCATGGCTTGGGTCAGGTACAAGTCACTTATTTTGAATAGCAAAACTAAATGTTACCAATAAGACTCTCAACAATGGTTACTCCATTGCATGTGTACTGACAGGAAAGAGAATGAGGCAAAGTTCTTGGATAATTATGGGAGACTTATGAGAGATTTGTTTGTTGCAGATTGTTTAAGCAAATTCCTCTCCACTCATTAGCTGACCAATAAGCTACTTAATGGACATTTCAGTGGCTGCACAATGAAGAATGCATAACTTAAACAATTATTTCAGGAAAGTCACTAAAGAAACAGTAACAATTATAAAGAACAAGTACAACAAAATCTTGGGAGAAGGAGAAATGATTTCCTAAGTTGTCACATTATCTTATTTTAAATGATGAGACATGGAGAAGTTTAATAATTTTAAATTCCTAAAAAATGAAACAAGAAACAGAAATTGCTATTATCAGGAATGTGAAAGGGAAGTTACAACAAACCAACCAGTGTTTATGTATATAACCAAATTATATAGACATTAAAATAGTAATGATAAGATATTATACACCACTTTTAAACTTTA
>NW_006921846.1:390331-391082 GCF_000298275.1 Orycteropus afer afer | reverse complement strand
AAGGAAAAAAGAAATCCTATAGTCATCCCATTATATGTAGAAAAAGGATTTGGAAAAAATTACACCTGTTTATGATAAAAAGTCTCAGCAAATACAAAGGTAAAAGGAACTTCCATAATCTGGTGAAAGGTATTTCACAAACTCTTCACCTAAGAAACATCATTCTGAAAGTTGAAATATTGAACACTTTTCTGCTGAGCTCTGGAAAAAGACAAAGATGTCCACTATCTCCACTTTTATTAAACACTATTCTGGAAGTCCTACAGTGCAATAATGAAAGGGTGCTAAATCCATTCAATGGGGAAGAAAGAGTCTCTTCAACAAATGGTGTTGGGAAAATTGGATTTCCACATGCAGAAAAATTAAATATGATTCTTATCTTACACCATTCACAAAAACTAATTCAAAATGAATCAAGAATCCAAATGTGAAATCTAAACCCATAAAATTCTTGGGAGAAAATATAGGAGTAAAACTTTGAGATTTAGGCTTTTGGGATTTTTTAGGTAGTAGATTATCAAATGTAACAACAAATGCACAAGCGGCTGAGGGCAATAATAGATCATTGGGACCTCATGAAAATTAAATACTAATGTTCATCAAAGGGCTTTATCAAAAGAGTAAAAAAAAATCTACAGACTGGAAAAATCATCAGGAATCATATATCCAATAAGGGTCCCCTATCCAAAAAAATATATAAAACTTCTACAATTTAACAAGAAAAATAACCCAATCAAAAATGAGTAAAATA
>NW_006921846.1:379569-388251 GCF_000298275.1 Orycteropus afer afer | reverse complement strand
AGGCAAATCAAAACAATGAGATATCACCTTGCCCCAGCACTGGTAGCAAAGTTCAGTGAAACAGAAAATAACAAATGCTGGTGAGGATCCAGAGAGATTGGGACAAATACTGCTGGTGGAACTGTAAAATGATACAACCACTGTGGGAAGCAGTATGGTGATGCCTTGGAAATTTGGAATTAGAAATACCATTTGACTCACCCATTCCATTACTGGGTATATATCCTAAGGAAGTGAGAGCCAGGACAAGAACAGATATATATACACCCACATTCATCCCAGCACTATTTACAATATCCAAAAGATGGAAACAACCTAGGTGTCCATCAACTGAGGAATGGATAACCAAACTATGGTACATACACACAATGGAATATTATGCAACCCTAAAGAATAATGTAGAATTGGCAAAACATCACAAAACATGGATGAACTTGGAGGATGTTATGCTGAGTGAAATAAGCTAATCAGAGAAGGACAAATACTGTATTAGTCTGTTACTGTAAAAAGTCAAGGAAAGGCTTATTATATATGGAAGGAAATTTTCTTTGTTGGTTACTAGAGATGGGAAGGGTGGGGAGGGAACACTGTTAGATAGGTAGAGACAAGTATTGATTTCGGTGAAGAGAAGGGCAATGTACCAAATGTGAGTGATCAACATGGTAGCAATGAGGAAGTGGAAGACATAGAGAGTGCATGGGTGGCACAGACAACAGAGACGAACACTTTTGCATGTACAGTGCTGTGTTGTCAGTGAAGGCAAACGTTGATATACATGGATAGACGGGTGCACGGACTGAACTATTAGGTATGTCTATGCAGGGGGGAGTGTGCCCAAGACCATGTATAGGGTTGGCAGAAAAAAAAAAAAGAAACAGCAGCAACAGAAGACAAAGTTGGAGGAACCTCTCAGAGACAACAAAACACCTTGAGAGAGAGAATTACTGGGCCTGAGGAGTCCGGACCATAGTATCAGGGGACACCAAACTCAATTGGCATAACATAGTACATAAAAATCTTGTTCCGCAACCTACTTTGGTGAGTAGCCACTGGGGTCTTAAAAGCTTTCAAGTGGCCATCTAGGATGCAACTATTGGTCTCCTCTCATCTGAAGTAAATAAGCATGAAGAAAATCACTGGAAGAAATGACATCTGGGAACAATTAGTCCAAGGATATGATGGACCTTGAGACCAGAAGAACTAGACAGTGCCCAGCTACCAAAGCCAACCACTAGGAAAGGGATCAAAACTGGAGACCCTAAATAGAGTGGGAGGAAAAATGTGTAACAAAATTCAAAAACACAAAAATGACCAGAATTACTGGTCAGATGGAGCCTGGTGGAACCCCCAAGACTATGGCCCCTTGTTACCCTTCAGGCCTAGAATTGGACTCACTCCCATGGATTGGCTTTCAGCCCAACAGCAGAAAGATCTACATGCAGAACACCTACCTTAGGGTGATGCAGCCACCTACTCTAAGAAGTTACACCTCTTATAGCAATTGGTCATGGGGCACCAGAGGGGCAGCATTCATATAGAGGTAAAGCTGAACAAACAGGATTGCATTGTTAAGAAGGGCACAGGCAGGGACAGTCACAGGAATGGGAGGGGAGGAGAGCACATTATGGTGGGGGTTGGAAATCAGGGCATGAAATCAAATGTACATGAACTGTTGAATGTAAAACAAATTTGGTCTGTAAATTTGCACCCAAAATACAATAATAAAAAAAAATAATTAAAAAAAGAAAATAACTAATGTTGGTGTGGATATGGGGAGATTGGAACCCTTATCCATTGATGGTGGGAAACAATATGGTAATTCCTCAAAAATTAAAAATAGAGCTACTTCATGACTCAGCAGATCAACTCAAAGATGTATACACTCTAGGAACTTAAAAGTAGTGTTGCAAACAGATGCAGGTACAGTTGTGTTCATTTCAACTGTATTCACAGTAGCAAAAATGTGGAAACAACTTAAGTGTCCATCAAGAGATGAACAGATAAACAAGATGTGGTTCATATATATAGAGGAACACTACTCAGCTATAAAGAGAAAGTCTTGATACATGCTACAATATGGATGAACCTCAAAGACGTTATGCTGAGCAAAATAAGTCAACAGCAGAAGGACAAATAATATATGATCTTATTTATATGAAATGGAAAGATTAGGTAAAAACATAGAGACCATTAATGGTTACTACGAGTAGGCAGAACCATTCTTTGGGAAGTATTGAGTTTTTGTTGGTGATGGTGAGGAAATTGGCATCAATTAAGGACAATGGTTACATAACTTGAGTAATATAGCTGATACCACTAAGCTGTAAACCAGAAAAAGGTTAAATTGTCAAATGTTATGTTGTATAAAATGGTACACCACCACCAAAAACAAAACAGAATAAGAGGAGAAGTAACTACTGGGACACTTATGAGCTGCTGATACTAGTTAGGGACAACCAAACACCTTGTGAGATTAGTTTTCTTGGTTCAGATTTTAGGGCCATGGTTTCACAAGATAGTCCAGTCAATTAGCCTAATACAGTTTTTAGAGTTTCTGTTATACCTCCTAGTTCAGTGAGTAGTGTCTCAGGTCTTTAAAGCTTGTGAGCTGCCATCTAAGGTATAACACTGGGCCTCTATTTGCCTGGAGCAGCAGGAGAAGAAGATGACCCAGGAATTGGAGGAGGAACTGAATCTCAGGTCTAATTGCCTCCAGGAACTATTGCCTTCTTTGTCATTAGACTAGAAGAACGCTATGGTGTCTTCTACCATTGCTGAAAGATTCAATAAATGGCTCCTGATCAAAAGGAGGAAATATGTGGAAGAGAATTAAATTTTTTTTTTTTTTAATCCATGCTTGGGAGCTCTGGTAGAGTAGTGAGTAAGACATTTGACTGCTAACCAGAAGGCTGGTGGTTCAAACCCACCAGCCACTCCTCGGAAGGAAGGTTGGACAATATACTTCCATAGTGATACTGCCTCAGAAACCCAAGGAGGGGTCGCTATGAGTCAGGTCTGACTCCACGGTACATAACAACAACAACAACATGCTTCCTTAATTCATTGAGAATAGAGGAACCCTCGAATCTATTGCCCTGAGATAATCTTTAAACCTCGAAACAAAATTGTCCTCTGAAGGCTTCTATAAATTAAACAACAGCTTAGCTCAATTAGTAAAGAACAATTTACTTGAGCGTTGCACTCAAAGAATTATACAATTATACAATTTGACAACAGTAACTTTAAAGTGTAGGTGAGAAGTTAGGTGACAATGACACTAAGTTAATAGTGGTGAAATAATTTGGGAAGATATAGTGAGAATGATGACACAACACAAAGAAGCCAATGTTACTGAATTGTACATGTAGAAATTGTCAAATCGGTATATATTTGCCTCTGTATATTTTCACCAAATAAAAATTGGATTATCATTATACACTTACCAGAACAGATTTGGTTATTAACACCAGGGGTCAGCAAACTATAGTTCATGGGCTGAATCTGGCCAACAGCTTATTTTTCTGTGACACATGAATTATGAAGTATTTTACATTTTTAAAAGGTAGCTAAAACTATATACAACAAAGATAGTACATGGTGCACAAAGCCTGAAATATTTTCTATCTAGCATCCATAGAACAGTTTGCTAGCCCCTAATTAAGACCAACAAAACTAATTTTTGTCAAAAACATACAGTCTCTTACATTGTCAATGGTTTTGTGAATGGACACAAGTTTGGAAAAATATTTGACACTACATTCTAAAGGAGTCTAAAATGATTCTCAGATTTTCTCTTGGTTGTAACCACAATAGAAATATGTACTTATAGCCAGCAAAACCTTGGGCAAACATATTCATTGCAACTTTATTTGTAATAGCCAAAAACTGGAAAAACCACCAATGGTAGGAAGATGAGTCAACTGTGGTGTATTTATATAACAAAATACTACCTAACAATGAAAAAGAATTAACTACTAATAAATGCAACAACATGGATGAATCATTCAGACATCATATTGATTGAAAGAAGTCAGACTCAAAAGATTAAATATGATGAGATTTCATTTATATGATGTTTCAAAATAGGCAAAACTAATCTATGGTGATAGCAGTAAGAATAGTGGTTACATGTCCTTTATCTTTTGCTGGTTGTTCATTGCACTTGTGCACTCTATTGTGTTAAAATTGTACTAAAAAAAATGTTGACAGGTACAGCTGAATGCTATTCACATATACTCAAGGTTTGAACCTCTGACCTAAGATGCAAATGACATTTAAGACATAATTGGAAGATGAGATAAAGGAGATATTCCAGGGGCAAGTTTTGAGCTTAGTAAGTCAAAGGTACTAATCAGCTGTGGAGCTATACAAAATTTTTTAGCTCAAAATTACTTTTTGGGTAAAATTTTTAAATCACTAATGTAGATAATTTTATATACCAAAACTCATTGCCACCAAATGGATTCTGACATATATCAACCTCCACTGGGTTTCCAAGGCTATAAATCTTCATGGAAGTAGATTGCCCCATCTTCCTTCCATGGAGCGGCTGGTGGATTTGAACCACTGAACTTCTGGTTAGTAGCCAAATATACACTACACCACCAGAACTCCTTATAATTTTATATAGCAACATAGAATTTGCTGTTGTTTTTAGGTGCTTTTGAGTAGGCTCTGACTCATAGCAACCCTATCTATGTACAACAGAGCAAAGCACTTCCCAGTCCTGCGCCATCCTTACAATCCTTGCTTAAAGTCTCCATGAATCAGAGGCATCTCACAGTAACTAATGTGAGCCCATTATTGGAGCCACTATGTCAGTCCATATTATTGAAGGTCTTCCCCTTTTATTGCGGACCCTCTACTTTACCGAACATGATATCCTCCTTCAGATAATGGTCATTTCTGACAACATGACCAAAGTAGGTAAGACGAAGTCTGGCCATTCTGTCTTAAAAGGAACATTCCTGCTGTACTTCTTCCAGGACAGCTTTGTTTGTTCATCTAGCAGTCCATGGTATTTTTAGTATCTGACAAAATAATTCAAAGGCATCAACTTTTCATGGGTCTTCCTTAGTCATTGCCCAGCTTTCACACACATATGAGGAAATTGAAAATACCATAGCAACATAAAATGGACCTGGCTAAAGGAGAAGAAAAGAACATCATGTTTAAGAAAGTAGAGGACCAATGAAAATGAAAGAAATCTTCAGTAGCATAGATTGACACAATGGCTGCAACAATGGAGTCAAACAAGGCAAGGGATCATGAAGGTGGTTCATGATGGAGCAAAAATTCATTCTGTTCTACATCAGGTCTCCATGAATCAGAGGCATCTCACAGCAACTAATAACAATAACAAAGGAGAAGAGTAGGTTAAGATGTAAAAGTAAGATGTTGAATAAATCAATCAAGGCACAAAAGGAAGAATGCACAGAGGAAGTGATAGAAAAGCAATGTGTAAAGGAATTTACTTGATAATTGGACATGGAGATTTGGAGAATCTTTAACTACTTCCTGTTGCCAAGGACATATAAATGTGTCTGGGATCTGGTGAGAATCATCTTTTCTATGGAGAGAAGAGAGAAGGAGGTGTAGGTATATGAATGATTAACTATGAAAGCTTAAACTAAGGATGCAACTGAGGAGACTGAGAGACTGGAATGTGAGAGATATTCAAGGAGTAAACTTGACAGGGTGCATTGACTGGCTATGGAGGAGAAAGAGAAGGCGTGTAAACCTGGCTTACCCAGGTTCCTCATTGGCTAAGTAGGAGATACTGCTTCTTGCACAAGAGAAACACAAAAGTAGGAGAAGAAAGAAGAAACAGGAGAAAGGTAGTGAATACAATCTTGGATAGATAGCACTTAAGATATGTGTCCAAAACTCATCTCTATACCCCTGTAAAGCTTAAGCTAGAGATCTGGATTGAATCAGGATAAAAATAAATAGAAATACGTATTTGAGAGTCATCAATCAGTACCTAGATTTTAGTTATTTCTGTGGATGAAGTAACCCAGGAAAACTGTATAGGTAATTGCAAAAACAAAATCCTGGAGAAGAGTGAGGATAAAGAAGAAAATAAAAGATGACACAGAAGAAAGGAAACCACAGTCATCTAACATGCAACAATTGGTCTTTCCTCATCCAGAGCAAAGAAGAATGAAGAAAATCAAAGACACAGGGAAACAATTAGTCCAAGGGACTAGTGGGTCATGGGAACCTCAGCCTACATGACCCTGAGACCAGAACTATATGGTGCCCGGCTACCACTGTCAACCACTTGGAAAGGGATTAAAATAGGCGATCCTGGATGGGGTAGGAGAAAAATGTGGAACAAACATCAAAATCATAAGAAAGACCAGGCTTACTGGTCTGATAGTGGCTGGTTAAACCAAGAATATGGCCCCTAGTCACCCTTTGGGCCTGGGATTGACCTCATTCCTGTGGCTTCCAGCCAAACAATAAAGAGGCATATATGGTGAACATTTATACCAGGTAGGTACATTCTTTAGAGTAATCAGTCATTGGAGATCAGAAGGGTAGTGTTTCACAGGGAGATAGTTCTGAGGGCAGGAACACATAGGAAAGAAGGACACAGAGAAAATGTAACCACAGGGAGGAAGTGCAAAGAGAACTGTCACATTGTGGGGATTACAATCATTGTCATGAAACAAAATGTGTATGGGCTATTGAATGGCAAATGACTTTGCTGTGTAAACTTTCACCCCCATCACAATATAAATAAATAAATAAAAGGATCCCAAGACCAAGAGTTTGAGAACTGGTGAATCAATTAAGAGGTTACTAGTGATCTTACAGAGAACAGTTTCACAGAGGGGTAAAACTACAAAATTGATTCTTATAAGAGCTCTGGTAGCATAGTGCCTAAGTCACTTGACTGCTAACCAGAAGGCTGGCGGTTCAAACCCACCAGCCACTCCTCAGAAGGAAGGTTGGACAATCTACTTCCGTAGTGATACCGTCTTGGAAACCCAAGGAGGGGTCGCTATGAGTTGGGTCCAACTAGGAGGCACAACAACATATAAAGCCATATATATATACCTGCGTATATAATATATATGTATATTTTGTTGTTGTTGTTGTTGTTATGTGCCATCGAGTTGGACCTGACTCGTAGCGACCCTTCCTTGGTTTTCCAAGGTGGTATCACTATGGATGTAGATTGCCCAACCTTCAGAGGAGTGGCTGGTGGATTTGAACTGCCAGGCTTCTGGTTAGCTGTCAAGTTACCAGAGCTCCTGGTAGCATAGTGGCTAAAGCACTTGACTGCTAACCAGAAGGCTGGCGGTTCAAACCCACCAGCCACTCCTCAGAAGGAAGGTTGGACAATCTACTTCCATAGTGATACTGCCTCGGAAACCCAAGAATGGGTCTCTATGAGTCGGGTCTGACTCGACAGCACATAACAACAACAACAATAAGATGAATTATAAATGCCAGTGAGGAAGAATAACTATATAATAAGCTTGACTGTTAAGTCTAAGAGACATAATTCCCATCATCTAAATGAGTATATAAACTCACTTTGGACTCATCATCAAGAAGGACCAATCCCTTGTAAAGGACATCATATTTGATAAAGTAGAAGGTCAGTGAAAACAAAAGAAATGCTCCATGAGACAGACTGACCTTCAACTGATTCAAGTCATGAAGATAGTGTAGGACAAGGCAACGTTTTGTTCTGTTATACGTAAGGTCACCATGAGTCAGACCTGACTTGATGGCAACTAACAACAACAGCGTTTTAATAAAACTAAGTTGTGTATTTCTTCCTAAATTAATTTAAACCAAAGGAAACTAAATTCACTGCTGTTGAGTCAGATCTGATACCATATTTTTGACACAAATAACATGTGCCTCTTATGTTTGCTTGTCAACTGCTTCCTCTCCACCCCTACCCCAGGTATTTGTAAATATAAACAAAACATAGAAGGAGTGTGTTATTTGCATAAAAATACAATAATCAAACTATTCACAGGCTTTTACTATGAAACTAGGAAACTTAAAGCTTATATGGAAAGTCAGACATTCAAGAACATCTAGGAAATCTTTGAAAAATAAGAGAAATTTTCCTACAGATAAACTTCCAATAGTATGGAAGCAAATGCAAACACATGTGTATATACATATGCACAGAGATATCAAATCCACATGTGTGCATGGCACACGATTAATCCTTGTGGAATTATTTGTAATTATAAAAAATTAGGAACAACTTAAATGCTCATACACAGATAATGGGCTAAATAAACTATGATCTACCCATACAATGTAGCGCTAGTGCATGTAAAAAACATGAATTTAGTTTAGACCACTTGCATGACTGTGTTTGATTTACATCTACCATCTTGCTATTTAGTGATAAACAGTGATTTGCAGGATATACTACCATGTGAAAACAGCAAAATATTCAAGTGCAGTAGTATTTGATCTTTTACATAAGAAAGGACAAACAATAATATAAATATGTGTATTTCTTTTTGTCAAAACAAACTCAAGAAGAATACTCCAGAAAGTAATGAATGGATCAACTAAAGCAGTAGAAGGGACAGGGGAAGGAATGCCACCTCTCTGACTATAGTGTTGGCAAAGTTTTGACTTTTGGAGCTCTGGTAGCATAGTGGCTAAGACACTTGCCTGCTAACCAGACGGCTGGCG
>NW_006921846.1:374509-379137 GCF_000298275.1 Orycteropus afer afer | reverse complement strand
GAAATTGAGAAACTAGAGGAAGAACTTTGCATTAGTGTATTGAGATTAAAACTCTAAACCAAACTCACTGAGCATTCCCAGCTTCCTTATCTTGGTTTATAAGACATTGCCCTCTAAAAGGCATGAAAGAAATGGCTGATTTCAGAAGTAAGACATGGAAAGCAAATTTATACTAAGAAGTGAGAAGGTGCTGAAAAACTTATGGGACATATTAAAATGTGTTCTCATCAGACAATTCTGGACAATTAATTAACATAAAAATAATTAAAGGCAGTAATGAATTATATTACATTGAATACAAAAGAATTCATGCGTCTACTGATTCAAGAAATAATATGTAGACAAAGAGTGGGAAGGGAAATCCAACTAATAAAGGTAGAAAGAACGACCAAGTGAGAAAAATCATCATTGTATTTTAGCAGTGAATGATTAAGAGAAGAATCATCAATAGATTCTCAAACCATTGGGTAAAATGTAGTTGGGAAACAGCAGCTGGACTATATGAAGAAGAATGTGGCATCCGAATTGGAGGAAGACTCACTAACAACCTGAGATAGGAAAGGACACAACCTTGCTTGCTGAAAGTGATGAATTGAAGCACTTATTGATGATGATCAAAGGCTACAACCTTTGTTATAGATTGCAGCTGAACATAAAGAAAATGAAAATCCTTTCACCTGGATTGATAAACAATATCATGATAAATAGCAAATCAATTGAAGTTGTCAAGGATTTCATTATTGGATCAAAAATCAATGCCCATAGGAACAGTTGTCAAGGAATAGTCCAAACATGCCACAAAGGACCTCTTTAAAGTGTAAATAACAAAGATGTCACATTGATAACTAAAGTGCGCTAGCCATGGCCTTTTTCACTTTCTTACATGCATATGAAAACTGGGCATTGGAAAAAGGAAGAATGAAGAATTTCCTCATTAGAATTGTGGTGTTGGGGAAGAATATTGAATATGCTGTGGACTGCCAGAAGAATGAACACATCTGTTTTGGAGGAAGTATGGCCAGAATGCTCCATAGAAGTGAGGATCGTGAGATTTCATTTTGCTTACTTTGGACATGCTGTCAGGAAGGACCAATCGCTGGAGAAAGACATCATTCTTGGCAAAGTAGAGGGTCAGGGGAAAAGATGGAAACTCTCAATGAGATGACACAGTGGCTGCAACTATGGGCTCAAACATAGAAATGATTGTGAGGATGGCTTAGGAACAGGCACCATTTCATTCTGTTACACATGACGTCACTATTCGACTGCCTAACAAGAAGTTCTCTTTTCGTTTGCATCTCATTTGCATTTCAGTCAAACAACATCATACACCGTATAATTTTAATCCTTGAATTTTGTTGAGACTAGTTTATGGAAAAATTATATGTCCTTTCTCTGGACAATGAGAGAAGCTTATTTTTAACCCTCTTTACCTATATTTAAGGAGTTCTGGTGGCGTAGTAGATAAGGCACTTGGCTGCTAACCAATGGTTCAAACCCACCAACTGCTCTGTGGAAGGAAGATGGAACAATCTACTTCCGTAAATATTTACAGCCTCAGAAACCCAATGGAAGTCACTATGAGTAGGAATTGACTTGATAGCAGTGAGTTTGGTTTTTTGGTTTTACTTATATTTAAAGTCATTTACGGTCAATTTTGAGAAATATTTCTTGTGTAATTGATGGGAATATACATTTTTCAGTTGCTGTCAATGAGTTCAGATTTATTGATTGTGCTTATGTAATCACTGAGAAAGGCATGTTAAAATCCTACACCATTCTAGACTTGTATATTTGTCTTTGTAGTTATGCCAAGTTTTGCTTTATACATGTTGAAATCAAACCCATAATATTATGTCTTCCAGTCAAATTAAGCCTTTCATTACCGTGAGGTGAACGTCTTTCTCTCTTTTTTTTCTAATCTCTTCTGAGACATATAGCTACACTCGTTTTCTGTTGGTTAGTATTT
The DNA here is from genome assembly GCF_000298275.1 of Orycteropus afer afer. NCBI lineage: Eukaryota > Metazoa > Chordata > Mammalia > Tubulidentata > Orycteropodidae > Orycteropus > Orycteropus afer. Next base: position 377,168 of record NW_006921846.1, on the reverse strand, counting down.
GTGTGGAACTTTTTCTATACTTATACTTTATGCGTTATGTATGTCTCTTGTAAACACATATTTGGGTTATATTTTTAAAATCTTGTCTGGCAGTCTTAAAATATTTAGCCTATTGACATTTAACAAAATAATAACATTATGGAAACATTTTGTTTTAACTCTTTTTTTTGCTCTTTTTAATATTTGTCCCTCTTGATCTGTGTTTCTTTTTTCTTTTAAAGTTTTTATTTTGGTGAAAGTTTATGGAGCAAATTGGTTTTCCATTCAACAATTCATATACAATTTTTTGTGTGACATTAATTGCAACCCGCACTATATAACTATATATATACACACACATATATATATGTGTGTGTGTGTGTGTGTGTGTGTGTGTATATATATATATATATATATATATTTCCAGTTTGCCATTTATTTTCCTTCAGTACACTGAAGTTTATTATTGCAACTCGCTCTGGTTTTCATTATTGTTATTGAGAAGACATTTGCTGGTCTTATCACTGCTGCATTGAAGGTGCTCTTTAATTACATTTTTTCTTCTAAGCCCTATATTAGATTGTTTTTATTTTTGTTTGTGCAGTTACACTATGTTTGGTCTTCACGTTGATTTCTTTTTATTCATTCTGCTTGAGACTTATTGGACTTGTACATGTGAGTATCAATGTTGTTCATGAATTCTGAAAGGCCATTGTTTCTTCAAATATTGCTGTCTGCCATTGTTTTCTTCTTCTCATTCACACTGTATGTCTATTATTCTACTTGTACTGTATGTTTCCTATTATTACAACTCTCCATGCTTCATTCATCTGTTTCTTCTCACCAATCATCTGTAACTCTCCCTTTCCTTACATGTAACCTGTCACTGCGATCTTGGTTTTTCATATTGTGCATTTAGTTCCAGAATTTCTAGTTGTTTGTCAAATCTTCAGTGACACTCTATAGTTTTCAGTTTTTTGCTGAAATATTTAAGTTCTGCTTTTAATTTCCATGTGTACAGTACAAATGATTATTTAAACCCTATATTTGATTATTCTGCTATCTATCTGGAGTACCTGTGGGTTCATTTGGATTGTCCCTTATTGTACTATATCTGGTTCATATTATCTTATCTCTTCGTGTGTTATAATTGTGTGCCAGTTATTACATTTGAAAATTATTGAAAGAAATACTTTGAGGCCTAGGATTTTGATTTTTTTATTGTTTCTGCCAAAGATTTGGAAACATTAATAATATGAAATCACATAATCCAAATTCAAAGCTCTAAATTATTCTAAGTTATACACATGACTTGAACCAGAGCTGAATGCCATGTGAAGGTTGGTTTAATCTTGGACCATCCTTAATCTCAGTGTACACACCTTTAGGATCCAAACACTAAGTTCAAGTTTGCTGAGTCTTTCCAGATTTTGTCTTATCTTAGCTTTGTGAGGCTGTGAGATGAGCTTCTCAACTTCTCAGTCACATCTTCAGCTTTGCACATGCATTACTGGTGAAAGTGACTAAAAAAATCTTTGCCATTTTTCTGCATTTTTGTCTTCTTCTGGATTTTGGTCCAAAAATTCCTCATGATCTTATTAACTTTGCAATGCTTTCAATATTTGTTCTATATTTTTAGTTGTCTTTAGCACGAGGGTCATTACAAATTACTCAGTCTGTCATTACTGGAAGCAGATGTCCCTAATGTTCCAATTTAATTTATCTGTGTATTTCCCTTGTAAGTCCCAGAAGAGCAGGCACTGTGTTAATGGATATATAAATTCATCTACAATAGAAAAAGCTTAAGACTTAAATTTATTTGACTAATAAAGGAGGTGTGAAAATCTTTAGATGATATCAGTGAAGAATGTATAAAGGTCTTGATCTTGTAATTCACTTTACTGAATCTTTTGTGGAAATATATGTTTAAAGGGAAATTGTCACAATATATAAAGTCTCAATATAATCTCCAAATGAAATAGAAATACAATGGATTGTAAAAACTCTTACAGTCCAGTTGGTTACATTTCCTACTTTAGTATTATTATTGTTAAGGCAATTAGGAATATCTCGAATCCTGTAAACAATAAGATTATATTTTCTCTCTGTTCCAACTCCAAATCCTTAACCAGCAACTGTTTCTTTCTTCATATAAGCAGAATTCAAGAAGATATTTAAACCAGAGTGAATAGTATATTGTAGGTTGATTAATAACATATACTTAGACATATTCACTTCATAAATATTCAGTTTATGCTATTAAATTTTCCAATGAAGAAGATATGGAATTGGAATAGAACTGTTAAAATTGATATTCCAGGATAGATCTTTTTAATGATACAAATTATGTTTTTTTTTAATTTAGACTTCAACATATATCATTTTGATTTTCAAAATTTTTAAATATCTCAAAGATTTTGTGTCTGTGTTGCAGAATTCATCAGCATATTGATGCACAAAATGATTAGCAACATAAATAGGAACTTTACATTTATATAGTCAGATACATTACATCCCTTTCATTATTGTTAACCTAAATATCAGATACATAGGTTAAGAATAATTATTAATTAGAAAAAAAAAAAATCCCGATTAAACGCAAATGTTACCAGTCGACGTCTGTACGTTGTTCACAGTACATAATCCGAAAGTATTGAGCATAGCCGCTGCAATTCTTATG
>NW_006921846.1:372575-374009 GCF_000298275.1 Orycteropus afer afer | reverse complement strand
CCTCATCTTCCTTCCAAGGAGTGGCTGGTGGGTTTGAACCGCCAGCCTTCTGGTTAGCAGTCAAGTGCCTTAGGCACTATGCTACCAGAGCTCCCATCTTCAGCATTATGTGCTCATTATTTTTTTATTGAGGTAAAATTCATAGAACATAAAATTACCAATTTTTAACTGTACAATTCAGTAACATTTAGTACATTCACAGTATTATTCAATTATTACCTCTCTCTAGTTTCAAAACAGGAGCTCTGGTGGTGTAGTGGTTAAAACATTTGCCTTCTAAACAAAAGGTCAGTGGTTCTAACCCACCAGCTGCTCTGCAGAAGAAAGATGAGGCAGTCTGCTCCTGTAAATATTTACAGCTTTGGAAACCCAATGGAAGTTGCTATGAATTGGAATCGACTTGATGGCAGTGAGTTTTGTTTTTGGTTTGAGTTTCAAAATATTTTCACCACTGCATAAGAAAGCCACATACTCAGTCAACGTATCCATTATTCCTCCTCCCCACTAGTTTCCCTTCTTTCTTATGGATTTACATATTCTGAATATTCAATATAAATAGAATGATACTATATATGACATTTTGTTCTGAATTCCTTCACTTAGCATGTTTTTAAGATTCATCCATGTTGTAGCATATATCATCAATATTTCATTCCCTTCCATGGCTAAGAGTATACCATTATATGGATGTAACGTGTCTTCTTTATGCATTCATCAATTAATGTACATTTGGGTTGTTCCCACCTTTTGATTATTGTGAAAAATGCTGCTATAAATAATTGTGCACATGTTTCTATAAGAATACCTGCTTTCAAGTTTGGGGATATATACCTGGGAGTAAATTGCTTCATCATATAGTAATTCTCTGTTTAATTTTTTTAGGAACTACCAAACTGTTTTTTCACAGTGGTTGGACCACTTCACATTCCCATCAGTAATGTATGAAGGTTCCAGTTTCTCCACATCCACTACAATACTTGTTATTTTCTGTTTTGTTTTGTTTTGTTTTCCTTTTAATAGCCAGCTTAGTGAGTGTGAAGTAGGATCTCATTGTGATTTTGATTAGCATTTCCCAAAGGGCAAATGATGTTAAGCATCTTTTCATTTGCTTGTTGGCCATTTGTATATCTTCTTGGTATCTTCAAGTACTGTTTTGATTTTTTAAAACTTGAGTTGTTGTTGTTTTGATTTTTTAAAAAAATATACTCTGAATATTAGACCCTTTATTGGATATTTTATTTCCGAACACTTCTGCCCATTTTATAGATTATCTTTTCACTTTATTGATAGCATTGTTTAATGCACAAAGTTTTTAATTATGCTGATGTGCAATTTATCTATTTTTTTCTTTTATTGTCATGCTTTTGGTGTCAAAATCTAAGACTCCATTGCCACATCTAAGCTCATGAAATTTATCCATCTGTCTTATTTTAA
>NW_006921846.1:370590-371758 GCF_000298275.1 Orycteropus afer afer | reverse complement strand
GCGCTGCCCAGGTGAAAGAAAGGGTTTTTTTTATAGTGATTTTCTTCCTGTTCCTCAGCGGACCGGATTGAGAGCAGGGTATGTGTTACAGGAACCAATAAGGTTAAAGTACCCTATTAGCATGGGGTAGGAAGCAGAGTTGAAGTACTTCATTAACATTGTGGGCATGAAATGGTTGGGGGTTTCGTGAGTGAGTCAGGTGCTGGGGTCCTTCGTAAGTAAGGGTTACATGCTAGGGTTTGGTGTGGGCTCTGGTAAGGTGCTTCCTTGCTTGACCAGTTCTTATAATTCCCTCTGGCTTAATCATACACCCGCCTGGCCAGCCATGCTCCCGCCTAACATTTTCTACATTCTCAATTATATTCCCTCGGTCCATAGGTCTATCCTTTTTCTAATACTAGACTATTTTGATTACTGGAAGTTTTTATTAAGTTTTCAAATTGGAAAGAATGAATCCTCCAACTTTGTTCTTTTTCAAGATTATTTGACTATTGAGATGTCATTGTAATACTATATTACTGGGTTTTCCATTTCTGTAAAAAAGGTTCTTGAGATTTTGACAAGAATTTTGTTTACTCTGAAGATCACTAAGGCAGCCCTGGTGGTGCAGTGATTAGAGCACTTGACCACAAGCTGAAAGGTTGGTGGTTCAAACCCACTAGCCACTCTTGTGGGAAAAAGATGTGGCAGTATGCTTTCATACAAATTTTCAGCCTTAGAAGTCCTATGGGTAGTTCTACTTTGTCCTATGTGGTTATTATGAATTGGAATTGACTTGATGGCAGTAGGGTGGATGGGTACATTGCTTTGGATAGTATCAATATCTTAACAATATTAATTCTTTCAATAATTATCATAGACTATCTTTCCATTTATTTTGGTCTTTAATTTCTTTCAGTAGTGTTTTATAGTTTTCTCTGCACAAGTGTTTCACCTTTTTGATTACATTTATTCCAGATATTTTATTCTTTTGTTGTTGGGTTGTTAGGTGCTGTACAGTCATCTCTGACTCGCAGTGACCCTATGTACAACTTAAAGAAACACTGCCTGGTCCTGTGCCAGCCTCACAACCTTGATATAACTGAGCCCATCGTTGCAGCCACTGCAACGATGCATCTTGTTGAGGGCCTTCATCTTCTTCGTTGACCCTCCACTTTACCAAGCATGA
>NW_006921846.1:369066-369537 GCF_000298275.1 Orycteropus afer afer | reverse complement strand
ATTCTTTAAATGTTTGATTGAAATCCTGATTGAAGTTGTCTGATCTGTGACTTCTTTTTTGGGAGGTTTTTGATTACTCATTCAATCAGTCTCTTCATTTGTTATGTATCTGTTGAGTGTTGAGATGTCTGTTTTTTCCTAGAGTCAATTTACTTTTATGTTTCTTCTTCTTTTTTAATTAATTTTTTTTTATTGTGATTTGGGTGAACATTTACAGAGTAAATATTTTGTTCCACAGTTTATATAAATTTTGTTTCATGGCATTGATTACAGTCCCCACAATGTAACAGCACTCTTCCTACTTTCTCTGTGGTTATCATTTCCCTTTGACCTTCTTTCCTATCCATTCCTGCCTTTTGAACTTTACCCGTGGGAAAATGCTGCCCTTTTGATCTCTTATGTTTGAGTGTTCTAAAGAGTTCATACCTTCCTGGTGTTATTGTTCACCTCATTGTTGTTGTTGTTGTTGTT
>NW_006921846.1:366621-368571 GCF_000298275.1 Orycteropus afer afer | reverse complement strand
AGGACAAACAGGAGTGCATAAATATGAGGGGCACAGGGGGAGGGTTACAGGGTAGGGAGGGGAGGAGCATGGGTGAGGGTTGGACATGGCAAATGGGGAATGAAACTAAATGTACACATTATATTGAATGTAAAACAAGCTGTTAAAATAAAAAATAAAAAAAGGAAAAAAAAAGAGTGAGTAAGGGCCATAGTCTCAGGGGTTCCACCAGTCTCTATCAGACCAGCACAATATCACAAAGGAAAAGGAAGATATGCAGAGATAAACAAGAGTTAAAGACAACAAAGGTAAACTCTATTACATACACAATACTGCATTATCAACAGTAACAAACATTAATCTAGGAGTGGATACATAGGTAGACAGGCAAGATGATCAGGTACGGGTAGGAGAACTAGACTATGCCCATGACCCTTTATAGGTTAGGCAGATGATATTTCTATATAAGTATATGTATCAGCTGTAAAAATGTCCATGTATACAGTAGAGCTAACAGGGGGCAAACATATGAAAAGACCGTGAGGGAGTAGGTTCAGTTGAGGGGACATCAGGGTCAACTGGGATAGCAGAGTCTACAAAGACTTTGTTCTACATCTTATTTTGGTGAGTAGGTTTATGTTCCTTGGATTTTTTCTTGGTTATATAATTTCATTTCTTATTTTAGTTATTTGCATCTTCTCTCATTTTTTCTTTGTCAGTCTAGCTAAAGGCTTGTTAATCTTACTAATCTTTTTTTAAAACAACAACAACTTCTTGTTGATTCTCTCTATTGTTTTCCTTATCTCCATTTCATTTATCTTATTTCATTTATGACCACCATAAATTTGCCTCTGAGCACTGCCTTTGCTGCATGCCATAAGCTTATGAATGTTATGATTTAATTTTCATTCATCACTAAATATTTTTTCATTTCCCTTTTGATTTCTTCTTTAACCCATAGGTTACTTAATAGTGTATTATTTCATTTCCACATATTTCTGTAATTTCAAGTTTTCCTTCTGTTATTGATATCTGGTTTCATTCCATTGTCATCAGAGAAGATAGTTTGCTTGATTTCAAACTTTTTGAATTTATTGAGATTTGTTTTGTGACTTGGTATACAGTCTATCCCGGAGAATGATTCATGTTTATGGATGAAGAATATATATTGTTCTTTTCTTGGGTATTGTGTTCTATACATGTCTGTTAGGTCTAGTTGGTTATTTAGAGTTGTTCATATCCCCCTATTTACTTATTAATAAAGCATATGTACTGAAGTGTCCAACCATTATTGTAGAACTCACTATTTCTCTCTTCAATTCTGTCAGTGTTTGCTCCATATATTTGTGAGCTTTCATGTTAGCTGCATATATAGTTATTATCATATATTTTTGATGCATTGACTCTTTTATTACTTGAAACCCTTATTTTTCTCTTATAACATATTTTGACATAAAGTCTATTGTAGCAGATATTAATGTAGCCACCCCATCTCTGTTTTGGTTACTCTTTACACAGAATATATTTTTCATCTTTTCACTTCAAACTTTTTTTTTAAATCTGTTCTGCCAATCTCCATCTTTGATTGGAGAATTTAATCCATTTACATTAATTACTGACAGTAAGGACTTATTTCTTTCATTTTGCTGTTTGTTTTATGTGTGTCTTATACATTGTTGCCCCTCATTTCCTCCAATACTGTCTTTTTTGGTTTAGTTCATATTTTGTGGTGAACCATTCTGTGTATATTTTTTTTAGATATTTTACTTGTGGTTACCATAGGGATTATAATTAACATCTTAAATTTTTAGCAATCTCATTTAAATTTATACTAAATTAATTCCAGTAGTATACTATAACACTCACCACTTTATGTTCTTGTTATCGCAAATTACATCTTTATACATGATGTTGGAGCTCTGGTACTGTAGTGCCTAAGGCACTTGACTGCTAACCAGAAGGCTGGTGGTT
>NW_006921846.1:364442-366216 GCF_000298275.1 Orycteropus afer afer | reverse complement strand
CCCATTACCTCCTGGCCTTCAAGTTTCAGAGGAGAAATGGGCACTACATCTTATTGATTTTTTTGTGTGTGATGATTCACTTCTTGCTGCTTTCAAGATTCTTTTTCTTTGGTTTCTGAGAGTTTGATTATAATGTGTCTTGTTGTGGGTCTCTTTTGGTTAATCCAAGTGGGAGTTTGTTGAGCTTCTTGAATGTGTAGATTCAAGTCTTTCACGAAATTTCGAACATTCTCTGCCATATTTCTTCAAACATTCTTTCTGTCCCTGTATTTTCCTCTTATTCTTCTTGGACCCCCATACATATGTTATTCCTTTGATGGTGTCCCAAACTTTCCTTATTCTTTTTGATCCTCAGTGTTGATAATTTTAATGGTCTTCTCTTTTAGTTCTTATTCTCTTTTTGCCAGTTCAAATCTTCTGTTGACACCCTTCAGAGAATTCATTTTAGTTATTGTTATTATTTTTTTTTACTCCATTAATTCTGTTGGGTGCACCTGACCCAATCCATGGTATTTTCAGCCACCTCACATGCATATCAAAGCTGGACAATGAATAAGGAAGAGTAAGAAGAATTGATATATTTGAATTATGGTATTGGCAAGGAATATTGAATATACCATGGACTGTGAAAACAAACAAATCTGTCTTGGGAGAAGGGCAGCCAGAATGTTCTTTAGAAGTGAGGATGGCAAGATTTAGTCTCATGTATCAGATCAGCCCCTGAAGAAGGACATCTTTCTTGGTAGAGTAAGTGTAAAAGAGGAGACTCTCAACAAGATGGATTGAGCCAGTGGCTACAGCAATGGGCTCAAAAATAGCAATGACTGCAAGGATGGTTCAGAACTGGGCAACATTTTGTTCTGCTATGCATAGGGTCACTATGAGTTGGAATCAACTTGATGGCAACTGATAACAACTACCACCTCTTTATTTGCATTCTTGTTTTGTTCCTGTATTGTTTTCCTGATTTCATTTAGTTATCATTACACATTTTCTTGTAGCTTTTCAGTACAGTTAATATTATGTTTTTAAAGTTTTCTATTCTGTCCTTTTGCAAGGATACCATAGGAACAATCTCTGTTACTTCATTTTGTTCATTTGAACTGACCATCCATCTGTTTCTTTTTCTGCCTTGTATTTTGTTGTTGTTTTTGAAATTATACATTTGAATATTATATCATTCTAGCTCTGAAACACAGATATCTTTCTTCTTCCCTAAGGTTTGGATTAAAAAAAAATCGAAGTTGTGATTGTCCTTCTGCTAAAAAAATCTCTTTTATTTTTTCAATGACTGTCTTTATGGATGTGTGTGCACCCTGAGGACTCTATTTTCCTTCCATCTCATATACAGTTAATGCTTCAAAAGTGATTTTCTTGTACTGTAGATTAACAAAAAAAAAAAAAAAAAAAAGGAAGAAAGAGAGAGGGAAGGAAAACCTAACACTCCATCTTTGTAACTTGACTGTGTGCCAGGACCCTCCTTCAATACTTGAGGTGTATTTAAGGATCAGCTCTAGTTCAACACATGGGCTCTTCTTAGGTATTTACTGCATATACATTTCCCCCTGAATATGTTTTTTTTTTTTTACTCTGCCATATACATGGTGCTTTAAAAATCACTAATTTTATAAAGAAACTCTCATCCCAACTTCTTCAGCTGTTGCATATTAATTGTATAATCTAATGGCACTATTTAACCTCAGATGGCTATGCGTGGTCAGTTTCTTCAGGTAGAGCTCACCACTACCCTGCCCCATGTAAACTCCAAGGCATG
>NW_006921846.1:361925-362716 GCF_000298275.1 Orycteropus afer afer | reverse complement strand
CTAATACTAATTTCTGATCAAATTGACTTTAAGACAAAAACCACCATAAGAGACAAGGAAGGACATTATATAATGATTAAAGGAGCAATTGAACAGGAAGATATAACTACAATAAATATATATGGACCCAATTAAAGGGCCCCAGAATACATAAATCAGACTTTAAAAGAGTTGAAAAGACAAATAGATGACTCCATCATCATAGTGGGAGACTTTAACATACCACTTTCAAGGAAAGATAGAAAAACTGGAAAGAAACTCAACGAAGATGCAGAAGAGCTAAACAATAAAATCCACCAACTTGACCTTGGAGACATCTACAGAACACTTCACCCAACAACAGTACAATATACTTTATTTTCCAGAGCACCTGGAACCTTCTCCAGGATAGACCATATGTTAGGCCATAAAGCAAGTCTTAATAAATTTAAAAATATTGAAATACTGCAAGGGATCTTCTCAGATCACAGTGCTTTCCAATTGGAAATCAACAATAGGAAGATCAACAGAAAAAGAGCAAACACATGGAAACTGAACAACATCCTCCTTAAAAAACATTGTGGAGGAGAAGAAATAAAAAATTAAATTAAAAATTCCTTGAATCAAACTAGAATGCAAACACAATATATAAAACCTTTGGGACACAGCAAAAGCAGTGATCAAAGGCAAATTTATAGCAATAAATGCACACATCAGAAAAGAAGAAAGAGCCAAAATCAACAGTTTAAACCAACATCTCCAACAATTAGAAAAAGAACAGCAAGAAAAGCCTACAGTCACCAGAAGAAAGG
>NW_006921846.1:358480-360343 GCF_000298275.1 Orycteropus afer afer | reverse complement strand
ATTAGAGAGATGCAAATCAAAACAACAATGAGATACCATCTTGCCCCAGCACTGGTAGCAAAGTTCAACAAGACAGAAAATAACAAATGTTGATGAGGATGTGGAGAGATTGGGACTCTCATACACTGCTGGTGGGACTGTAAAATGATACAGCCACTGTGGATAGCAGTATGGTGATTCCTTAAAAATTTGGAATTAGAAATACCATTTGACCCATTCATTCCACTATTAGGTATATATCCTAAAGAAGTGAGAGCCAGGACAAGAACAGATGCATGCATACCCATGTTCATCGCAGCACTATTTACAATAGCCAAAAGATGGAATCAACCTAGGTGTCCATAAACTGAAGTATGGATAATCAAACTATGGTACATTCACACAATGGAATATTATGCAGCCCTAAAGAATAATGTAGAACCTGCAAAACACCACATAACATGGATAAACTTGGAGGATATTATGCTGAGTGAAATAAGTCAATCACAGAATGACAAATATTTTATTAGTTTGTTATTGTAAAAAAAAGTCAAGGAAAGGTTTATATATGGAAGGGAATTTTCTTTGTTGGTTACCAGGGGTAGGAGAAGAGGGGAGGGGAGGCAACACTGTTAGATAGGTAGAGACAAGTATTGATTTGTGTGAAGAGAAGGGCAATGTACCAAATGTAAGTGATCAACACAGTGGCATTGAGGAAGACATAGAGAGGTGCATGGGAGGTTCAGACAACAGAGATGAATCCTTTTGCACATATAGTACTGCATTGTCAGTGAAGGCAAACATTGCTGTACAGGTGGATAGATGGGTGGACAGGCTGAACTATAAGATATATCTGTGCAGGAGGTAGTGTGCCCAAGACCATGTATAGGGTTGGCAGACAATGTTTCTACAAGTGTATTGCTATGTTCTGTAAGAATTCTCAGGTATGTATAGTAGAGCTGACAAGGGACAAGTTTGTAGTCACTTCTTGGTCACAGCCAGCTACCCTGTGGGAGCAAGTAGTTGGACCTGTGGGCTCAGGACCATAGTCACAGGGGACATCAAACTCAATTGGCATAAGATACTACACAAAAAATTGTTCCACATCGTACTTTGGTGAGTAGTGACTGGGATATTAAAAGCTTGCAAGCGGCCATCTAGATGCAATGATGGGTCTCTCTTCATCCAGAGAAAAAAAGAATGAAGAACACCAAAGACACATGGAAACAATTAGTCCAAGGGACTGGTACACCATGCAATCCTCAGCCTATACAACTATGAGACCAGAAGAACTAGATGATGCCCCCCTACCACTGTCAACAACCCAGAAGGGGATATATGCAAGAAATCCTGGATAGAGTGGGAGAATAATGTGGAACAAAATTCAAAATCATTAAAAAAAATGAAGGAGGGGGACAAGTTTTGCAGGTCTGATAGAACATGATGGGACCACTGAGACTATGGCCCCTAGCTGCCCTTCAGGTCTGGAATTGAGACCACTCCTGTAGGTTCTAGCCAAACAAAAGACAGGTATATGAGGTGAAACATTTACATTAGGTAGATACATTCTTTGGAGAGATCAATCATGGGAGAATAGAAGAGCTGTGTATGCACAGGGAGACACCTTGGGGGGCCAGAGTGCATGGGAAGGAAGGACACAGGGAAGAGGTAACTATGGAGAGGAAGTGAGAGGAGAGCTGTTGCATTGTGGTAAATTGTAGTCAATGTCATGAGACAAAGTGTATATGAGCTGCTATATGGAAAGTGCATTTGCTCTGTAAACTTTCACCCAAATCATAATTAAAAAATAATACTAATAATATATTTTTTAAAAATCACAAGGAAGGATATTTTCTTTGTTGGTTACCAGCAACGGGAGGGGAG
>NW_006921846.1:357899-358369 GCF_000298275.1 Orycteropus afer afer | reverse complement strand
AATTAAGAGATAGGTTTGATATAGGTGAAGGGATTTTAAAAAATATTAATAATATAAATAAAAAAGAAATAAGATTAGCCATTGGTTAATTGATAGTTTTTGAAGCTAAGTTGTGGGCACATGGGGGCTTAAAAAAAGGCAATTTGTAGAAGATTTTTTATTGTAAACATTAACTTTTATCCATAATTGGTATTTCCAAATATTTTCCCAGGTCTATCATTTGTTCAAGGAGCTCTGGTGGTGCAATGCCTAAGGCATTTGATTGCTAATTAGAAGGTTGGAAGTTCAAACCAATCAGCCACTCTGCAGAAGGAAGACAGGGCAATCTATTTCTGTAAAGATTTAGTCCCTTGGAAACTCAATGAGTGTTGCTATGAGTTGAAATTGACTCGATGGCAGTGGGTTTTTTTGGTTTTTTTTGGTTGCATAGTTTGTTCAGAAGAGGATATGGAATGAGGGATATCTTTGCT
>NW_006921846.1:356595-357404 GCF_000298275.1 Orycteropus afer afer | reverse complement strand
AAGAATTTCATTTTACTTGGATCCACAATCAATGTCCATGGAAACAGCAGTCAATAAATTAAGTGGCATATTGCATTGGGTAAATTTGCTACAAAAGACCTCTTTAAAGTATTAAAGAGCAAAGATATCACTTTGAAGACTACAGTGTGCTTGACCCAAGGCACGGTATTTTCATGGCATTTGAAAGCTGAGTAATGAACAAGGAAGACTGAAGAAGAGTTGATTCCTTTTAATTATGGTGTTGATGAATCATATACCAGGAAATGCCAGAAGAGTGAACAAATTTGTCTTGAAAGCAGTACAGCTGGAATGCTACTTAGAAGTGAGAATGGTCAGACTTTATCTCTTGTACTTTGGTCATGTTATCAGGAAGGACCTGTCCCTGGAGAAGGATATTGTGTGTGGTAAAGTAGAGGGTCAGCAGAAAGAAGACCCTCAATGAGATGGATGGACACAGTGGCTGTGATGATGGGCTCAAGCATAGCAAGGATAGTGAGGATGGTGCAGGACTGGGCAGTGTTTCATTCTGTTGTGCATAGGATCACTATGAGTCGAAATTGACTCGATGGCACCTAACAACAGCAACAATATTATATGTACTATTATATTGTTTGAAGGAGCTCTGGTGGCGCAGTGCCTGATGCATTTGATTGCTAACCAGAAGGTTGGCAGTTCAAACCCACCAGCCACTCTGTGGAAGGAAGACTGGGCAATCTACCTCCACAAAGATTTACCACCTTGGAAATCCAATGGAGGTTGCTATGAGTTGGAATCCACTCAATGGCAGTGAGTTTGGTGGGTTTTTTTTT
>NW_006921846.1:350154-356495 GCF_000298275.1 Orycteropus afer afer | reverse complement strand
CAACAAGACATGAATAGCTGAAAAACATGGTAAATCCAGTTACCATGACACCTTTATTGTTGGAATGGTTCCTGCCTAGCCCATGTGTATTTAGAGATTCTTTGGGAATTCTCCTTTAGATGGTGTTTTGTCATTCATAACATGAAACAGATCATTTTTGTGGTGACATCAAGGCAATGGAGAATAGGGTTGCTGAAGATGGTAACCTAGGACAGTGTTGGACTAGGTAATACAAGCCAACCACCTCCCTGAAAACAATTAGAATACTTGGACAAAATACAAAATATTTATGTGTAAAGGTATCAAATAGCTAAAAATATGGAGAAAATTATTGTGAAAAGATTCAGAAGAAAGAAATCAGAGAAATGTGTTTGGTTTTGGTGTTGCCAATCCCTAAATAGGCACCTGAGATGAGTAGTAGTACAGGGGAACTTTGACAGATGCATGAAACTAGGAGGACAAAAACTGTAATTCAAGAATTTCCTATGGGGGCCCTGGAAAATTAATAAGGTTTGAACTTTTTTATCCTGAATTAATAAATTCTAGGAGTAGGTTGAACTCAAATTATACTAGTCACATTCCAGATAAGGAATCTGTGATGTGAGACTGAAGCCAGATTTCAAATTATTAAAATTTCTGATTATGTTATAGTGATTCAGGATTGCTAATGCTCCTAGAATACTGTATGTTTCAAAAATAAACATCGTACCATGGGTATAAACAAAATAGATTCTACTAAGCCACTGTAATATAAGAAGGGATATAAGAAAATTGTTGAAGAAATGAATATCTGCTATAATACAAGTGACTACAATCTTGACATGGTGACATTTGAGCCAATTTCTGGATAGAATGATGACAAGAAACTGGGGCCAACTGCCAGTATGCTTTGTTACAAGGACTGGAAAGTTTCCCATAAGGATGCCAATGCCAGTGGAACTATGCTGCTTGAAGCCCTGAATTGCATGCCACCACCAACCCACTCAGCTGACAAGCCCAAATGTCTGTCCCCACAGTATGTCTACAAAATTGATTTTATTGACACTTTACCTGTGGCATAAGTGGAGTATAAGCTGGTATTCTTAAACCAAGCATGATGGTCATCTTTGCCCCAGGCAACATCACAACTAAGGGAAAGTCTATTGAAATACACTATGGGGCATTAGTTGAAGCTCTGCCTGAAGAAAACAAGTGCTTCAATGTCAAGAATAAATCTCTCAAGATGTTCTCATGGCAACATGGCTGGTGATGAAAAAGATGATTCACTAATGGAAATAGTTGTTTTCACTCATCAGGTGATTTATAAAAAAGAAAACAAAAACCAAGCATGCCAAATCAGTGCTGGCTATTCTCCTTTGCCGGATTGTCAAACTACTTAGAATTTGTGGCTGGTTTCATTCTGTCAAGCTGGAAGATAACCTCAAATTCCTGAAATCTCATAATACCTTTTTTGGTTGGGATGGTTCCTGACTAGCCCATGTGCATTTAGAAGTTCTTTGATAATTCTCCTTTAGACAGGTTTCTTATTTATTTATTTATTTATTTATTGTCATTCATGACATGAGACAGATGATTGTTGTGGTGATATCGAGGCAATGGACAATACGGCTGCTGGAGTTCATCAAGTCTGCCTAGAAAGCTCAGAATGATACATGCAAATATTATGTACAACATCTGCCACTTCATTCTTAATCAGTGGTAGAAGAATGGTCTCAGAATTGTTTCCTTCCTGTGGTCACTTAAGTTTAATACTAAGAAATTGGATACAATGGTTCATTAAATCTTCACAAAGAAAAGGATGTTTAATGGACGTCTTTTGTTGCATGTTTAAGTCACTAGTTTTAATATCAGTACTTTTTAAATGGAAATGACCAAAAATGTTTCACACAAAATTGAGATCCATTCAAACACATTCAGTTGGAAAAAGAGAGAAATAATGAGAAAGAATTTCCAAAAATTGATGGAAGACATCCAGGGATTTAAGAATCCCTACAAAACACAACTATATAAATACAAAGAAATTGTCACCCAGGAACATCATAGTAAAACCGAAAAAACTAAAGATGAGGAGAAAATTTTGCCTAAATCAAGAGAAAACAAAGAGAACATTTTAAAATGAACATTGTCAACTGATTTTTCAATATTTTTTTTAAAAGCAGTCAAAAGACTTGGACCAATATAAACCAAAATCTGAAAGTATATAACTACCTAACTAGAATTAGCCAATGAAAAGAAACTTCAAACATGAAGGAAAATAAAAATACTTTCAGAGAAACAAAAAGTGAGATAATTTATCAACAATACACATTCACTTAAGTATTTACTGAAGCTGTTCTTCCGACAGAAGGAAAATAATGTCAGATAAAAAGCTCATAGATGCAGGGAGAAATAAAGATCTAGTAAAAGGATAAATATGCAGGTAATTCTAAATCAAGATTGACTATATAAAGCAACAATAATAAATTCTTATGTGCTTATTAATTGAAAGCTAAAAATATATGGCAATAATATAATAAATGTTTTGAGATGGAGGCAATTGAATATAAAGTATAAGAAACTTGCATCACCTGAGATGAGAGTAAAGGTACTATGTAACAATAATCTCTGATAAATAAAAGAGGGATATTGTAATCACTAATAAGCTACAAAAGTATATAAAAACAGTGCATAGGTATCAAGCTAGTAGAGTAGAAAAACTGAAGAATAAAAAAATCAAGAAAAGGAGACAGGAGGCGAGAGGAAAGGGAACACAGTAGAAGTGGGAGAAATAAATAATAAGAAGGTAGGATTAAAAACAGGCATCGAAGTAATTGGTTTAGGTATAGATGAAGTAAATTCACCAATTAAAAGGCAATTCAATTTCAGACTAAATAAAAAATAAAATGTTACCATACATTATTTACAAGATACACATGTAAACTGTAAGTATTCACAAATATTGAAAATAGAGAATATATGAAGATAGAATGTAACAATAACCAAAGAAAGCCGATATACCTATAACATTATTAGAGAAAGGGCATTTTAAGCCCCACCTTCAAAAAATAAACAGAGAACAAAAGAACATTACTCGAGGTAAAAATAATACCTCATATTGAAATAAACCATTCATCAGGAAGACACATTTTAAATTTATATAAACATCATAGCATAGTTTTAAAATATACAAAAAAATTATAGACATACAAAGAAAACAAGATCAAACAACAATCATAGCCTTTTATAACTGACAGATAAACAAAATATCAGGAAGGATATAAACAATTTTAACAATATAATTGACAAATTTAAAATGGATATAAAGAAAGTGACACCCCCAAACTTTAGAATACAAATTCTTTTCAAGTTACATGGAACATTTATAAAAATAAACCATAATATGAGCAAAAAAGCAAGTAAGAAATATACTTCTTATAATCTATTGTTCAAAAAAGAAATCACAATGAAAATTTCAAATTGTTTTTGACTAAATGATAAAGAAAATGTGACATGACAAAGTGATACAATATAACTTCTATTTATAGAGAAATGTAGATGTAAGTTTATATATCAGAAAGGGGGAAATGTTGAAAGTAAGTTACAAATTATTTAACTTTGTAAGTAGTTAGTAAAAAAGAAAAGTAAACTGAAAGAAAGTAAAGGAACTAAATGATAAAGATAAGAGCAAAAAATATTGAAATATACATAAAAAATTCAATATTAAGAGTCATCAAAGCCAAGAGATTTTCTTTGCAAAGCATATCAAAAGTAGTAACCAGAAGAGGGTGATAGAGAAAGAGAGAGGCAGAAGAATCATATATAGCCAATAACAAAAAATAAAAAGGGATCGATGTCCTTGAAAATGTTGGAGGAAAAACAAAACAGAATATCCATATGGCCAGTAAACATAAAAAAGCTTTTCAAACTTCATTAGCATCAAGGGAATATAAATTAAAACCAAAAAGTGATGTTACTGCATACACTTGAATGGCTAAAATTAAAGATTGATGATACTAAGTGTTGGCAAGGATAAGGAGCAATATGAACTCTCATAAACAGATAGTGTAAGCAGAAATTGCTTTAACTCAGCATTGGAAAACTGAATTCTTAAGTAACATTTAATAACATGCTCCATGATCCAGTAATTCCAATCTTATGTACATATATATTCAACATAAATGTTTGTTAATGTGCAACATGACATTAAAAGAATATTGATTGGAACATTATCTGCAATAGCCAAAAAGTTGGAAACAATCCAAATGTACAGTAGTATCAGAATGGATCCATACATTTTGTTTTATACCTAGAATATTTTACAGACATTAAAATCATCACTGACAGAAGGAAATCGTGCATAAATTTAACAAATGTGTTGAGCTAAAGATAGACACAAAATGATATATATTTTCCTTTTAGATAGAGATCAAAAATTGACTAAATTATTCTATACCATCAGTATAGACAATAAAGTAGTAGTTTTGGGAAGAGGAAAAAGAAATATTTTTAAGGTGCTTATAATAGTCTCTTAAGTGGGTTATATTGATGCTTTCACTTTGTGATCATTTGTGCTGTACACATATAATGTCTGAACTTTTCTGTATCTGTTTTATAATTCAATGGAAAAGTTTAAAAATCATGACACATTCATGCCAAGGATTATTATACAGTCATTAAGAATTATCAATTAGAATTATATTACTTTTACTTAGAGGAATTTCCATGAGATATTGTTATATTAGGGCAACAGCATACAGAATATTGAATGTAATAACTCAGTTTTGAAAAACAAAGGAAAAGCCCTTGTTGATATGCGTGTGTGTGTTTAATAAGATTATATGAACATGGAGAAAAATATGGAAGAAAATAAAGGAAGGAGGCAGTAAGGAAAAAAGGAAGATAAAAAGGCTGGCAGGCAGGCAGACAGGAAGGAAGGAAAAGTAATTGAGATACAAGAATGATAGATGGTGTGGTGATATTTATGCATTTTTGTAAACTTAACACATTTGTCAGTATATGTTTAAAGCTATCAAAAAAGATGAAATTGTAAAATGACCATACAGATTCTGGAAAAAAAAATTTCTGCACAGCAGAGGTCTCAAACTTCAAACCAAAACCAAACCCACTGTCATTGAGTTGATGCCAACTGATAGAGATACTACAGGACAGAGTAGAACCGCCTCATAGGGTTTCTAATGCAGTAAATCTTTATAGAAGGCTTGGTTCACACAGTCACTAACTTAAAGTTTGTGGAAAACTCGATAGCACCCTAGTTATGGCTCAGATCTATACTGTTAGCATCTCAGAAAGACCAGTTGTTTCCATATATAAGATCATTGCAAATAGTTCTGGTGGTGTAGTACCTAAGGCATTTGACTGTTATCCACAAGGTTAGTTGTTCAAACCCACCAGCCACTCCTTGGAAGGAAGACTGGGCAATCTACTTCCGTAGAGATACTGCCTCGGAAACCCAAGGAGGGATTTCTATGAGTCAGAATCAACTCGACGGCAGTAAGTTTGGTTTGGTTTTTATAATGAAAGTTAGAAAAATAAGGATAACAGGGTAATTGGTTTTTTGTTTTTTTTTTTAACAAAGTCAATGTTATCCCATTTAAATTATTCATTTTATTCTGAGATTGTATCTTCCCTATAGAATTCAGAGCCAGAGCTCTGGTGATGTAGTGGTTAAGGCACTTGGCTGCTGACAAAAAGGTGGTGGTTCAAACCATCAGCCACTCCATGGCAGGAAGAGTAGAGTCTGCTTCTGTAAAGATTTAAATCTTGGAAACTCAGCGGGGGTCTCCATGAGTCAGAATCAACTTGATAGCAGTGAGGTTGCCCCCCACCAATGGAATCCAGAGGAGCTCTGGTGCATGTAGTTAAAGCATTGTTCTGCTAACCAAAAGGCTGGCAGTTAAAACACACCCAGTGCTCCACAGGAGAAAGATGAGGCAGTCTATTTCCATAAAAATTTGCATCCTTGGAAATCCTATGGGGCAGTTGTACTCTGTCTTAAATGGTTGCTATGAGATGGAATTGACTGGATGGCAGTTTTTGTTTTTTTTACCAGAATCCAGAAGTGAAAGGGCCCATAGGATTGGCTTGATTTTACTTTCTTTACTATTTTATTCTTGCCACTATTTTTTTTTTTTTTTTTGAGAGCTGGTCCCTGTTCCTGATCTTCTAGCACCTTACATTTGACAGCACTCCCAGAATATAATTGTATACTGCATGTGATATCAATTATATCTCCTATATATTCCTGTAGGAGCTCTGGTAGCATAGTGGCTAAGGCACTTGACTGCTCACCAGAAGGCTGGCGGTTCAAACCCATCAGCCACTCCTCGGAAGGAAGGTTGGGC
>NW_006921846.1:346895-349319 GCF_000298275.1 Orycteropus afer afer | reverse complement strand
GAGCTTACTAATCCATTTACTTAACTCACTGCCTTCTATGACCCAGTGTCATAGCGCTCAGTGTTGTACCGTCTACTAAACACATTTGTCAAAATGCCTTTCTAGTGATGTCATTCAGCATCTGTGTTTCCTTGACACGCAGATTTCACGTTTCTTCAGTGAAGCGGAGTGATGTTTCTGGTATCTGTCATGATGAAGTGAGCGGGGAGATGGGACATCCTACATATGCAACCAGCCAGCCCCCTCTTATTGCAAAATAGGGGTTTCCTGGCAGCACTATGCAGGATGTTCAACCTCCACACCCATATGAAGGTTAACTGCTACACCATGAAGTTCCAGCTCTGTCCAAGTACTTGCCGTTGATTGATGCTGTGATAGCTAACAACCTAAATAATCTAGAAACCTGGTAACTAAATCCATCTCTTATTCAAATTTAACCGCATTTCTCAAACGAGACCAACTTAAATAAAAGGAAAAGATCCTTCTATCACCAATACATGCCAAGGTATGGACTATAAAATCTCTCTAACTACATTTCCATTTAGTCAAATCTGACTGCTTATCTCTTTAAGTAACACAAACAGAGGCTACTTACAATACAATAAGGGTAATTCTGTTGCTGCAGGACCTAGATGGACTGCACATACATTTTTGCCAAAGCTGTCTCAGTTGAAATTAGCTATGCCATATGTATCTAAAGTTATTTGCCAAAAACATGGTCCTAGATATATCATATCGAGACTCAAGTGTTCTGTGACTCTGTGATATGACCACCAAGATCAGAAATAAAGACACTTAGCTAAGGGCAGATTTCCTTAACCTTGTTCTTTCAACAGAACAAATTCTCTGTTTTCCACTTGCCCATCTCAAGCCTCTTAGCCCTGCAAAGTTTTCCACCTGTGAAACTTTGTGAGCCTTCAGTTCCACCAGGAACTGATATTTGAGAAATTCAGTATGACCTATAATTTCTTTTTAAGAACATCCTGGGTTTGCTCCCTTGTCATAATCCCACAATCTTTCTTCCTTTGAGCTCTCTATATAAATTGAGATTGAATTAGTTCCTTACAAGTTCACCTCGAGTCTTTTTCCATGGATACCTAGTAAAGATTTTCATCTCTCTTCTGATATTTTATTCAAGGTTGTATGGAAGACTCAAGAATTTGATGGATGTGGGGTGGTAGGGAAGAGAAAAATAAAGAGGAATTCATGTTTTCCTGGTGCTCTCTGCCTAACCAAGGAAACGTTAATGATGATTCCTGTCATTTGTACTATGTGGCTCTACCCTCTCAGCAGGGAAGGAAAAGAAATGAGGCTGACCAGGGAAAAATATAATTGTTACTTTAACTTTATGCTTCTATCTGGTTTTAGTTCTGGTTTCATTTTATTACTTCTAGCATATTCTTAATCTGCTATTTTGTTTTCAAAAGGAACTATTTGACTATGCCATTAATGCTAAGTGATCTTTAATTCAATAGAAGAGACTATATATGTTTAAAAGATATCTAGTCCTCATACTTTATTTAATATGGACAGCACAAGCAAGGTTAAAATTTGATAAGTGTTCTGTTTGGGTACTTGAAGGATAAGTAACAGAAAGATCAAAGTAAAATGTAATATGTCATTTTGAATAATTTTTAGTGATTCATTTACTCTCTAATAACTGATTCATGAATGTTAAAATACAGACTTTGTAAAATATTAGCATTTTAAATAATGAATGACATTTCTGAGCAAATAATTCATCATTAGAACTTTTCAGACCTATGTTTCTAGCTTCTTGCTTGCTACTGATTGATTTTCCATAGAATTTTAATATGGGTAAAAGATATAGAACATAACTTATAAACCAATTTCCTTTCATCTGAAATATAAATATTAATATTTACCAAACAATCTATCTCAGTCCAAATTAATAGCTACAGATACTTGTGTCAACAATATCTTATAAGGTGTCAGATAAATTCCACAGAGCATTATGTAGCAGCTTACTTTTAGAACCATTAAAAGTAGCACTAGGTCCAAGAGACACCATCTACAGCCTACTACCATAATAACTGCTGTTTGTGATCTTGCAACTTATACCTATCTCTCTTCTTTAGTTAGCTGTCCTCTTAACTACCTGCAGTAAATACTCAAAGCTTAGAAAGGCATCACCAAATGAACTCCAGATATTTGACCATGATAACCCCATGATCTCCCCTGCTTTCTTTTTCCATTATGAGTTGATTTGAATACTCATTCACTGATTTTCATATGTGCAACTTGCAAATACCACCACACTTTAAATATTACTAATGCATTGTGGTTTTCTATTAACTTTCTGTTCAAACAATTCATTATGCAGAATAATGAGAACAGTTTAAAAGTGACTATGAAATTTTAATGATCAGAACAGAGAAATTTCTCCTACAGCTTCCAAAGAGA
>NW_006921846.1:345334-346795 GCF_000298275.1 Orycteropus afer afer | reverse complement strand
TGTGTCTGTGAGAGAGTGTGTATGTGAATGAATGACAAACTTGTGATTTACAATTAAATTATTAAAATTTTTAAGATTTCCCTAAAACTTTCTCAAATTTACTTAAACAGCAACAATTAGCGACAATGTGTTTCTGGAGCTAAATATAAAAATAACGCCAATACTGTGTAACAAGAATGGCCTTTCAGAGCAATACAGTACTCAATATTTTAGCATGATTAGAAAAACCTTGCAACAGGTTTTAGGAGAACAAGAGTGTTCTATTGATTTATGGATTTATTCTTTTCTTTGTTCCAAAATAATTTGAGATTGCTTATCCATGTGACATCGTTTTATATATTTAATGAATTTTAAGCTCTTATTATGAACAAAATATTCTGATCACCCCGAAAAGAAATCCCATGTATATTAGCAGTCATTCCCCATTTCTCTCTTGAGCTCCTGACAACCATTATCTACTTTTTATCTCTATGGATTGTCTATTCTGGATATTTCAAATAAATGGAATCATTTAATATGCTGTCTTTTGTGACTGGCTTCTTTATTTAGTGTAATTTTTTCAAGATTATCCATGTTGTAGTGTGTAATAGTACGTAATTCTTTTTCATGGACAAATATTATTTCTTTGCATGAATATATTACATTTTATTTATCTGTTTATTAGCTGATGGACATTTGGGCTATTTAAATTTTTTGGTTCATATGAATAATTCTGTTATAAACATTTTTGTACCAATTTTTCTGTGAACATATATTCTCAGTTCTCTTGGGCATACACTTAGGAGTAGAAGTAATAGGTCATATAGTAACATATGGTATGTTTAACTATTTCAGGAACTACCAAATTGTTTCCCAAAGAAACTGAATCATTTCACATTTCCACCAGAAATGTATAAAATTTTCAATTTCTCCATATCCTCTAGAAGAATGTATTTGAAATAGTAATGACCAGAAACTTCCAAATTTGATGAAAGACATGAATCTATACATTGAAGAAGCTTAAGAAACTTCAAATAAGTTAAACTCATAGAAATGTACACCAAGACCCATTATAATCAATCTGTTAAAAGACAAAGGCAAACTCTTGAACACAAGAGAGAAGTGACTAGTCATGTACAAAATACCCTCAATAAGATTAACAGCTTATTTCTCTTCAGAAATCATAGGACAGAAGGAAGTGGCATGATATATTTAAAGTGCTGACAGAAAAAAGAAATGTCAATCAAGAATTCTATAACCAGAAATCTGTCCCTCAAAAACTGAGGTGGAAATTAAGACATTCCCTGATAAACAAAATCTGAAGGAGTTGACTATCCTTACACTTTCCCTTCAAGAAATAGTAAAAAGAGTCCCTAAAATGGAAATATAAGTGCAAAACATAGTAACTTGAAGCCATATAAAGAACTGACATTCACCGATGTAGATATTAACATGGGAAAATATAAAAGTATTATTGTAGCT
>NW_006921846.1:340187-345234 GCF_000298275.1 Orycteropus afer afer | reverse complement strand
ATTTATATTATTGAGTAAAAAGCATAAAGAGAAATAATTTGTGACACAACCCCATTGGGATTCTGAGGCTATAAATCTTTATAGAAGTAGATAGCCCCATCTTCCTTCCATGGAGTGGCTGGTGGGTTTGAACCACTGACCTTCTGGTTAGCAGCCAAATGCCTTATCCACCAAGCCACCAGAGCTCGTTCCATTCAAACTAGACTGTTACAAATTTGGGATACCTAATATAATCTATAGGAGCTCTGGTGGCATAGTGCCTAAGGCATTTGATTGCTAACCAGAAGGCTGGCAGTTCAAACCCAAACCCACCAGCCACTTCTTGGAAGATTGGGCAATCTACTTCTGTAGTGATACCGTCTCGGAAACCCAAGGAGAGGTCACCATGTGTCGGATCCCACTCAACAGCAGGAAGTTTTTTCTTTTTTAAATGTAATCTACATAGTAACCATAAAGAAAATTTCTAACAATTATACATGAAAGGAAATGAGAAGAAAATAAAAATCATTCACAACAAAATTGGAACCACACATAAAAGGAGGCAGGAGTGGAGAAATGAAGGATAAAAAGGTTATAATATATACAGAAATGAAGGAGAAAAATCCCAGGTATGTGTCCTTTAAATCATTTACATTTAAATGCAAATTTTAAAAAATGTAAATGGTTTTAAATTTCCAATGAAAAGACAGAGATTGTCAAAATGGATTTTTAAAAAATGAAGAAACTATTTGCTGTATATAAGTAAGTCAGTTTTGATCAAAAGACACAAATTTGTTGAAAGTGAAAGGGTGGAAGAAGATACTGAAATAGTAACCAAAAGAGAGCTAAGTATCTATACTAATAGTAGTCAAAGTAGACTTTAAGTAAAAAATTGTTAGAAGAGACAAAGAGGGACATTATGTGATATTAAAAGGGTCAATTCATCAAGAATATATAATAATTATAAATATATACACAAATAACAGAGCCCCAAAATGTAAGGAGCAAAAATGGACAGAAGTGAAGGGAGTAAAAAGACAGTACTATAATATTTGGAAAGTTTAATGCTCTAGTTTCAATAATGAACAGAACATCTAGCCAGTAGTGACTTGGGTCTTAAAAGCTTGTGAACAGCCATTTATGGTGCAACTGTTGGTCTCTCTCTGCCTGAAGCAAAGAAGAGAGAGGAAAATCAAAGATGCGAGGAAACAATTAATCCAAAGGACTAATATGCTATGTCAACCCCAGCATCACAATCCTGAGACCAGAAGAACTAAAGGTTGCCTGGCTACCACTGGTGACTGCTCTGAAAGGTACCACAATAGGAGGTTCTAGTTAGAGTGGGAGAAAAATGTGGAACAAAACTCAAAATCATAAAAAAAACCAGGCTTACTGATGGGAGCTCTGGTAGCATAGTGCCTAAGGCACTTGACTGCTAACCAGAAGGCTGGTGGTTCAAACCCACCAGCCACTCCTCGGAAGGAAGATGGGGCAATCTACTTCCATAGTGATACTGCCTCGGAAACCCAAGGGGGGGTCACTATGGGTCGGGTTCGACTCAACGGCACATACCAACCAACCAACAGCACTGGTCTGATAGAGACTGGTCAAACCCCAGAGATTACGGCCCATAGACATTCTTCAATCCTGGAACTTAACTCACCTCATGGCTCAGCTTTCAGCCAAATGATAAGAGAGTTCTGTAAGGGGAACAATAATACCAAGAAGGTATGAACTCAGAGCAATCAACCATATGTGATCAAAGGGCAGCATTTGCCTAGGGATAAAACTCAGAATGCAGGATGTGATAGAAAACAAGATGAAAGGAAATGATAAACAATGGGACAAAGTGGGAAAAGTACTATTACACTGTGGTGATTGCAATGTATGTCACAAAAAAATGTATATGAATTGTTGCATGGAAAACCAATCTGCTCTGTAAATTTTCACCCATATCACAATCACAATTAAAAAAAAAAAAAAAAAGGCAGATCCTAGAGGTGGTCCATGGCCAAAACCAGGTTAACAAACGTCTGGATTGCTGCCATTTCTGAGCTTTTGAGGGATGCTTTATTAGACTTTGGAGATGTCTGCCGACCAGGAGGACAGAGTAGTAAAATAGAAAGCTCTGGTCTTTGAGGTCAGGTTCAGTCAAATAATCTACTGGTTGCACAATTCTGAGTAACTCTCATGACTTCTCTGTGCCTCAGTTTTCTCATCCAGAAAATAAAAATGATACGCTTTAACTTCTGACAATTCATGGGAGGATTCAGCTTGGGCTTGATGCCTCTTTGTTCTCAGCTTACATGTGTGGCTGTGGCCTGTGTCCACTGTACTTCTTCCCCTTTGCTGTCCTTCCATGTGGAGGTGTTGACGTCAAATGGAAAATTTATGCTTTCTCTACAAGGCCTCCTTGTTTGAAAGAACTGAATCTTTATTTTTCTTTTACATGCAAAGAGGTTTTGTGTCAGATCATATAATATATTCTTCGGTTTCTACAGCATTCTTGCTTCACTAAATTTCTGGATTTCCAAGAATGTTTCAAGATTCAGTTTGATGAAAGACTTTGAAGGAACTGACAGAATGAGGAAAAATGAGAAAGGATATCTTTGCAACAAGGTTCCATTATAGAGATCTCATCAAGAAATAAGTACAATTGAATCTACACAGGGGTTGTCCTGGGTTTTTCTGGGCAAGCTAAGAATGATAAGAGATAAAGCAGAAAATTCAATAGTAAAATGTATACTTATTTGTTGTAAAAAAAGAGAGGGAGAGAGAGGGAACTTGACTAAACCAAGTCTACAAATCTGGTAGACTTAGCAGAAATATATAGAACATTCCAGCCAATAACAGCAGAACACACATTTTTCCCAGGAAAACCAGGAAATTTTCAAATACATGGAAATTAAACAACATATTATTAAAAAACTTTGTTGTTGTTGTTGTTGTTATATGCCGTCGAGTCGGCCCCGACTCATAGCTACCCCTCCTTGGGTTTCCGAGGCAGTATCACTACGGAAGTAGGATTGCCCAACCTTCCTTCCGAGGAGTGGCTGGTGGGTTTGAACCGCCAGCCGTCTGGTTAGCAGGCAAGTGTCTTAGCCACTATGCTACCAGAGCTCCCATTAAAAAACTATTGAGTCAAAAAGTAAATCACAAAAATAAATACTTACAGACAAATGAAAATGAAAGTACAACATACCAAAACTTATGGAATATAGTATAGGAAGTGGTCAAAGGAAAATTTATAGTTGTAAATATCTACATTATAAAAGAAGAAATATCTAATTTTTTACCTTGAGAAACTGGAAAAGGAAGAGCAAACTTAGCTCAAAGCTACCAGAAAGAAAAAATAAATAAATAAACTTTCGAAGAGAGAGAAATGAAACAGAGAATAGTAAAACAAGAGTGAGAATGAACAAAACCAAAGTTGGTTGTTCTAAGAGCCCAGTAAGATTGATGAAACTTTAGCTAGACAAGCACCAAAAAGAGAGAAGATGTAAGAAACTAAAATAAGAAATGAATGTGAGGGCATCTGAATGTGACATCTCTACCACTCATACCAAAGTGAAAGAGATACTAGGAGAATAGCATGAACAATTACATTCCAGGAAATCAGATAATCCAGATGAAATGAACTCATTCCCAGAGAGACACAAATTACATAAACAGATTTAGGAAGGACTAGAAAAACTCAGCAGGCTTTAACAAGTGAAGAGATTGAATCAGCAAACAAAAACACCCAAGCTAAGACAATTGTAGGACCAGATGTTTTTACTGGTAAATTTTGCCAAACATTTAAAGAAGAATTAACACCAATCTTTCTCAAACTCTTTAAAGAAAAATAGAATGTGAGAGAACATTTCCTAACTTGTCCTTTATAGCCTAGATTACCACGATATCAAAGATAAAGACACCACAAGAAAAAAGATTACATACCAAAATCCCTTAAGAATATAGATGCAAAAATCTTCAACAAAATACTTCCAAACCAAATCCAACAGAATCTTAGATGGAATATACACCATGACCAAGTTGGATTGATACCACGGATGCAAGGATGAGTTATCAGAAGTCAGTCAGTTTTTATTATTGATTATAGAACATTATAGGGAGCTGTGGTGGCATAGTGGGTAAGATCTTTGGCTGCTAACCAGAAGGTCAGCAGTTCAAACTCACCAACTCCTTGACAGGAGGAAGATGAGGCAATTTACTTCCTTAAAAATTGGAAACCCAGTAGTCGCTATGAGTCAGAATCAACTTGATGGTAGTGGGTATAGAGCATGATAATGTAGGTAATTACACTATTAAGGAGTTCTGGTGGTGTAGTGGGTAAGGTATTGGACTGCTATCCACAAGGCTGGAGGTTCAAACCCACTGTGGGAGGAAGATGAGGCAATCTACTTCTGTAAAGATTTATAGCCTCGGAAACCCAATGGTGGTCACTATGAGTCTGAATGGACTCAGTGGCGTGGGTTTGGATCTGTGTTTTGGTTTATTTACACTACATTATAGAACAAAGGAAAAGAACCACATGATCATCTCAATTAATGCAGAAAGACATTTTGCTAAATCTAATACCTTTTAATGATAAGAACACTTTACAAACTAGGAACAGAGGGAACATCCTCAACATAATAAAGGGCATTTTTAAAAATAAAATCCTCACAACTAACATCATACTCAACAATGAAAGTATGTTTCCCGAATGGTATTAGGAACAAGACAATGACTTGCTTTCCCCACTGTTACTCAACGTTGTACTGGAAGCCCTAGCCAGAGCAATTAGACAAGAAAAAGAAGTGAGAGAGATACAATGGATCTACTGAGTCAGGACCATAGCACTGGAGGGCACCAGGCTCAATTGGCACAACAAAATACATAAGAGTCTTGTTCCTCATCCTATATTGGTGAGTAGTGACTGGGGTCTTAAAAGCTTTCAAGCAGCCATCTAAGATGTAACTATTGGTCTCCTATCATCGGAAGCAAAGAAGAGTGAACAAAAGGGGGGGGGCATTTGGAAGCAATCGGCCCTAGGACACTATGGCCCTCGAGACCAGAAGAACTA
>NW_006921846.1:337485-339628 GCF_000298275.1 Orycteropus afer afer | reverse complement strand
AATTAACATTATTTTTACTCACAGATGATGTAATTCTCTTTATAGAAAACCCCAAAGAATGCACAGAAAGATACTAGAGCTAATAAATGAATTCAGCCATCTTGCAAGGTACCAGATCAACACACAAAAGTAATTTGTGTTTCTATACACCAGTCATGAACAACAGGGAAAGCTAAGAAAACAATTCCACTGATAATACCATCTAAAAAAATTAAATGACTAGGAATAAATTTAACCAGGAAGTTAAATATTTGAACTCTGAAAACTATACAACATTTCTGAAGGAAATAAAAGATCATCTGAGTAAATGGAAGTCTTTCTGTGTTAATGGATTGGAAAACTTAATATTGATATAATGTCACTTCTCACAATATTATGTAATCGCTATCAAAATTCCAATAATATGTTTTGCAGAAATCTAAAAGTCAATTCTCAAATTCATATGGAAGTGCAAAAGGTCCTGACCAGAGAAGGCAATCTTGAGAAAGAACCAAGAAGGAGGAATCACAATTGCTGTTCTCACGCCTTTGATTACAAAGCTAGAGTAATTAAAACAGTGTGATACTGGCATAAAAATATAAACGAAGACCAATGAAATAGGACTCAAAAAACCAAACTCACTGCCGTTGAGTGGATTCTGACTCATAGGACACCCATCGGGTTTCCAAGGCTGTAACTCTTATAGAAGCAGACTGCTTCATCTTCCTTCTGCGGAGCAGCTGGTGGGTTCAAACCGCCGATCTTCTGGTGGGCAGTCAAGTGCCTTAAATACGGCATCACTAGAGCTCCTTATGAAATAGGACTAAGAGTCCAGAAAGAAACCCTTACATCTATGACCAACTGATTTTCAACAAGGGTTAAAAATCTATTCAATGAGGAAAGAAACCATTTCACAAATGGTGCTAGGAAAATTATCGTTATGTTTCGTAAATAGTGCACCTACATTAATAATATGCACACATATATAAAAGGAAGAAATGAAGGAATTATGGCATAATAAAAAAAGTTATTGCATAGTGTGCCTATGCATACAATGTGCATATCTAATGGAATTTCTGGAAACGAATTTCAGCCTCATTCACTCTCATTCAACATCTGAAAATGTTACTTTTGAAAGTATTTGTATAAGGTGTGGTCAAAAAGTCATGGATCAAGTTTCATAGTACCCCAGGATCTTACTTATCTAGGGTTGCTATAACAGAAACACCACGAGTGGATGGCTTTAACAAACAGAAATGCATTCTCTCACAGTTCAGGAGACTGGAAGTGTGAATTCAGAGTGCTGGCTAAAGGGAAAGGCTTTCTTTGTCACCTCTGGGAGAAGGTTCTTGTCTCCTTTCAACATCTGTGGGCCCAGTGTCCCTTGGAGATCTCCATGTATGTTGGCATCAGTCTTCCCCTGGGTCCAGGAGATTCTCAGTGAATACTTCATTCCTGGCTCTTCTTTCTTGGTGGTACTCAGGTCCCTCCCTCTGCTCGCTTTTCTCTCTTTTTATCTCTTGTAAGATAATAGGTGATACAGGCTACACCTCTGGGAAATTCCTCTTATATTGATTGGATCAGGGCTGTGATCCGAGTAAGGGTGTTTCATATCACCCAATACCCTTACAACTGATTGGCTGATCACATCAGATCACCTACTTCAAGGCATGATCAGTAAGGATGCCATGGAAGAAGACAGGTACCAAGTTTTAACTATGGAATGAAGCTAACATAGTGTGTCAACAAAATGAGACCAGAAAATGTAAAGCTAAAGGAGGGGTCGCTATGAGTCAGGTCTGACTTGACAGCACATAACAACAACAACAACAACTAATGCAACTTGAATAAAACTCAGTGAAGAGAGTAGAGGCCCTCATGCTGAAATGATCTGTCACCATGGACTACATAATAAATTAGATTCGAGTAGGTATACTGAGAAGCTTCTAACAGTTAATTTGGCTCTTTGGAAATACTGAAGCGTATTTTGGAGAAACAGTTAAGTTGTGAAACTCTATGGTCCATTCCAAGGTGAATGTCTGTTTTTTTAAAAAATTTTTAAGAGTTTGTTTTACATTCAACATTACGTGTACACTTAGTTTCACTCCCCATTTACCATCCCCAACCCTAACCCAGTCTCCTCCCCTCCCTGCCCAGTAACCCT
>NW_006921846.1:334174-337384 GCF_000298275.1 Orycteropus afer afer | reverse complement strand
TAGCTCCAAGGGATGCACTTCCATAAAGTCTGTGGGTGCATCATCCTGGGTTGAGTGGTCTGCTTGTACATCTTGTTTACTCTTGGACTGAGAGCCAGCCCCTGGGAATGAGTTTTATTCCAGGCCCAGAATGTACTTTTTGGTTTTCAATTAGTTTATATTCCCAATGTCTGTGTCAGGAAACAGTACAGAAAATTGCTGCAAAAGATCCTCATCTCACTCTGTAATTTCCCATCACTAGCTCTGATGGCGTAGTGCCTAGGGCATTGCCAGGTAACCAGAAGGCTGACAGTTCAAACCCACCAGTCCTTCCTTGGAAGGAAGACTGGGCAATCTACTTCCGTAGTGATACCACCTTGGAAACCCAAGGAGGGGTCGCTATGACCAGGACCCATTCGACAGCAGTGGGCATGTCTAATAATATCATTAGATCAGACTTCGAAGCTCATTTCCATAGAGAGAGCCCAATTTGCTCAAGTAAGAGATAAAAAAGAAAGCTCATTATCTTATATCTGGGTCTCCATGCAACTAGAATTACATATGAATACACCATACAAATGCTAAATATTCATTAAATAGCTCCTATTGCAAAATTCCTGTTGCTGATTCCAGTTATACTACTTGCTTCACTTAAAACGATTTATAAACCAGCTCTCTCAGGAATATCATGCAAGAAGTTTCATGAATGGACATTTTTGGAGCAGAGGAAATTCTTTGGGAGCTCTGGTGGCATAGTGCCTAAGGCATTTGCTAACCAGAAGCCTGGCAGTTCGAATCCACCAGCCACTACTTGGAAGGAAGGTTGGGCAATCTACTTCCATACTGATACAGTCTCGGAAACCCAAGGAGGGGTCGCTAAGAGTTGGATCTGACTCCACAGCAGTGATTGAATTTTTGTTGCGGTGGAAATTCTTTGTTGGCCCAATACCTTATTGCACTACAGCTTTCATCAAAGACTGATTTTCTTTTTGTTATTAAGAAAATGATATCCAAATTTAAGGACGCTTCAGCAGTGTCTTAAAATTTAAATCATTCAGCTGAATAAGTTAGTACTATTGGCGTAGTGCCTAAGGCATTTGACTGCTAACCAGAAGGCTGGCAGTTCAAACCCACCTGGCACGCCTCAGAAGGAAGGTTGGGCAATCTACTTCCATAGTGATACTGCCTTGGAAACCCAAGGAGGAGTCGCTATGAGTTGAATTTGACTTGATGGCAATGAGTTTGTTTGTTTGTTTGTTTTTTAAAATATATGTATAGATAGATTCAATCAGGCTTTCCAGGCAGGGGAATTTTTTATACAGTAAGATCTTGTCAAAGTGGTTTTAGCTGTCATTGAATGCTCAACTTCCATTGTGAAGTCAATGTTTTACTTAGTAGGACTTACCTCATAAAATTAGACATATCAAAACAAAGTGTTCCCTGCTAGTAATCCAACGGTCAACAGTAAGGCAAGGAGGGTACACAAGATTGGAGCTTGTTTTACCTTGCATGGATACTACAAGGAGATCTGGTGGCATAGTGGTTAAGGCATTTGACTGCTCACCAGAAGGTCAGCAGTTCAAACCCATGAGCTGCTCCAAGGAAGGCAGATGGGACAATCTACTTCTGTAAAGATTTATAGCCTCAGAAACCCAATGGGGGTGGTTATGAGTCAGCATCGACCTGATGGCAGTGAGTTTTTGTTTTTTTTTTTTGTAATGGATACTACATCTATCTATAGCAAAAAAAATGTATTTTGCATTCTTTTCCATCTTTATATTCCATGTATATTAGTGCTAGCTTTTTCTTTGATGTACTGATGAACAACTTTGGAGATAACATATAAGATTTTGGGTGAGAAGCTCTGCCATGATCTAAACAGGTGCTTTCAGGAAATGCTGCTTGGTTAATGCCTAGGCAAAATAGAAAAGCCAGAGGAAAGATAATAACATGAGAAATCACTCCTGAGGAAAGAACTCCTGAATTAGTTTCTGGTAGCTGCAGAAATCAGGGTAACAATAGTTGATGTCAATGAATCAAGGATCAATGCTTGGAACTCTCCTATGCTTCCTATTTATGAGGTAAACTATATTAATCTTTGTTCTTATGCTCTCTGTTTTCTTATTAAGTAATTTATATGCACTATTAAATCTGTGGGAGCCCTGGTAGCATAGTGCCTAAGGCACTTGACTGCTAACCAGAAGGCTGGCGGTTCAAACCCACCAGCCACTCCTCGGAAGGAAGGTTGGGCAATCCTACTTCCGTAGTGATACTGCCTCAGAAACCCAAGGAGGGGTCGCTATGAGTCGGGGCCGACTCGATGGCACATAACAACAACAACAACATATACTCCCTAATGTCTTCCGTGGGAGCCCTGGTAGCATAGTGCCTAAGCACTTAACTGCTAACCAGAAGGCTGGTGGTTTAAACCCACCAGCCACTCCTCAGAAGGAAGGTTGGGCGATCTACTTCCATAGTGATACTGTCTCGAAAACCCACGGAGGGGTCGCTATGAGTCAGGTCTGACTCGATGGCACATAACAACAACAACAACATATACTCCCTAATGTCTTCCCTGGGTGCTCTGGTAGCGTAGTGCCTAAGGCACTTGACTGCTAACCAGAAGGCTGACGGTTCAAACCCACCAGCCACTCCTCGGAAGGAAAGTTGGGCAATCTACTTCCGTAGTGATACAGCCTCGGAAACCCAAGGAGGGGTTGCTATGAAATCAGGTCCAACCTGATGTCCTCCCTAAAGAGCTCTGGTAGTGTAGTGGGTAAGGCATTTCTCTGGTTGTGTAGTGAGTAAGGCATTTGGTTGCTAACCAGAAAGTGAGCAGATCAAATCCACCAGCTGCTCCATGGGAAGAAAATGGGGCAGTGTACTTCCGTAAAGATCTACAGCCTTGGAAACCCAATGGGGGTCACTGTAAGTCAAAATAAACTCAGTGGCAGTGGTTTTGGTTTGTTTTTTAATGTCCTTCCTGGCTGATAGATGGGGTTTAGTACCTTTGTAACTAATGTATACTGACATACACACATAAGAGACTATTTGAATAATTTCTTGCTATACAATGTGTGTTGCTTTGGTGATAACCAAATCCCATTGTCATAGAGTCAATTCCAACTCATACTGACACTACAGGACACAGTGGAACTGCTCCATAGTGTTTCCAAGGCTGTCAATCTTTACAGAAGCAGACTGCCACATCTTTCTCCCACAGAGTGGCTG
>NW_006921846.1:328088-333554 GCF_000298275.1 Orycteropus afer afer | reverse complement strand
AGTGAGTTCGAACCACAAACCTTTCGGTTAGCAGCCTAGCCCTTAACCATTGTGACCCCAGGGCTCCTGACTTTATGTATAACTGAGTGACGTATTACCCATTCCTGCTCTGTCCTCAAAATTATTGACATGTTTGACAATGTGACAGCCACTGTGCCAATCCATCTCATGGGGGGCTTTCTTCTTTCTTGCTGACCTTCGACTTCTACCAAACATGATGTCCTTGTCTAGTCATTGGTCTTTCCTGATGACACGTGCAAAGTGAAATGTCCTGCTAGTAACATCTATTTTTACTAAATGTTGCAATAACACATAAAGCAGTTTAAGCTTATTACCAACTACTGATGTCTAGGATGTATATTTGCTTTTTGGCATGATATATGGGAAAAATAAAAACAACTAAGAAAAAAAAATATATGACTAGTCAAAAAATACTAAAGAAGTAAAATGTAAAGCTTAAATTTTCCATCAATTTGAAGTGTGGTCAGGGTCAATCCAATGCCATGAGCTATCACCAGGGCTGAAAATGTTCTCCAGATACAATAATGACTTTAGAAGGCTTGGAACAATGTGTAGATGATGAATGTATATAAAAGATGAGTGCCTCCAAACTTCCCCCACTTGAACCCAATCTTAACAATCCTATAAAGCTTATTATTCTGAAAATTTAAAAACCAGACTTATTTAGCTCACAGTTTCAAAAACTTTTAGTGGGAAATAAAATGGTATTCTTTGTCCACATAATAAATTATAAATTTATTTGGATTTCAGTTGAAAATAGTGGTACATTATAACTTGAGAGCTATCTGCCTTTTCTAGTTTCCTCTGATGTTGATACATGCAGCATTCATGCAAAGCAGAGCTAACTTCCCTGATCATATCATGTACCCAGACTAAAAACCAAACCCATTGCCCTCAAGTCTATTCTGACTCATAGATCCTACAGGACAACTTAGAACTGCCCCCATAGGGTTTCCATAGTATTTAGGAAAGCGGACTGCCACATCTTTCTCACGGATAAGCTGGTGGATTCACGCCTCTGACCTTTTGGTTAGCAGCTGAGTGCTTTAAACACTATGCCACCAGGACTCTTATATCATACACCAAACCCCCAAACCAAACTCTTTGTCATTAAGCCAATTCTGACTCATAGTGACCCTCATTTGGTTTCCAAGGCAGTAAATCTTTTGGAAGCAGATTCCTTCATCTTTCTTCTGTGGAGAGGCTGGTGACTTCAAACAGCCAGTCTGTTTGGTTAGCAGTCAAATGCCTTAATCACTACACCACCAGAGCTCCTTATGTCATGCACAGTATGAATATTACTTGATAAATGAATGAAGGAATGAGGCTTCAGAATTGATATATTCCTCTAAAAAGTTTTGTATGGCTCTACTTAAGCATTTATCAGATATCATCTTGTTGGAATAGATATACAGGCACACCCCATTTCATTGTACTTTGCAGATATTGTCCTTTTTACAAATTGAAGTTTTGTGACAGCCCTGCATTGACAAAGTCTGTTAGAGCCATTTTTCTGACAGCATGGGCTCACTTTATGTATCTGTCATATTGTGGTAATTCTCATGTATTTCAAACTTTTTTCATGATGCTGTTGCATACTTAATAAACTACAGTATAGTGTAAACATAACTTTTATATGCATTAGGAAATGAAAAGTTTCATGTGACTCCCTTTATTGCAATGTTCTCCTTATTGTGGTGGTCTGGAACAGAACCCACAAAATCTCTGAGGTATACCTGTATACCTCATACATACACACATACATGTATACATCGATATCCTAGGCATTAATGAACTGAAATGGACTGGTTTTGGCCAGTTTGTATCAGACAACCATATGATCAACTATGCCAGCAATGACAAATTGAAGAGGAATGACGTAGCATTCATCATCACAATGAATGTTTCAAGATCTATCCTGAAGTACAATGCTGTCAGTGACATGATAATATCCTTATGCCTACAAGGAAGACCAGTTAATACTATTGTTCAAATTTATGAACAAACCACCAAAGACAAAGATGAGGAAATTGAAGATTTTTACCAACTTCTGCAGTCTGAAATTGACCAAACATGCAATCAGAATGTATTGATTATTACTGGTGATTGGAATGCAAAAGTTGGAAACAAAGAAGAATCACCGGTAGTTGGAAAATATGGCCTGGGTGATAGAAATGACACTGGAGATCGCATGATAGAATTTTGCAAGACCAACGACTTATTCATCGCAAATACCTTTTTTCAACACCATAAACAGCGGCTATACACATGGACCTCTCCAGGAATACACAGAAGTCAGATTGACTACATCTGTGGAAAGAAGCAATGGAGAAGCTCAATATCTTCAGCCAAATAAGACCAGGTGAAGTTCAAGGTGAAGCTGAAGACAATTAACACAAGTTCACAAATGCCAAAACATGACCTTGATTATAGCCCACCTGAATTTAGAGACCATCTGAAGAATAGATTTGACACATTGGACATGAATGACCAAAAATCAGATGAATTATGGGATGACATTAAGAACATCATACATGAAGGAAGCAAAAGGTCATTAAAAAAACAGGAAAGGAAGAAAAAAACAAAACAGATGTCAGAAGAGAGTCTGAAACTTGCTCTAAACTGAGAGTAGCTAAGGAAAATGGAAGAAATGGCAAGATGGAAGACCTGAACAGGAGATTTCTAAGAGTAGCTCAAGAAGATAAAGTCAATTATTATAATGAAATGTGCAAAGACCTGGAGTTAGAAAACCAAAAGGTAAGAACATGCTTGGCATATCTCAAGTTGAAACAAGTGAAGAAAAAATTCAAGCCTTGAGTTGCAAAATTGAAGAGATTTTATGGGCAAAGTACTGAATGATGAAGGAAGCATCAAAAGAAGAGGGAAGGAATATACAACGTCACTGTACCAAAAAAAAACTAGTCAATGTTCACCTATTTCAGGAGTTGGCATATGATCAAGAACCAATGGTACTGAGGGAAGAAGTCAAAGCTGCACTGAAGGAATTGGCAAAACACAAGGCTCCAGGGAATGACAGAATAGCCACTGAGATGTTTCAACAAATGGATGTTGTGCATATTCACCTATGCCAAGAAATTTAGTAGACAGCTACCTGGCCAACTGACTGGAAGAGATCCATATTTGTACCCATTCCAAAGAAAGGTGATCCAACAGAATGTGGAAATTGTCAAATTTTATTATCACAGACAAGTAAAATCTTGCTGAAGATAATTAAAAAGAAGTTGCAGCAGTATATTGATAGGGAACTTTCAGAAATGCTAGCTGGATTCAGAAAAGAAAGTTTAATGAGGAAGGAATATCATTGCTGATGTCAGTCAGATAGATCTTGGCTGAAAGCAAACTACACCAGAACGATGTTTATTTGTATTTTGAGGAATCTGTATATAGAACAGGAGACTGTTGTTCCAATAGAATAAGGGGATATTGCATGCTTTAAAATCAGGAAGGGGGTGCATTAGGTTGTTTCCTTTCACCACACTTATTCAATCTATATGTAAGAAGATATAAATAATCCAAGAAGTTTGACTATATGAAGAAGAATATGGCATCAGGATTGGAGGAAGGCTCATTAACAACCTGAGATACACAGACGACACAACTTTGCTTGCTGAAAGTGAGGATGACTTAGAGCACTTACTGAAGAAAATTAAAGACTACACTACAGTCTGTAGTATGGATTGCATCTCATCATAAGAAAACACAAATCCTTACAACTGGACCAATAAGCAGCATCACAATAAATGGAGAGAAGCTTGAAGTTGTCAAAGATTTCATATTACTTGGTTTCACAATCAACATAAATGGGAGCAGAAGTGAAGAAATCACATGATGTATTGCACTAGGCAAATTTGCTGCAAAAGAACTCTTTAAAGTGCTGAAGAGCAAAGATGTCTCTTTGAAGACTAAAGTGTGCTTAATCTAAGCCATGGTATTTTCAATTGCCTCATATGCATGTAAAAGCTGGACAATGAATAAGGAAGACTGAAGAAGAGTTGATGCTTTTGAGTTGTGCTGTTGGCAAAGAATACTGAAAGTACCATGGGCTGCCAGAAGAATGAATAAATCTGTCCTGGAAGAAGTGCAGTTGGAATGCTCCTTGGAAGCAAGAACAGCCAGACTTTGTCTCCTACTTTGATCATGTTGACAGATGGGACCAGTCTC
Source organism: Orycteropus afer afer (assembly GCF_000298275.1). NCBI lineage: Eukaryota > Metazoa > Chordata > Mammalia > Tubulidentata > Orycteropodidae > Orycteropus > Orycteropus afer. The sequence continues at coordinate 329,351 of NW_006921846.1, read as the reverse complement.
TGGAGAAGGTTATCATGCTTGGTAAAGTGGAAGGTCAGCGAAAAAGGGGAAGGCCCTCAATGGGATGAATTGACACAGTGGCTGCAACAATGGGCTCAGGTATAACAGAGATTGTGAGGCTATCCCAGAACTGTGACAGTGTTTCGTTCTGTTTTACACAGGGTCGTTATGAGTCAGAATGAATTCAATGGCACTTAACAACAAACTATTCGAACAGGCCCTTTCAATTTATGTTAACAGAGCAATGTTAATAATTTGTTCAGAAAATACTAATGTACAACAAGAGACCTGTTTGAAATCCACATGAAGGCAGTACATCTTCTTACCAAAAGTTGGCTAAGCATTTAAATTTTTGATTTCTAAAGGCCTCTATTTCAGTATATGCACACCATAAACATCTGGTTTAGGTGACTGCTATGAGGTTAGTTTTACTGTTGTGACTTAGTGGGACATTGTCTTCTCCCTGTCCCCTTTCCCTAATTGATGAATAGTCCATCCTGCATGGTAGAAATTATCCTTTTTCATAATGTTGCTCTGTTCTATAGCCAGGTGCTATATTTATGAGGATAGTCCTCATTCCAGTGTGACTAGGGGCATTTCAGTCACACATTGTCTATCTTTGCAAAATTCTTTTGCTTGATTAAATACTCTGCCAAATTATCGAGTGAGGACATTTATGGAACAACGTGCTCTTTCAAAGCCACTAACCATATTAACGTGATAGCATAATGATTAATTCATTCTTTAATTAATTTATTACCAAGTAAAATTTGGGGTCATTTTTGTGACCATGGATATTTAGTTTATAGAAATCCTTAGTTTAGGTTAGAAACCCAAGACACTGTGTTGTCTTTTCAGTAAAAGAAAACCCTATATTAAGAAACTTGCTGATGGTAATATATTTGGAGCCAGAAATAACTGGCTCCAAAGCCTGTTGTTTTGGTTGTTAGGTGCCGTCAAGTCTGCTCTGACTCATAGCGACCCTCATGCAACAGAATGAGATATTGCCTGGTTCTGCGCTGGCCTCACAATCCTTGCCTCTCGTAGCCACTGTGTCAATCCATCTTTTTGAGGGTCTTCCCCTTTTTTACTGGCCTTCACCTTACTGAGCATGATATCCTTCTCCAGGGACTGGTCCTTTCGGACAACATGACTAGAATAGGTCAGATGAAGTCTGGCCATCCTCGCTTCCAAGGAGCATTCCAGCTGTACCTCTTTCAGTACAGATATATTAGTTCTTCTGGCAGTCCATGGTACTCTCAG
>NW_006921846.1:323474-323980 GCF_000298275.1 Orycteropus afer afer | reverse complement strand
AAAACATTAGGAGATCTGGTAACATAGTGCCTAAGGCATTTGACTACTAACCAGAAAGCTGGTGGTTCAAACCCACCAGCCACTCCTCAGAAGGAAGATTGGGCAATCTACTTCTCTTACAATTCTGACATCTAGTGTTGTTCTTAGTTGAAAAATGGGAGCTCTCTGTCAGCACAGCCATCATAAGAAAGATACCACCAGTGCAGACCATAGATTGCTGATTCCTGGAGAGTTGTTCCATTTGACATGAGGTTAGAATAGCCTCTTATATTTCAGAGAAGTAGCTAAACTAGACATTAAATTGAAGAAGAGGGCACACTCTCAGAATATTACTTGATTTTATTTTGCTCCTTATTAAAAAAGAGTTACAAATTAGTAAAACCAAAGATGACAGCTGTTTATTATTGTTTGCCTCTGACATAATCTGACATTCAGTCTCATATGCTTTTCATTATACTTGGGTCTAGTTGATCAATAGAATAGAAGAGAAGACAACTATGAAAACT
>NW_006921846.1:317473-322379 GCF_000298275.1 Orycteropus afer afer | reverse complement strand
ACTTTGTTTTGTGATCTAGGGAATACAGACATAGGTTGAAATTGTCACAAACACAGAGAAAATTTTAAAATCATTGATTATGATCAACTGATAAATTACCTTGCCCAAGAATCATTAATAAAATACTATATATGTGTTTTGTGTTATGTTGGTCTACGTGCATGTTGATTTCAAAATGCTTTCAGGTCTGTCTCACTTATACTTTACAGTATCATGGACTGTTCGGGGAGGTCTTTTATGCCACCATGCCATGTTTTTAGATGATTTTTTCTTCTTCTAGATTTTACTTAGATGTTACCTCAGAGAGGCCTTCCTGGCACACATACATGATACACACACACACACACACACACACACAAGCCAAAAAACCAAACTCACTGCCGTCAAGTTGGATCCAACTCATAGCAACCCCTCCTTGGGTTTCTGAGGTGGTATCACTACGGAAGTAGATTGCCCAACCTTCCTTCCAAGGAATGGTTGGTGGGTTTGAACCACCAGCCTTCTGGTTAGCAGTCAAATGCCTTAGGCACTACACCACCAGAGCTCCTCCTATACACACACACACATTGATATTTCTTATTCCCTCGTTGCTTTACTTTACTTCATAAAACATCTTACCATCTAATTATGTTATACTCATTTATTTTATTAACTGTCTATCTCCTGCTATGAATATAAACTTCACGTGTGTTTTATTTACTACACCAGACACTGTGATTGGAAGAGTGCCTGACAAAAAATTGGTTGAATGGATGGATGGATGGATAGATGGTTTGCTGGTATAAGGTTGTGTGTCAACTTGGCTGGACCACGATTCTGAGTGGTTCAAGCAGCTGTGGTGGGGTCATCTCCAAGATGGGATATGGGTTGAGGAGCCAATCAGTTGAAGGGGAGTTTCCTCAGGAGTCTGATATGCTCCATATATAGATATAGATATCCTGGGAAATTTCTGTTGGATTTGGATGCTGCCATACTGCCTCCCCAGTCTTGAGTTCATCAGCCCCTGGAATTACATGAGTCAGTAAAAACCTCTAGCATGGCATTTAACCCAGGAACTTGCAAATTGCCAGTCTCTCTCTCTCTAAACTTTACTGGTTTAGCTTCTTTAAATCCTTGACAATTTCCATCCTTTCTCCATTTATCATGATGTTGCTTGCTGGTCCAGTTGTAATGATTTTTGTTTTCTTTATGTTGAGGTGTAATCCATACTGAAGGCTGTAGTTTTTGATCTTTATCAGTAAGTGCTTCAAGTCATCTTCACTTTCAGCAAGCAAGGTTCTCTCATCTGCATATAGAAGGTTGATAATGAATCTTCCTCCAATCCTGATGCTGCATTCTTCTTCATATAGTCCAACTTCTTGGATTATTTGCTCAGCATACAGATGGAATAAGTATGGTGAAAGATACAACTCAATGTATACCTTTCCTGACTTTCAATCATTCACTATTCCATTGTTTTGTGTGAACGACTGCTTCTTGGTCTATGTACATGTTCCTCATGAGCACAATTATGTGTTCTGCAATTCCCATTCTTTGCATTGTTATCTATAATTTGTTATAATCTACACAGTGGAATGCCTTTGTATAGCCAGTGAAACACAGATAGATATCTTTCTGGTTTCTCTGCTTTCAGCCAAGATCCATCTGACATCAGCAATGATATCCCTCATGCCATCTCCTCTTCTGAATCTGACTTGAATTTTTGTCGGTTCCCTGTCAATGTACTACTGAAACCATTTTTGAATTATTTTCAGCAAAAATTTGGTTGCATGTGATATTAATGATATTGTTTGATAATTTCTGCATTCTGTTGTATCACCTTTCTTTGCAATGTGCATAAAAATGGATGTCTTCCAGTCAGTTAGCCAGTTAGCTATCTTCCAAGTTTCTTGGCATAAACAAATGAGGACTTCCAGTATTACGTCTGTTTGTTGAAACATATCTATGGGTATTCTGTCAATTCCTGAAGTCTTGCTTTTCATCAGTCTTTTCAGTGCAACTTGGAAGCCTTCCTTTAATACAATCACATCTTGATCATATGCTAGCCCCTGAAATAGTTGAATGTTGACCAATTGTTTTTGATATAATGATGGGGCAGTTCTACTTTGTCCTATAGGGTTACTCTCAGTTGGAGTCGAATCAATGACAGTGAATTTTTGTGTTTTATACATTATTTGGTAGTAGAACCAGCCCTAGAACCCAAATCTGACATTCAGTCTCATACACTTTTCATTATACCTTGTGTCCAGTTTATCAATGGAATAGAAGAGAAGACAACTATGAAAACTGACAATAGCTTTTCTGGTAGCATAGTGGCTAAGGCACTTGACTGCTAACCAGAAGGCTGGCGGTTCAAACCCACCAGCCACTCCTCGGAAGGAAGATGGGGCAATCTACTTCCGTAGTGATACTGCCTCAGAAACCCAAGGAGGGGTCGCTTTGAGTCGGGTCTGACTCGACGGCACATAACAACAACAACAACAACAAAAGGAGAATGGAAAGTGGGTTAATATAGATAATGTGTGCAATCAAAAGATCATTCTTTGAAGAGTATTTTATTTTTATTTATATAGGAATTTTTCCTGTCAAATGTTAATTGCCTTAAGTGCAAGGGACAATGAGAAGCCAATGTAACATAGCTTCCATAATTGGAGATATGCATATCAGATAAGTTAAGCATCAATATATTCCTCAACTACATTGTGAGATGATTCGGGTATCCTTCATTGTTCTTTAATGTAGCACAGTATTCCATTGTGTGAATGTACCATAATTTGGTTATCTATTCATCCATTCATGGGCATTTAGGTTGTTTCCATCTCTTTGCTATAGTGAATTGTGCTGTGATGAGCATAGGTGTGCACGTGTCCAATCATGTCCTGCCTCTCACCTCTATAGGATATATTCCTAGTAATTGAATTGCTGGGTCAAATGGTATTCCATCCCCAGAATGTATCCCAGGGCCATAGTATTGGGGTCTCACAATTCTATTTTCAGTTTTTTAAGGAAACACCATACTGTTTGCCACAATAGTTGTACCATTTTACAATCCCACCAGCAGTGCACAAGAGTTCCAATTTCTCTGCAACCTCACTGGCATTTTTATTTTCTGTCCTGTTGAACTTTGCTACTATTGCTGGGGTGAGATGATATCTCATCATTGTTTTGATCTGCATCTCTAATGACTAATGATAGTGAGCAATTCCTCATGTGTTTGTTGGCCACCAGCATATCATCTTTAGTGAAGTGTCTGTTCAAGTCTTTTGCCCATTTTTGAATTGGGTTGTTTGTCTTTTTGGTGTTAAGGAGTTGAAGTTTTGTATAGATTTTGGAGACAAATCCTTTATCAGATATGTCATAGGCAAATACTTTCTCCCAATCTTTAGGTTTTTTTTTTTTTTTTACCCTTTTGACAAAGTCTTTTGATGTGCATGAGAATTTAATTTTTAAAAGATCCCAATCATCTAGTTTTTCATCTACCTCCTGTGCATTCTGGGTTATTCTTGGTAGTCTATTTATGCCATAAATTAGGTCTCCTGGATTTGCCTCTATTTTATCTTTGATGAATTTTATAGTTTCAGGTTTTACATTTAAGTCTTTGATACAGGTTGACTTTGTTTTTGAGCATGGGGTGAGGTATGGGTCTAGGACAAGATGGCCCTCGAGACCAGAAGAACTAGATGGTGCCTGGCTATCAATGCCAACCACTCAGGAAAGGAGCCAAACTGGAGATCCTGGATAGAGTGGGAGGAAAAATGTGGAACAAAATCCAAAAATTCAATAATTACCAGAATTACTGGTCGGATGGATTCTTGTGAGACCCCAATACTATGGCCCTGGGATACATTCTGGGGATGGAATAAAATTCACTTCCAAGGGCTGGCTCTCAGCCCAATAGTAAACAAGATGTACACGCAGACCACTCAACCCAGCGTGACACACCCACATACTCTATGGAAATGCATCCCTTGGAGCGATTGACCATGGGACACCAGGGGGGCAACATTCCCATAAGGAAATGTAGGACACACAGGAGTGCATAACTATGAGGGGCACGGGGGAGAGGGTTACTGGGCAGAGAGGAGAGGAGACTAGGTTAGGGTTGGGGATGGTAAATGGGAATGAATGTAAATGTACACATAATGTTGAATGTGAAACAAACTCTGCTCTGTAAACTTGCACCTAAAGCATAATAATAATAATATATGTATATTCCTCAATTTTTCACCATTAAGTAATAATATTTCTAAAATATTGTGCAAATTCTTACTCTTGCTTCTACACTGGCTGAGATAAATGTTTTATTGTATGGGAACACGGTCAAGATATAAGGCAGAATGACCCTTAGGAAAGTATTGTGCTGCTGTTGTCATATCCATGAACCATAGTGGGTGGACTTGAGGTCATAGTAATATGGACCATCTTTCTAAGGTAAATATCACAAGGAGAAATGAGTCTTAAATTTTAGAATGCATCAGCATCATCTGAGGACTTTGTTAAAATGCTGATTACTAAGCCAGGTAATACGAACACAGATGGTCATATTCTAATAGTTGTGGCTACAATGAATGAGAAAGACCTTGTGAACATGATAAAGGCCAATCTCTTAAATTCCTTAGTCATTTCATAATTATTTGTTTAAGTCGTAGGTTGAGCTATTAACACCCTTCATGTTATTTTCATTTATATAGTTGAGTGTTTACCTGTTGTCTGTGCTCTCTACAAAATTATAAGCTTCTTAAAGGTATGGAAAATGTCAGTTTTGTTCACCAGTGTAAACCCAGCCCCTACTATAAAAAAACAAACTGACTGCCATCAAGTTTTATCCAACTCATAGTGACCCCTCCTTGGGTTTCTGAAGCGGTATCACTACGGAAGTAGATTGCCCAACCTTCCTTCTGAGGAG
>NW_006921846.1:310097-317343 GCF_000298275.1 Orycteropus afer afer | reverse complement strand
TAACCAGAAGGCTGGCGGTTCAAACCCACCAGCCACTCCTCGGAAGGAAGATGGGGCAATCTACTTCTGTAGTAATACTGCCTCAGAAACCCAAGGAGGGGTCACTATGAGTCGGGTCTGACTCCACGGCACATAACAACAACAACAACAACAACATAGGTTCTCAATAAATATTTGAATGAATGAATACACTCCCTATCTGTAACTGGAAAATTTCACTCAAGCTATCCTGTTTTTCCTACTTATAATTTTGACATGAAATTTTTATAAACTTGGAGTGAGAGGGGTGCTTTCCAATTTTTTCTGAGAAGAGAGGAGGAATTCATTTGTCTCTTCTACCCCATAATGTCCCTCTCTTATATCAATTCAATGGATTAGCTATTTATAAAGCAATTCTTCTTTGACTTCCTGTGGATTGAAGAAAGGGCTAAGAAAATTTTTGTAGACAGCTAGGTCAATTCTTGACTGTATTCGTGCATATGTTTTTGTAAGTATGCATTCCTATATTCGTGAATATGCCTACTTATAAACATTCATGTGCATGTTCAGGTGAGCATACTGGAACATAAAAAGTGTGTTCGGCCGTTTATTTTATTTTATTTTATTTTTTGCAAATCTCTTGATGACATCTGCAGTGTGATAGAATTTTTTTTATGAGTCTTGTTGACGTACTCCTAGTGCTGTTGATTAGCCTCATCAGAAAGTCACATCTGTTCAGGATTTAAATGCATTCTGAGAATTTGTTTATTGCTACTGCTACTGGTAAACATTTACTTTGCTTATATTGAAAATTCTCAACTTTACAGTGATGAACTGAATAATTCTGAGCATCGGGGATATTTATATGATACTTTCTATAATGAAACTTATGATTCATAGAACAATGTGTTGTAGCAAAATGGTAGAATACTCTTTTTTGTTGTTGGTAATTAAAGCTTCACATAATTCATTGCATGCAGAAAAAAAAAGGGCCATAGTCTATTCAGTGAATTTGTGGGAGGGTAAGCACTGCCATGTTCTAAATGGGAGAAAGAAAGAGACTTTTGTTTTGTACTCTGTATCATATATATATATATATAAACCAAACTCATTGTCATCGAGTCAATTAGACTCATAGAGACCTCGCCTTGGGTTTTCGAGGTAGTATCTCTACAGAAGTAGATTTTCCAGTCTTCTTCTCGAGGAGTGGCTGGCGGGTTTGAACCACCAGCTTTCTGGTTAGCAGTCAAATGCCTTAGGCATCACGTCACCAGAGCTCCCATATATATGTATATATTTGGTTGAATGCTTATTTATCAATTTACCTTCCTAAATAATTTTTTGAAAGTATAAAGAAATGTCTATATATCCACCCATCTATCATCTACTTGATTAAAATGAATTTGCATAAGATATGCAATTATTTCACTGTAATGAGGTAGATCAACTCAAATATTGCTTCATCCCAGATGTTCATTGGGAAACATTTCATTGAAATAGTATTTGGGGACTTTATTTACTTTAAACATTTAATTCAATGCTGAAGGAGATTCATTCCTCTAACCATATCCATATGATAGGAAGCAATTGGATTTCAAATTCATTACCAAACAATAAAAGGGGTAAGGGAGTAAAGCTCTTTAAATTCATAGTCAGATTTAGAATTATAGGAAAGTTTTTGAATACCGCAAGATCTTTGCTTATCCTGAAAAATAGCAATGGGATCTTTATCCCAAGATATCTTGAAGAAAAGGATAGACCTTCAACTACATGTACTGTGTATGTGTGTGTATAAAGTTCTAACACAGACATACAGTAATGTCTCTCATGGACCACTCAATTATTTTTTTTTTCTCTTTCAGAATAAATAATTTATTTTATGCAAATTGTAGCCAAAATGTAAATATTTAAAAGCACAAAAATAATCCAATACTGTTCAAAAGACATTTTAAAGGTTTGAAAAATAAATATTAAACCTTGATAAGAAATAAAACAAAGAATCAGAACAGAATACTAAACATATTATTTTATAATAATAGTACCAAAAAAAAAAAAAACTCACAGCCATCGAGTTGGATCCGACTCATAGTGACCCCTCCTTGGGTTTCTGACGTGGTATCACTATGGAAGTAGATTGCCCCATCTTCCTTCCGAGGCGTGGCTGGTGGGTTTGAACCATCAGCCTTCTGGTTAGCAGTCAAATGCCCTAGGCACTACACCACCAGAGCTCCCACAATAATAGTAGGTAATAATTATATGGTGTTTACTACGTGCCAGGTACTGTTCTAGGTGCTCTATTTTGTTGAGTCCTCTCATTGGATAAGTTAGGTACCATGATCATCCCCATTTTATGGATGAGGCATCTGGAGTATATCTGAGCCATGGAATAAGAAAAGATGTTCTTTCTTCCTTTCCATATTGTCCTTGACTGTGGGTATGAAGGTAAAATTTTCCTGAGAAGAACTACAGAGCCGCCATACTCTTTAATTTCTAAACTCAAGCTTCACTTTTCAAGTTTTCAGTGGGCCTTAGCAATTATTTTTTTACCTTAATAATTAAAATTACATCTTATTACTGGTAATTGTTTTCTCTTTCTAAGGCCAGGAATAGGTATGCCTCCCTTCAGTGATCAACTAAAAAAAAGTTAATGAAAATTTTAAGGGCTTTATTTTCCAAAGAGAAGCTGAGTCACTGATCTCATTCAATATTTTATGGGTATATATCTGCAGTTAATAATAATAAAAAAAATTTGGAATATTCTGTTCCTTGTAAGTATAAATCACGATAAAACATATGCATCATAAATCTCGTACAGTAACAAAACAACAATGGTATTAAAATAGTTGGCATTGTGTGGTACAGTTTAGTTAGAATCTCAAACAGTCCTTCATTTTAATGTCCACAAATGGATAATTAAACTGTTTCAAAATCTTTCCTACAAAACTCTCTCTGGGCCAAAAATCTGAAGCAAATAGTTTTCTTTCTTGATAAAGAGTCACTTGGAGGTCTCAGATTTCTTGAGAACTATAAATAATAGACAACTGTGTGTGCACTTCATGTATAGTTAACAATAATCAAGTCATTTCCTCCCCCAAACATAAGTCAAAGTTAGAAAATGAAAACTTAAATTTAATGTGCAATAGTAATATTTAAAAGGAAATGTTCCTGAATATGCCCTCATTATTTAAAGTGAATTGGGAAATTAATATTGATAAAGTGTAAAAACATCCTTAGAATCCAAACTTCATGTGATTAAAGAACTACAGCTGGTCTGGAGGTGGAAGGGGGAAGATGGAGGGGTAAGGGTGGGAACTACTTAGGTTTCTCTCAATAACTTATACTTTTGGGTGAAAAATGTCAATTATTATAATGGATTGAATCTCTGCACCTTAACAGAATTTTCTAATCCTCAAAACTCCAGTCTACACACAAAATATATAGAAAAACGAACCTGCCTCATTATTCCAGGAAATATTTTGGGACTTTCAAGCCTAGCTTTAATGAGTTTGGTGGTATAGTGGGTAAAGCATTTATTTGGCTACTAACCATAGACTGGCAGTTCAAACCCACTAGCTGCTCTGCAGGATGAAGACGAAGCAATCTACTTCCGTGAAGATTTAAAGCCTTGGAGAAATACTATGGGGGTCACTATGAGTTGGAATTGACTCGATGGTAGTGGCTTTGGTTTTGGGTAAACCTAGCTTTGATGTTTTTATTTCTGCCTGAAAAGAAAATCCTAGCTTTGAACTATTAGAAAAAGATACACCATTTAGATCAGTATTGCAGGGCTATATTATACCTTTTATTTTTCACATGATTTAATTTAATCCAATCCTCTTACACTCAGGAAGAAGTCTCTCAAGCATCTGAAAAAGTTTAATTTATTTATTTTATATCAGACAAATAGATATTACTGACCTGTGAAATTACAAACACTTTCCTGTGACCAAATATTGCATGATTGGGTTATCATCTTCCTCTATCTTCTATTCTCTCCCTAAAACTTCTACAACATAATTCTAAGTGAAATCTATTTGCATGTATAAATTGATATAATGTATTGACTATTGGATTTCATGAAAATTTGGATCAGTCTTTAAGCTTTATTAGTGGGTTTGGGTTGTAGAGAATCCTCTGAGGGGACCGAGACCAAGCACAGTTGGGTCACTCTCATTCACGGTATGCATTGACCCAGAGAAAGATTCTTTTGGGTATTCAAAACTGGGAAAAATCCTCGTTGCCCAGAATTGGTTGGGTAGTACACGTTGCATGCCAAAGACTGTATTTTTTGGCAGATGTAGACAATTATAAGTGATTCATTTTTTCCATTTCTATTGGTTAGACTGCTTTGTTTCACTTAATAAAATGAAAATCAGGATAAAGCAGGAACAAAAGCCCTTTACCAGTGATGGTGTTTAGAAGAAGAAAGCAAAGAAAAATTTTCCATTGATAATGGTGACATAGAAAGCCATTCTGAAAGAGAAAACTATGGAGAAGCAGATTATTACTCTGAACTGGGAGATTTTAAGGCACTGGGTTCAGAGCTTAGAGAACTGTTGTGTTGAACCACATGAAATTGATAATATTCAACTTTTATTACTCATAGGTAAATCTTCCCTCCAGAACAAATTTAGAAGAAGCAGTATGGGATAATAGTTGAATACAGGCTTTAGAATTAGATTGCTTGGATGCAAAGGCCACCTCTGCCACTTAAAATCTTTGTGATCTTGGTAAACCATTTCACTTCTCTGTGCCTTGGTTTCTTCATTGTACAATATTCCATTGTATTAATACAAGGGAGCAATTTCCGTATCTGTTTTTCTTTTCATTTTACAAATTAGTTGTTTTTATTTTTGGACAATTATAATTTTTCTATAAATAACTCTTTTAGATGTATCTTGGTACAGATGAGAAAGACTTTCTCTACACTATATGCACAGGAGTGGACTTTCTGGATGACAGAGTGCTCACAGTTTCCTTATATTACTATATAATACTAAATGGTTTCTCAGAATAGTTGTATCAATTTATATTCCCAATAGAAGTGATTAAGATTTACTGTTGCTCCACATCCTCACCAACCCAAGTATTGTCACACTTTAATTTTTGCCAGTCTAGTGACTCTGATCTGGTATTTCATTATGACTTTAATTTCCCTGATTACTAATAAGTTTGAGCATCTTCACATTGGCCATGTGGATTTCTTTTGTGAATTGGCTTTTCTAGTATTTTACCCCTTTCTCAAGTGAATTGTTTGCTGTTTCCTTAATGATTTGTAGATGTTCTTTATATATTATTGCTATGCTTCTTACATCAGATATATTAATTGCCAATATCTTTGCCACCTCTGTGGTTTATCATTTAACTCTACCAGGTATCATTTATTCTTCTCCACATATTATAAAGGTCTAATTTCCATTCATTAAAATTTACTTAAGAGTTTATTCAGATGAACAGAAGGTCTGTATTTCATTGTACTCAGATTTATAATTTTGTATGATTATCACTTTCTGTGTTATGTTTAATAAATACTTCTTATACCAAAAGACCATAAAAATATTCTCTTATACTGTTTTTTGAATTCTTAATAGTTTGCATTTCATATGTAGGTATTTAATGCAACTTATAAATTATATTTAACTATGATATGAAAAACTTGTCTTAATTTATTCTTTTCCATGCCTATATGCAATTTTCCCTACACTATTTTTGGAACAGTCCATCCTTGTCATATAGAGTTGTAAATCCACCTGTCATATAAAAAGTTTCCATTTATTTTTGGATCTAGTTTCTGGTCTTTTTTTTTTTTATTATTTTCCATCAATCTATTTGGTTGTTCCTTTAAAAATACCACTAACTTATTTACTCTATGTTTATAGTAAGTGTTTATTTCTGACAGGATAAGTTCTCCTAACTTTTCCTTCTACTTAAAGAGTGGCTTGGCTATGTTGTTGCCGTTATGTGCCATTGAGTCGGACCCAACTCATAGCGACCCCTCCTTGGGTTTCTGAGGCACTATCACTATGGAAGTAGATTGCCCAACCTTCTTTCTGAGGAGTGGTTGGTGGGTTTAAACCACCAGCTTTCTGGTTAGCAGTCAAGTGCCTTAGGCACTATGCTACCAGACCTCCTATATGTGGAGGTCTATTTTTTGTACTTCCATATATAAACTCAGACACACTTGAAATTTAGATTAGATAAATTCAGGATAACTGAAATCCTTAAAATAATGATTCCTTTCATACCTGATCATGGTACATTTCTGCATTTATTTAATTCTTCTTTATTTCTTCAATAAACTTTGATTTTTTTCTTCTTTACAGATCTTGAAAAACTTTTTTTGTAATTATATCTAGACACCCACTTCAACCACCACTCATCTGTCAATTTGTTATACTATGGTGGCTTGCATGGTTGCTGTGATGCTGGAAGCTACGCCACCAGTATTTCAAATACCACCAGGGTGACCCATAGTGCACAGGTTTCATTGGAGCTTCCAGACTAAGACATATTAGGAAGAAGGAACTGGAGATCTACTTCTGAACAATTGGCCAGTGGAGATCTTATGAATAGCAATGGAACACAGTCTGATACAGTGCCAGAAAATGAACTCCTCAGGTTGAAAGGTATGACTAGGGAAGAGCTGCCTCTTCAAAGTAGAATTGACCTTAATGATGAAGATGGAAGAAAGCTTTTGGGACCCTCATTTGCTGACATGGCATGACTCAACATGAAAAGAAACAGTTGCAAACATCTATTGGGTGTCATAATATGGAATGAACAAAATATGAATCTACAAAAATTAGAAGTTGTCAAAAATGAAATGGAACTTTTGAAGATCATCATCCTAGATGTTAATGAGCTGAAATGGGCTGGTAATGATCATTTTGAATTAGACAATCATATACTCTATTATGCTTGGAATGACAAATTGGAGAGGAATAGCATCACATTCATCATCAAAAAGAACATTTCAAGACCTGTCCTGAAGGACAATGCTGTGAGTGATAGGATAATATCCACACGCCTACAAGAAAGACCAATAAATTCAGACTTAAACACTAATCACTAATATCAAATATGAAAAAAAATTGAAGATTCTCACTGACTTCTGCAATCTGAAATTGACTAAGCATGCAATCAAGATGAGTTTATAATTACTAGTGATTGACACAGAGTAATCCCTCACAGACATCCCAACACTATGGGAGAGAGATCCAGTAGAGCTACTACCTCAGGACTATAGTACTGGGGTACACCAGACTCA
>NW_006921846.1:306942-309827 GCF_000298275.1 Orycteropus afer afer | reverse complement strand
CAGGAAAGGATCAAATCCGGAGATCCTGGATAGAGTGAGAGGGAAAACGTGGAACAAAGTCCAAAAACTCAATAATGACCAGAATTACTGGTCAGATGAAGTCTGGTGAGACTCCCAATACTATGGCCCTGAAATACATTTGGTGCCTGGAATAAAACTCACCCCCCCAGGGGTGGGCTCTCAGCCCAATGGTTAGCGAGATGTACACACAGACCACTCAATCCAGGGTGCTGCACCCACACACTCAATGGTAATGCATCTCCTAAAGCAATAAACCACGGGACACCAAAGGACCAACATTCAAACTGAGGAAATGTGGGACAAACAGGAGTGTATGATTATGAGGGGCACAGGGGGAGTGTTGCAGTGTAGGGAGGGGAGGAGGCTGGGTTAGGGTTGGACATGGCGAATGGGGAATGAAACTAAATGTACGCATGACTTTGAATGTAAAACAAGCTCTTAAAATTAAAAAAAAATTAGTAGTGATTGGAATGCAAAAGTTGGAAACAAAGAATAAGTCAGAAAATATGACCTTGGTGATAGAAACAACACCAGAAATCACATGACAGATTTTTGTAAGACCAGAGAACTAGTCACTGGAAATGCCTGTTTACTTCTTTCTAAATTTTATTTTGTTGTTGTTGTTAAGAATATACACAACCAAACATACAATAATTCAATATATTTTACATGTAAAAGTTAATGACTTTTATTACATTTTTTTGTGTGTGCAACCATTCTCATCTTTTTTTTTTCTGAGTAGTTCCTCCTTCATTAACAAGTTTACTGTCCCCTAAGATCCTTATCTAACCTTTTGAACTGCTGTGGTCACTTTGATCCCAAATAGATACTTTACTAGTTAAGCTAAACTACTATTCAGTCTAAAGATGACTTCGGGGGATATTTTTGGCTAAGTTTTAAATATTATCCCAAGGCAATCATTTCAGGGGTTCATCCAGGCTCCATGGTTTAACAGGGATGGGAAAAATCACATTGATTAAAGAAATATCTTTTTTCACAACATAAATGGTGACTATACACATGGACCTCTCCAAATAGAATACTCAGGAATCAAATCAACTACATCTGTGGAAAAAGGTGATGGAGAAGCTCAATACAAGCTCAATGTCAGAACAAGGCCAGAGGCTAAATGGGGAACAGACCATCAACTGCTTTTAAGCAACTTCAAGATGAAGCTGAAGAAAATTAAAACACATCCCCAAGAGCCAAAGTATAATCCTGAGTATATTTCATCTGAATTTAGAGACCATCTCAAGAATAGACTTGACACAGTGAACACTAATGAGGGAAGACCAGTTGAGTTGTTGGATGACACCGAGGATATTATACACGAAGAAAGCAAACCAAAAAATCTCACTGCCGTCGAGTCATATCTGACTCATTGTGACCCCTCCTTGGGTTTCAGAGGTGGTATCTCTATGGAAGTAGATTGCCCAGCCTTCCTTCTGAGGAGTGGCTGGTGGGTTTGAACCATGAGCCTTCTGGTTAGCAGTCAAATGCCATAGGCATTATGCCACCAAAGGTTATTAAAAAGTCAGGAAAGGAAGAAAAAAACAAAATGGAGGTTAGAAGAAATTCTTAAATTTGCTCTTGAATGTAGAGTAGTTAAAACAAAGGAAAAAACAATGATGAAGTAAAAGGCTGAGCAGAAGATTTCAAAGGGTGGCTTGAGAAAACAAAGTGAAGTATAATGAAATGTCCAAAGACCAAGAGTTAGAAAACCAAAAGGGAAGAACATGCTTAGCATTTCTCAAGCTGAAGGAGCTACAGGAAAAATGTAAGCCTCGAGTTGAAATACTGAAGAATTCTATGGGCAAAATATTGAATGACACAAGAAGAATCAAACGAGGATGGAAGGGGAACACAGAGTCACTCTACCAAAAAGATTTCTTGACATTCAACAATTTTAGGGGGTAGGCATATGATCAAGAACCGATGGTATTGAAGGAATAAGTCCAAGTTGCACTGAAGGCATGGCAAAAAACAAGGCTCCAGGAATTGGTGGCATACACATTGAGATGGTTCAAAAAACGGTTGCCACACTGGAAGTACTCATTCATCTATGCCAAGAAATTTCCAGAACAGCTGCCTGGACAACTGACTGGAAGAGATCCATATTTGTGCCCATTCCAGAGAAAGATGACACAACAGAATGCAGAAATTTATCAAACAATATTGTTAATATCATACTTAAGTAAAATTTTGCTATAGATAATTTTAATATGGTTGCTGCTGTACACAGATAAGGAACTTCCAGAAATTCTAGCTGGATTCAAAAGATGATGAGGGATATCATTGTTGTTGTCAGAGGGCTCTTGGCTGAAAGCAGAGAATACCAGAAAGGTGGTTATCTAAGTTTTATTAACTATGCAAAGGCATTTGGCTGTGTGGGTCATAACAAATTATGGGTAACATTGTAAAGAGTGGGAATTACAGAATACTTCATTGTTCTCACGTGGAACCTGTACATAGACCAAGAGGTAGTCTTCCAAACAGAGTAAGGGGATACTGCATGGTTTAAAATCAGGAAATGGGTGCATCAGAGTTGTGTCCTTTCACAATACTTATTTAATCTGTGCTGAGCAAATAATCTGAGAAACTGAACTATCTGAAGAAGAACGTAGCACCAGGATCAGAAGAAGACTAACAGTCTGGGATATTCAAGTGACACAACCTTGCTTGTTGAAAGTGAAGAGGACTTAAAGCAGTTACTGATGAAGATCAAAGAGTACAGTCTTCAGTATGGAATACATCTCAACATACAGAAAACAAAAATCCTGACAACTGGATCAATAAGTAACATCATGAGAAAAGATTTATTTTACTTTAAACCACAATCATTGCCCATGGAAGTAGTAGTCAAG
>NW_006921846.1:303539-304708 GCF_000298275.1 Orycteropus afer afer | reverse complement strand
AGAACTAACAGATCTGTCCTGGAGGAAGTGCAGCCAGAATGCTCCTTGGAAGGAACAATGGCCAGACTTCGTCTCACCTATTTTGGTCATGTTGTAAGAAGGGACCATTCCCTGGAGAAGGATGTCATGCTTGGTGGGGTGGATGGTCGACGAAAGAGAGGGAGGCCTCCAACGAGGTGGATTGACACGGTGGCTGCGATGATGGGCTCAAGTATATCAGGGATTGTGGGGCTGGCGCGGGATTCGGCAGTGCTTTGTTTTGCTGTGCATGGGGTCGCTATGAGTCAGAAATGACTCGACGGCACTTAACAACAACAACAACGAGGACTAAGGTGTGCCTGACTCAAGCCTTCATATTTTCAACGGCCTCATATGCATGTGAAAGCTGGGCAATGCATAAGGAAGACCAAATAAGAATCAATGCACTTGAATGTTGTTGCAAACTTGAATGTGTTGGCAAAGAATATTGAACATACCATGGATTACCAGAGGAATGGACAAATCTGTCTTGTACAGCCATACAGCCAGAATGCTCCTTAGAAAGGAAGAGAGTGAGACTTGTCTTAAGTACTTTGGACGTGTTACCAGGAGGGACAAGTTCTGCAAAAGGGCATCTTGCTCAGTAAAGTAGAAAAACCAAAACCACTACCAACAAGTCAATTTCAACTCATAACGACTCTGTAGGGCAATGTAGAACTGTCCCCAGTGATTTACAAGGTTGTAAATCTTTACATAGCAGAGTGCCTCTTCTTTCTCCTACAGAGCAGCTGGTGGGTTTGAACCACTGACCTTTTGGTTAGCAGCCTAATTCTTTAATGACAGTGTCACAAGTAGAGCGCCAGTGAAAAAGGAAGATCTTCAATGAGATGGATTAACACAGTGACTACAAAAATGGGTTCAAGTATAACAACAATTGTGACGATGGTGCAGGATTGGACAGTATTTTTTTTTCTGTTGTACTTGGGGTCACTATGAGTAGGTACCAACTTGAGGGGATCTAACCAACCCATTGCAAAAACGTAATGCTATTGTAAATGGCATCATTCAAAATTTTCATTAGGAGCTCTGGTAGCATCGTGCCTAAGGCATTTGACTGCTAACCAGAAGGCTGGCGGTTGAAACCCACCAGCCACTCCTCAGAAAGAAGGTTGGGCAATCTACTTCTGTAG
>NW_006921846.1:299156-300184 GCF_000298275.1 Orycteropus afer afer | reverse complement strand
AGCCCAGTTGCTGTTCACCAAAGTAGGATGTAGAACACTGTCTTTGTAGATTATGTTATGCCAATTGACTTTGATATCCCCTATGACTATGGTTCTGAGCCTGTAGGCCCAGTGACCCACTCTCTCAAGATGTGTGGTTATATCTCATAAGTTTTCGTAACTGCCCCTTGTTAGCTCTGCTATATACATGGAAATTTTTATAACGCATACAAACACATTTGTATTTATATCATTGTCTGCCATGCCTATATGTGGTCATGGGTATAGTAGCGTTCACCTATCCATACCTGATTGTCTTGCCTCTCTATGTACCCAATCATAGATTAATGTTTTTTTATTACTGATAATGCAGGATTGTGAATGTAATAGTATTTACCTTTGTTGTAACTCTTGTGCACCTCTCCATGTCTTCCTTTTCCTCATTGACATTGACTTGTCACCTATTATTTGTATATTGCCTTTCCCTTCACCCAAATTAACATATGTCTCCTACCTAGTTAGTGATTTTCCCTCTCCTCCCCTCCCATCTCTGGTAATCATCAAAGTATGTTTCTTTCCATGTGTAAACCTCTTCTTGACTGTTTATAATAGTGAATTCATACAGAATTTGTCCTTTTGTGATTGAGTTATTTCACTCAGCATAATGTCCTCAAAGTTCATCCACCTTATAAGGTATTTTGCAGATTCTTCTTTATTCTTTAATGTTACATACTATTCCATTGTGTGCAGAGACCATAACTTGTTTATCATTCATCTGTTGATGGGCACTTGGCTGCTTTCATCTCTTTGCTGCTGTGAGTAGTGCTGTGATGAACATGGGTGTGCATGTATTCATTTGGGTCCCAACTCACACTTCGTTAAGATATATATCTAGTAGTGGGATTGCTAGGAGCTTTGGTAGCTTAGTGCTTAAGGCACTTGACTGCTAACCAGAAGGCTGGCTGTTCAAACCCACCAGCCACACCTCAGAAGGAAGATGGGGCAATCTGTTTCCGTAGTGATGTTGTTGTTGTTGTTGTTATGTGCCG
>NW_006921846.1:287452-298257 GCF_000298275.1 Orycteropus afer afer | reverse complement strand
CTGTTATTACTGGAGTAAGATGATATCTCTTTGTTTTGATTTGCATCTCTCTAGTGGCTAATGGGGAGCTCTGGTGGTATGATGCCTAAGGCATTTGACTGCTAACCAGAAGGCTGGAGGTTCAAACTTACCAGCCACTCCTTGGAAGGAAGATTGAGCAATCTACTTCTGTAGAGACACTGCCTTGGAAACCTAAGGAAGGGTCGGTATGAGTTGGAAACCACTCGATGGTAGCGAGGTTTGTTTTAGTCATGGCTAATGATTAGGAGCATTTGTTTATATGTTTCTTGGCCACCTGAATACCTTCTTCTTCTTTTGGTGAAGTGTCTGTGCATGTCCTCTGCCCAATTTTTAATTTGATTGTCTTTTTGATCTTGAGGTATTCAAGTTTTCTATAAATTTTAGAGTAAGTCTCTTGTAGGGTTTATCATTTCCAAATAATTTTTTCCCAATCACTGGGTTCTCTTTTTACTCTTTAGGGAAGTCTTTTGACGGACATAAGAATTTGATTCTTAATACGTCCCAGTTATCTAGTTTCTATTCTGCTGATTGTGCATGTTTGGTAATGTTTGGCCATCTATTTATGCCATCAATTACAGTCCCTATCTTTGCCCTTAATTTTTCTTTGATGTTCTTTATAGTTTTAGGTTTTACATTTAGGTCCTTGATTTCACTTGGGTTATTTTTTGTATATGATGTGAGATATGGATCTTGTTTCATTTTTCTGCAAGCTGTTATTCTGTTTTGTAACATCATTTCTTAAACTGACTGTCTTTTCCCCATTACATGGATTCTGGTCCTTTGCCAAAGATCAGCTTTCCATAGGCTGATGCATATATTTATGGGTTCTCAATTCTGTTCCATTGTTTTATATGCCTGCCATTGTACCATATGAGGCTATTTTGACTACCATGTCTGTATAGTAGGTTTTGTGATTGGCAAATGTGAGACCTCTTACTTTATTCTTCTTCTTCAGTAGTGCTTTGCTTATCTGTGATCTCTTTCCTTTTGGCATAAAATTAGCTATTGGATTTTCCATCTCCTTAAAAAGTGTTGAAGGAATCTGGAATGGGATTGAATAGTAGCTATAGATTGCTTTGAGTAGTATTGACATTTCACAATGTTCAGTCTTCCTATCCATGAGCATGGTATGTTCTTGCATTTATGTAGGTCTCTTTTATTTTCTAGGAGCTCTGGTAGCATAGTGCCTAAGGCACTTGACTGCTAACCAGAAGGCTGGTGGTTCAAACCCCCCAGCCACTCCTCGGAAGGAAGATGGGGCAATCTACTTCCATAGTGATACTGCCTCAGAAACCCAAAGAGGGGTCGCTATGAGTCGGGTCCGACTTGATGGCACATAGCAACAACAACAACTTTTAGTTTCTTGTACTAGTATTTTGTAGTTTCCTTTGTACAGGTATTTTGTGTCTCTGATAAGATTTATTCCTAAGTGTTTTATCTTTTTGGTAGCTCTTATAAATGGTATTGTTCTCCCTCATTTCATTTTCAGAGATCTCATTGTTGATATAGAGGAATCCAACTGATTTTTGTATGTTGATCTCATCACACTCCTACTTCGTGGAAGCTTTTGATTTTTTTTCCCCATTAATTTTCTTACTGAGTCTCTGGGATCTTCTATGTATAGGATCATATCATCTGCTAATAGGGACAGCTTTACCTATTCCTTACAAATTTGGATGTCTTTTATTTCCCTTTCTTGCTTTATTGTCCCGGCCAGGACTTCTAATACAATATTGAATATGAGTGGTGAGAGAGGGCATCCTTGTCTGGTTGCTGTTTGCAAGCGGTATTGAGGAATTTCCATTCTATTCCTATTTTGCTGAGAGTTTTGATCAGAAATGGGTGCTGGATTTCATAAAATGTCTTTTATGCATCAATTGATATGATTATGTGGTTGTTTTACTTTGCTTTATTTAGGTAGTGGATTACTTTGATAGTTTTTCTAATGTTAAAACATCCTTGCATACCTTGTATGAATCTCACTTGGTCATGGTATATTATTGTTTTGATATAGTGTTGGGTGGGAGCTCTGGTGGCATAGTGCCTAAGGCATTTGACTGTTAACCAGAAGGCTAGCGGTTCAAACACACCAGCAACTCCTTGGAATGAAGGTTGGGCAATCTACTTGCATAGTGATACTGCCTTGGAAACCCAAGGAGGGGTGAGCAGCAGTGAGTTTGGTTGTTTTGTTGATAGTGTTAGATTTTACTGGCTAGGATTTTGTTCAATATTTTTGCACCTATATTCATGAGAGATGTTGGCCTGTAATTTTCTTTTTTTAAAATGATGTGTTTACCTGGCATTGGTATCAGGGTTATGCTTGTTTATTAAAATGAATTTGGTAGTAGTTCATCCTTTTCTATATTCTGGAATAGTTTGAGTAAGATTGGTGTCAACTCTTTTCTGAATGTTTGGTAGAATTCTCCTGTGAAGCTGGCTAACAAAACAAAACAAAATGAAACAAAAAAACAACTCACTGCCATTGAGTCAGATCTGACTCATAGTGACCCTTCCTTGGGTTTCTGAGGTGATATCACTACAGAAGTAGATTGTCCCATCTTCCTTCCGAGGAGTGGCTGGTGGGTTTGAACCACAGCCTTCTGGTTAGCAGTCAAATATCTTAGGCACTATGCCACCAGAGCCAGGGATTTTCTTTTGTTGATAGTTTTATTATTATTATTATTATTATTATGTCCTGTTCAATTTTTTCTTTTGGTATGTGTCTGTTCAAATTTTCTACCTCAGTCTGTGTTAGTTTAGGTAAGTTGTGTGTTTGTAGAAATTTATCCATTTCTTCTAGGTTTTCGGATTTGTTGGAATACAGTTCTTCACATTATTCTGTTATTATCTATTTTATTTTGGTTGATTCTGTTGTGACACCATCCATTTCATTTCTTAGTCATATTATTTGCACTTTCTCTTTCTTTTCCTTAGTTAAATTTTCCAGTGGTTTGTCAATTTTGTTAATGTTTCAAAGAACAAACTTCCAGGTTTGTTGATGCTTTCTACTGTTTTTCACTTTTCTTTTTCATTTATTTCTTAGCTATTATTTCCTTTTTCTGGAGACTTCCAGCTTATTTGTTGCTCTTTTTCCAATTGTTGGAATTGTTGCAAAAAGATATTGATTTTGGTTCTTTCTTCTTTTATGATGTATGCATATATTGCTAAATATTGAACTCTGAATATTGATTTAACTGTGTCCCAAAAGTTTTCTGTTGTGTTTTCATTCTAATTTGCTTCTAGGAATTTTTTTATTTTGCATTTTATTTCTTTCATAATCCAGTAATTTTTGAGCAGGATGTTATTCAGTTTCCATTAATTTGACTTTTCCCCCAGATTTTCCTATGTTTGCTAATACTATAGCATGTGATCTGAGAAGATGCTTTGTAGTATTTCAATGGTTTTAAATTTACTGAGGCTTGCTTTGTGGGATAAAATATAGTCTATTCTGAAGAATAATCCAGGTGCACTGGAAAAGAATGTGCATTGTGTTTTCATTGGGTAGGAGTTTTCTGCATATGTCTATGAGGTGAAGTTGGCTGATTATGCTGTTGAGATCTTCTGTATCTTTGTTGAGTTTTTTTCTAGTTGTTCTGTCCTTCATCGTAAGTGGTATGTTAATGTTCCCTACTACTATTAATGTGAAATTGTCTCTTTCTCTTTTCAGTTCTGTTAATGTTTGGTTTCTGTGTTTTGGAGCTTTTTCACTGGGTGCATAGATATTTGTTATGGTAATGCCCTCTTGTTCAATTGACAATTTCATTATTGTATAATGTTCTTTCTTATCTCTTTTGCTTGTTTTTTCTATTTTACTAGAAACTAAAATTGCCACTTCTGCATTTTTTTTTGTTGCCATTAGTTTCATATATTTTTTCCCTCTGGTTTTTAATTTATCTTTGCCTTTGTGTTTCAAGTGAGTCTCTTGTAGGTACCATACTGTTGGTCCTCTTTACTTATCCAGTCTTCCACTCTCTTTCTCTTGACTGGTACATTTAATCCATTCATATTCAATGTAATTAATGATAGGTATGAGTTTCCTGCTGTCATTCCTTAACATTTTTTCTTTCTTGAGAATATTTTTCTTGGCTGAGTTCAATTTGATAACAGATTTCCTTTTCATTTTCCTCATTGCTACTGATTTTGTGTTTACTAAGTCCCTATGATTTTCCTTTTTTCGTTAGAAAGCTTAGTAATTTTCTTTGTAGTTAGTCTAATTAATTTTTATCTTCCTAAATTTGAAACAGTCTGTTCTATAGTGACATCATCCTGACTTGCTCTCTATTTGGAATTTATGTAAATGTAGTATTTATTCCCTCTTTTTGCATTTTAGTTGTTGTCTTTTACAGATCGATCCCTCTGGTTCTCTATTTTCAGTCTTGTAAGCTAATTTTAATTTTAAGAGTTCTTTTTATGAGTTGGCTTCTGGGTGATTTTGTCATGCATCTTAATATTAGGTTGTTATCTTCATTGTTGGTTTTCTGTCTGATGGCCTTCCTTTAGCATTTCTTGTTAGTTTGGTCTGGTTTTTATAAATTCTTTTAATTTCTTTTTATCTGGAAATATTCTGATTTCACGATCATATTTGGGGGATAGTTTTGTTGGATCTATAATTCCTGATTGGCAGTTTTTTTTTCTTTTAAGCTTGTATATTTGCCATCTTATTCCCTTCTTACCTTCATAGCTTTTGTTGAGAAATCAGAGCTTAATTTTATTTGTTGTCCTTTGTAGGCAATATTTCATTTTTTCCTGAGCTTCTCTCAAGCTTCTTTCTTTGTCTTCGGTTTTGGAGTTTGATTATGACATATCTTGTTGACTTTATTTTGGGGTCTATCCTGAATAGGTTTTGTTGAGCTTCTTGGATGGATATGATTTTGTCTTTCATGGTATTAGGGAAGTTTTCTGCTAGCAAGTATTCAAAATTTTTCTGTTTTGTTTGTTTGTTTTGTTTTGCCTTATCCCGTTCTGGTATTCCAATCAGGCATAGATCATTTTGGTTGATATTATCCTACATGATTATTGTTGGTGTTGTTGTTACTATGTGCCATCAAGTCAGACCCGACTCATAGCGACCCTTCCTTGGGTTTCTGAGATAGTATCACTATGGAAGTAGATCGCCCAACCTTCCTTCTGAGGAGTGGTTGGTGGGTTTGAACCGCCAGCCTTCTAGTTAGCAGACAAATTCCTTAGACACTATGCTACCAGAGCTCCTACATGATTGTTAGGATTTCTTAATTTTTCTTCATTCTTTTTTGTGATTTTTCTTCATATAAACTGGTGTCAAAGGATTTGTCTTCTAGTTGGCTAATCTATTCTTCAGTCAATTTGTTTCTATTCTTCCACTCTTCCAAAGTGTTATCGGTGTTGGTAATTAAGGTGTTAATCTTCTGGATTTCTAATTGCTGTCTTGCCATTATTTCTAATTATATCTTCATTTTGTTGTTTTGCTCTTGCTCTTGTATTGCTTTCTTGCATTCTTATAGGGTATTGTCTGTGTTTTCCTTAATTTATTTTGTTTGTGGTTTCCTTGAGCTCTTGGAAAGCTACACACACATACACACACACACACACCAATGGGAGTTGTTATGATTCAAAATCAACTCAATGGCAGTGGGTTGGTATATTTATATCTCTATGTATCTATCTGTACTTCCTTATCAGATAGTTCTATTACCTGTTCTTTCTTGGGGAGATTTCCTAGTTCTTTATTTTGGTCACTTGTTTTGTGCTATCTTGTCTGTTTCTTTGTTTGAATTGAAGTTGTCTGTTGTCTCTGAGATATTTTGGAGTTGTTGTTTTTATTTATTTATTTATGTGTTGGTTTGTTTCCCTCTGATTTTTTGTATTGCTTTGTTTTGATATATCCAGGAGGGTGGGGCAGGTGTGCTTCCCTGGTTGTTAGGCTGGTAGCACTTGGGTGTTCTCTACCTATCTCTGGGTGGGTGGAGTAACTGGTGGGAATGTGGTCACAGGTCTCTGTTTGTTGATCATGAACAGAATCTATGGGTAGAAGTGCAATGATGTTCAACATCTGTCATTGATACAGTGGTGTAGGAGCAGCTCGTGGCACTTACCCACTGGGTGAGTTGGTAGGTGTGGTAGGTGTGGTTGACTAGTGGGGAATTAATGTTTGCCTCCCACTGGATGGTGTAGGGAAAAAAATAAGAATAAATAATTAAATGAATAAAGGATTGTGGACCTAGTCACCCTCAGGTCTGGAAATGAACTTACTCCCACGGCTTCCACCCAAACAATAGACAGGCATATAAGGTGAACATTTATACCAGGTAGGTACATTCCATAGAAGAATCAATCATGGGAGATCAAAAGGGCAGTATTTGCACAGGGAGATAGCTCAGAGGGCAGGAATGAATAGGAGAGGAAGACACAGGGAAAAGGTAACCACAGGGAGGAAGTAGGAAGAGAACTGTTACATTATGGGGACTGTAATCAATGTTATGAAATAAAATGTATATGAACTGTTGTATGAAAAATGAATTTGCTGTGTAAACTTTCACCCAAATCACAATAACAAAAATTTTTTTAAGTTTAATTCCAGTCCTTAGATGGATTCTATAGTTGCAGTTATCTGATTTGGTTTACTAAAGTATGTAATGTAACTGACTTACAATTAGAATTTTTGAAGTAGAAACATCATGTGGTTCAGCAAAATAATTTTTTAAATATCTAGCTAATCAACCTCCCAAAAGTGCATTGATTTATAAACAACATTTATTACTATTAAGATATCATGATATCTGCAAAATTTTCTGGATTTTGAAATGATTTAAGAGTTGATTTTCTAATTTTCCCAAGGATTTTATTTATGGAATTTGACACATAAAATATAGATGGCTATTCTCAATCACAATATATTATTTTGCTTCGGCTCTCTTAGGTTTATTTTTTGAGGAAGTTTAACTTATGAAACTGTACTGGCTCTTATTACAAAAACCAACTGTAACTGCTCACAGCAATATTAATTGTTTCATTTGGAAAATTGAGTAGAAAGAAAGGTGGAATACTTCTATCTTACATATAAAGTAGCCTATATCAATTTTTAAAAACAATTTAAGATTCTTTCCATGAAACAAAAGGAAGAGTGGGAAAGAAAGTTCTTGGGTACTTGATTTTCAGGGTAAGAAAGCAGAAAGGATAAGCTCAAGCATTAATGAAACCATTTGTTTATTGCCTATATCTGCCCAAGGAAAGCCTTATCAAAACCATATTTTAGAAATAAATGGATTTTAGAGATCTAACCTAACCTTCTCACTTTACATATTAGAAAAAGTAGGTTCAAAGAAGCAAGTAACTTAACCAAGATCACCGAGTTACTGGCAAATCTGAAAATAGAAGATCGACCTTTAGTGCTCTTTCCACCATTCCTCAGTATTAATCAAAGAGAGGGAATGTAAAAATGGTGAAGAGTGAAATACTTTACAACAAAGAGTAATCTACCAAAAGTTGGCAAACCTGAGTCACATTATTCATTTGGCCAAGAGTCTTTACATGCCCCCATCTCTCTTCTCTGACCTGGTACCTTTCTAAATTCATCCATTTCTTAGTTTCAGGTTTTGTTGCTTCTTTTTGACCATAGAGTAAAGTGGAATTAATGACTGTGTTGGACAATATTTTTGAACATGTGTAGATTATTTTCCAAGGGAGAAACCATAGTCCTTTCTTTTGAGCTTATTTAAAAAAAAAAAAAAAACCCACTGCCATCAAATTAAGTCAACTCATAGCAACTGGGTTTCTGAGGCTATATCTCTATGGAAGTATATTGCCCAGTCTTCTTTCTGAGGAGTAGCTGGTGGGTTGAACCACCAGCCTTCTGGTTAGCAGTCAAATGCCTTAGGCACTATGCCACCAGAGCTCTTTTTGAGGCTTTAAATATATGCAAGTTCTTCCCCAGCAACTGAAGTACTCCCTTGGCTTGGTATATCTTTCTAATAAATGTTCCCTCTCCCACAGGTCAGAATCAAGCCCCTCAAAATTATTTTCATGAAAACTAAGTGCAAGATGTAGGTCTTATTTACATCCAAATTTAAATGAAGAAACTTACTTAAATCAATCAAGTAATGTCAAACGGGAAAAAGAAACAAAAATTGAGTGATGATATTAAGTAAAAATTTTAGTTTTTTTTTCTTTAGTAAGATAGTGTCATAATGTTACATTTAAGATGCCATTATCAATTTATGGTGTATAAATAGGTATTTACAAGGGTGAGACTTCTGGAATGGCAGAGTGAAGACCTTGGTGAATCTTCTCCCTCAGAAAAGCAACAAAAATATTTTAAAAACTAACAAAATTAATTATTTTGGAATTCTAGAAATTTACCAAAGACACAGAATGAAGTTAAATGACAGTCATTCAAGAAAAGCTACCAATAGATGGATAGTTAAGAGACAGTTGTTGATATGGGTGAAAGGAAGAGCAATGTAACAAAAGCATGTGACTAGCACAATCCCAGTAAGGAAAAGGAAGACTCAGAAAGGTGCACAAGAAGTACAGACAACAAAGGTAAATATTATTGCATACACAATCTTGCATTATCAGTAACAGCAAACACTCATCTATGGGTGGGAGCTCTGGTGGCATAGTGCCTAAGGCATTTGACTGCTAACCAGAAGGCTGGCAGTTCAAACCCACCAGCCATTCCTCAGAAGGAAGATTGGGCAATGTATTTCCATAGAGATACTGCCTCAGAAACCCAAGGAGGGGTCACTATGAGTTGGAAATGACTTGATGGCAGTTAGTTGTTTTTTATTTTTCTTTTTAATCTATGGGTGGAGAGGTTGGTTGACAGGCACGAAGATCAGGTATGGATAGGTGAATGGGAATACACTGATGACCATACATAGGTTTGGCAGACGATATTTCTACATACATATTTGTGTGTACTATAAAAATGTCCATATGCAGTATAAAGCTAACAGGGGGCAAAGTTAGAATAATTTCTTACTCATAACTAAGTACCTTGAGGGAGTGAGTCACTTGGCCTGTGGGCTGTGGACAATGGTCATGGGGGACATCAAGCTCAATTGGCACAACTTAGTACACAAAAATATTATTCTACATCTTACTTTAGTGAGTAGTGACTGGGGTCTTAAAAGCTTGCGAGCTACCGTCTAACATGCAACTATTGATCTCTCCTTGTCCAGAGCAAAGAAGATGCATGGAAAGAGTTAGTCCAAAGGACTAATGAACCATGAGAACCACAGCCTATATGACCCTAAGAGCAGAAGAAGTAGAAGATGCCCAGCTACCAATGCCAGCCACTCAGAAAGGGATCAAAATTAGATATCCTGGACAGATTGGAAGACAAATTGTAGAACAAAGTTCAGAAAAATAGAAAAAAGACCAAGTTTACTGGTCAGATAGCGACTGGTGGAATTCCCAAGAATAACCCACCAGCAACTCCTCGGAAGGAAGATGGGGCAATCTACTTCCATAGTGATGTTGCCTCGGAAACCCAAGGAGGGGTCGCTATGAGTCGGGTCTGACTTGACGGCACACAACAACAACAACAACATGGTCCCAAGTCACCCACCCATCGGAGCTGGAATTTAACTCACTTCCATGGCTTAACTTTCAGCCAAACAATAGACAGGCCCAGGAAGAGAACAGCTACTCCAGAGTGATGTACTCCTTAGAACAATCAACCATGGGAGATCAGAAGGGCAGCATTTGCACAGGGAGAAAGGTAGGGAGGCAAGAATGTACAGGCAAGGAGGACACAGGAAAAAGGTAACCATACGAGGAAGTGGGAGGTGAAATGTTACACTGTGGGGAATACAACCTATATCACACACACAAAAATATGTATATGAGCTATTGAATGTAAAACAAATCTGCTTTGTAAAATTTCACCCAAATCATAATAAAAAGTTAAAATAAATAAATAAAAAGAAAAATAACTGAATATAGCTAGGTAAGAACCAGAGACTCTATGTTGTTTCAACTTGGAGCTACTACCATTTCCCCTCACACACCAAAATTAAGGACATTAGCCATGAAAAGCTGGCTAAATGTGGAAGAAGGATGACCTGTTTTGGAATTCGATGAGAAGGCCCATTCCCATAGTACTGTTAATATTTTGGCAGCATTTGTAAATAAGAGCTCTATTGAAAAGCCCCTTCCTGTGGCATATGGCCTGACTTTGAGCTTTTTCCCTCAGGAAAAAAATCCCTTTCTCCAGGATATTATAAAAAACAATAGCAAACAGCTGAAATTAATACCATTGCAGCTGCCTTCAGCTGGGAATTAAGATAGAATGAACAAGAGCTTGGCCAAAAATTTAAAAGGCATGCTGAGGGAATGGGAACAATACCAACATCAAGGGCTTTGATAAGCTCCAACAATTTCCTAGGAATCTGAAAGTCCATGCGCATGTGCAGGTTGTGTGCAAGCCCAGGAAACCCCCAGAGAATTCCCCAGTGAGTCACCACTGGTGGACTTTGAGGCACTATTTTTCTTTTTAAAAAAAAACTGCATAAAACATCAATTACAATCAATTATGATGAGTTTATAATGTACAAAGATGTAATTTGTCATAATTTATACAACAACAATAGTACAAATGATGGAGAGAGAAGGGAAGTATATATATTTTTAATTAATTTATTTTTTTATTGTGATTTGGGTGAAGATTTACAGAGCAAATTCACTTTCCATACAGCAGTTCACACATACTTCGTGTCTCATGTCATTGACCACAGTTTACCACAATGCAACAGCTTCCCTTCCACTTCCTCCCCATAGTTACCTCTTCCCAGTGTCCATCCCTC
>NW_006921846.1:285057-287158 GCF_000298275.1 Orycteropus afer afer | reverse complement strand
CCCTTCCAAGTGGATGACAGTGGTAGCCGGGCTCCACCTAGTTCTTCTGGTCTCATAGTTGTATAAGCTGCAGATTGGATGGTGTACCAGTCACCAGGACTAATTGTTTGAAGGGAAGTATATTGGAGCAAAGTGACTATAAAACCAAAAACCAAACTCACTGCTGTTGAGTAGGTTCCGACTCATAGGACCCCTCTTTCGCATTCCCAAGTGGTATCACTAAGGAAGTAGATTGCCCAATCTTCCTTCTGAGGAGTGGCTGGTAGGTTTGAACTGTAGGTTTGAACTGCAGCTTTCTGGTTAGCAGACAAATGCCTTAGGCACTACGCCACCAGAGCTCCTTACAGTGACTATATATTATTCAAATAAAACTGTTATTAGTCTGGTCAAGAATGTTTTCAGATTCCTAGTGTAAGAAGTGAATGCTGATAGATATGAGGTTTCTTTTTGGGTAAGGAAAATGTTGTGGAATTAGATACAGTTGATGGTTGTCTAACTATGTGAATATACAAAAAATTGTATATTTTAAAGGAGTGAATTTCCTGGTATATGAGTAATATCTCAATATAAAAAAAATAAATGAAAGTAAAAAGAAGCATATTGTAAACTCCAGAGCAACCACTACAAAATAACTAAATAAAGAAATAAACAACAAAAGAACTTAAAAGGTACAATAGAAAATATCTATCATCTCCATTTAGTTGACAGGGGTAAAACATTATTAATAATCTTATGTGACTAGGAGTAGTTGATCTTTCAAAACCCAGAAAAACATTGGTATGGTACTAAGAAATGATGCAGGAAAAAAATGATCTTTAATTTCTTTTCCAAAATGATTGATGCTTTATGAACTGTAAGTGAGGGGAATGGCTTCTTCCACAAAGAAAAAATGCTTCATAAAAATCTCTTTTCTAGTTTTTCAGTTATTAGCAAATTATTTTCAAGTCATTGTCTGAACATTGTTTTTCTCCCCAGATTTGTTAACTATAGATAATAATGCCTATAAGACGAAAATTCTCCAATGTTTTGATAAGCTAAGTAAGTCAAAATATTAAATATGAGAAATGATTATTATTTATTTGACACAGTAAAGTACACTGGAAGGAACATAGGTTGAATCTAGACAATCAGAGTTTAGGTTTCCTCATGTGTAAAATATGAGTAATAACACTTACCTGAATGATTGTGTGAGTTTAAATTATAATATTTGAGTTCTACAGAAGATAACCTAGTCCATCTTTCCCATGTTATTTTAATATAAACTCAGAAAATTTCCCTTCTCCTTAAATCTGAATGGAGTTGAAATCCACGGTCCTTTGATCCTAAAATAACTTGGGAAACAACAATACAGAATTCACAAAGACTTAAGCTCCTTTGCGGGAGCTCTGGAAGCATAGTGCCTAAGGCACTTGACTGCTAACCAGAGGGCTGGCTGTTCAAATCCACCAGCAACTCCTCGGAAGGAAGATGGGGCAATCTACTTCCGTAGTGATACTGCCTCGGAAACCCAAGGAGGGGTCGCTATGAGTCGGGTCCGACTCGATGGCACATAACAACAACAACAAGCTCCTTTGCAATTGTATATGTGTCCACGTAAGACCCCCAAATATCTCTTACATGTTATTAAAGAATAAAATAGAGATAATAAACTGTATATTAAAATTCTGAATCGGCTCTCTATTTTATGAAAAATTTCTCAGTTAGAAAAACCACACTGAGAAATAAATCTCAGTCTTGGAGATGGTTTTGTTGGTGCTCTCATTTAAAAAGAAACAACGGCATCAAATCATAGAAAAACATAATTTATTAAGTGGTGTTTTTTGGGACTTAATATAATGTGAACATTGGTTGAACCCTTCGCTTTTGCTATATTTGAATGCAAAAAAATTAGAGTTCAAAAAATTTTAGATTTTTTACGTTTTATTTGGACCACCAAAAAATTTCAGCAGTAGAGGAATATAAAATTTGAAGATAAAGAAACCAATTTTAGCTATTAATCAAGGGCCCTGATACTATACAATTCAAACACTAAATTAGGAGTATAGAGGATATACAGATGAATGTGAACAACCAAGATTCATAGTTGTAGGAGATTTGATGT
>NW_006921846.1:275150-284957 GCF_000298275.1 Orycteropus afer afer | reverse complement strand
TTTTTTTGTGATTTGGGTGAAATTTTACAAAGCTGATTTGTTTTACATTCAAGAGTTCATACACATTTTGTTTGGTGACACTGATTACATTCCCCACAGTGTAACAGTTCTCCTCCTACTTCTTCTCTGTGGTTTTCCTTTCTCTGTGTCCTTCTTGCCTATGCATTCCTATCTCCCTACCATTCTCCCTGTACAAATGCTGCTCTTCTGATATCTCATGGTTGACTGTTTTAAGGAGTGCATCTCCTTTGTGTAGTTATTCGCTCCTCGGTCCCTCTATTGTTTACCTGAGAGTTCAGCCATGGGAGTGAGTTCAATTCCAGGCCCGAAGGGTGACTTGGGGCCATATTATCGGGGGTTCCATCAGTCTCTATGAGACCAATTAACTTGGTTGTTTTTATAATTTTTGAATTTTACTCCACATTTTTTCTCACTCTATATAGAATCTCCAACTTCGACCCTTTTCTGAACAGTTGGCATCAGTAGCCAGGGCTTCATCTAGTTCTTCTGGCCTCAGGGTCATATAGGCTGAGGTGCTCGTGATCCGTTAGTCCTTTGGACTAACTCTTTCCATGCATCTTTGATTTTCTTCATTCTTCTTTGCTCCGGACGAGGAAAGACCAATAATTGTTTCTTAGATGGCCATTCACAAGCTTTTAAGACCCCAGTCACTAGTCACTGAAGTAAGATATAGAACAATATTTCTGTGTACTATGTTGTGCCAGTTGAGCTTGATGTCCTCCTCCAGGGCCATGGTCCTGAGGCCTCAGACCCAGAGACTCACTCCCTCATGGTGCTTAGTTGTAGATGAGAAGTTATCCTAACTTTGCCCTCTGTTAGCTTTGTACTGCAAATGTACATTTTTATGTTGTTGTTGCACATAAATACATATATTGGAATATCATCTGCTAAACCATTAAATACATATATTGGAATATATATCTGCTAAATGTATGGTTGTGAGTATATTCCCATCAGCCTATCCATGCCTGATCTTCTTGCTTGTCCACCTATGTATTCACCGTAGACTCAAAAAACTCACTGCTGCCAAGTCAGATCTGACACATAGTGACCCCTCCTTGGGTTTCTGAGGTGGTATCATTATGGAAGTAGATTGCCAACCTATCTTACGAGGAGGGGCCAGTGCGTTTGAACTACCAGCCTTCTGGTTATCAGTCAAATGCCCTAGAAACTACATCACCAGTGTTTGCTATTATTAATAATGCAGTATTGTGTATGCAATAGTATTCGCCTTTATTGTCTGTATCTCTTATGCACCTCTCCATGTCTTCCTTTTCCTTACTGATATTGTGCTATTACTAACCTTTTAGATAAAGGTTAAAAAGGCTAAATTTATTCATCTCCTAACATCTAATAATAAGGATTATGGGTACATATTCTATCCATTCTCAGCAAATTTTCCTTTATATTCATTTAGATGGCAACAAGAAACAAAATGTCTTCTGAGCTGTTAAATAATTTATAACTAAGGCTGGGCAATCTACTTCTGTAGTGATACTGCCTCGGAAAGCCAAGGAGGGGTCGCTATGATTCAGGTCCGACTTGACGGCACATAACAACAATAACAAGGGGCAGGTTTTTCACCTAGGGTCTCTTGCTGGGAATAGTCAAACTGAATATAAAGATCATGGGCATATAGTAAATGTAGCACTGTTATAAGAAATAGTAATTTTTTAGAATCTTCTGATCATTTACAAAGGCATTACTACATTCATACTCATCATTTCAGACTCCTAGTAACTTGTTCAAAGTGACACAACTAGGAAGCTTAATTATAGAATCTTAAGAAATAAAAGAAAACCTAGAAATTATCTAATTTAATTTCTTACCTAAGGCATGGGTTCCTTGTATAAACTATAGTGATGGAGGCGATCCTCTCATTGAAAGATAGAGTTTTTCATTGTGAAAGCCCATTTTCTTTTTCTTTTTGTTAATTTTCACTGTGATTTGGGTGAAAGTTTACAGAGAAAATTCACTTTCCATACAGCAGTTCACATACACTTTGTCTCATGACATAGACTACAATTTCCCACAATGTGACAGTTCCCTTCCTACCTCCTCCCCATAGTTACCTCTTCCCTGTGTCCTTCCCCCCCATGCACTTCTGCCCCCTGAGCTGTCTCCCTGTGCATACACAGCGCTTCTATTCTCCCATCATTGAGTTCTCCAATGAGTGTATCTACCTAGTGTAAATGTTCACCTCATATGCTTGTCTTGTTTGGCTGGAAGCCACAGGGGTAGGTTCAGTTCCAGACCTGAAGGGCAGCTAGGGGCCAGTCTCAAGTGTTCCACCAGGATCTATCAGACCAGCACACCTGGTCTTTTTTTTTAATGATTTTGAGTTTTGTTCCACAATGTTCCCCCACTCTATCCAGGATCTCCACCATAAATCTCCCTCTGAGTGGCTGACAGTTACAGCCCATTTTCTTGAACTCTATATCTTTCACCATTTATCTTGACTTTGCCTTCTGAAACCATATTAGTATAAAAATCTTTCAATTATTTGAAGCTATATTGTGACTTCACATCTCTTTAATTCCATTTTTCTAATTTCATGGCATCAGAGTCACTGCAAATCTGGGCCTTGAAACTGTCATAAGCAGGTGTCAATAGAGTCTGAAATGCACTGAAATGAAATTACTTAGGGCAAAGCTATGGCTGTCATGGAGGACTGTATATAGCACTAGTAAATGCATAATAATTGGTAGCTGGGTTTTTTTTTTTTTTTACCATTATGGTAGAGTTTGGAGGAATTACTCCTGGGTATGCAAGAGGCTATTTTCTTAGTTAATCTGTGTCTCTGGAGCCATATCAAGCTAGAAAGCAATAATCAATATTTTGTTTTAAAGTCTTCAGAAACATAGCATGTTCTACATTTCTATGAATTGCCAGAAGTATAAGTCTGGTTAGCTGGGGAAATAGGAACTGAGCAAGCGCCAGTTAGGTGGTGGTGGTATTGCATGGTCCCATCGAGTTAATTTCAACTCACAGTGACCCCATGTACAACAGAGTGAAACACTGCCCGGTCCTGCACCATCCTCATAATCTTTGCTATGCTTGAGCCCATCTTTGCAGCCACTGTGTCCACCCGTCTCATTAAGGCTCTTCCCCTTTTTTTGCTGACCTTCTACCAAGCATGATATCCTTCTTCAGGGACTGGTCCTTCCTGCTGATAACATGTTCAAAGTATGAGAAAGTCTGGCCATTCCCATTTCCGAGGAGTATTCTGGCTGCACTTCTTGCAATACAGATGTGTTCATTCTTCTAGCAGTCCATGGTACATTCAGTATTCTTTGCCAATACAAAATTCAAATGTTTCAATTCCTCTGCAGTCTTCCTTCTTCATTGTCCAACTTTCATATATATATGAGGCTACTGAAAAATACCATGGCATGGGTCAGGTGCATATGAGTCTTCAAAGTGACACCTTTGCTTTTCAGAAGTTGTTTTGCAGAGATTTGCTCAATTCAATACATTGTTTGTTTTCTTGATTGCTGCTTCCATAGGCGTTGATTGTGGATCTAAGTAAATTAAATCCTTGACAACTTCAATCTTTTCTCCATTTATTATGATGTTGCTTATTGGTCCAATTGTGAGGATTTTTGTTTCCTTTATATTGAAATGTAATCCACACTGAAGGTTGTAGTTTTTGATCTTCATTAGTAAGTGCTTCTAGTCTTCTTTGCTTTCAGCAAGGTTGTATCATCTGCATATCATAGGTTGTTAATGAGTCTTCCTCCAATCCTAATGCTGTGTACAGCTTCTCGGATTATTTGCTCAGCATACAGATTGAATAAGTATGGTGAAATTAGTTAGTAAATAAGTTAGGTGTTAGTTGTTATTATTTAGCTTGTGCAGTGCTATATATCTACCTTGGTGAAATAACCTTAGAAAGCAGAACTGGAATGTGCACTAAAATTACATTATAAAAATTCTTTTATTAGTGTATTAGAGATTTAAACCAGTAACCCATCTGTAAAACTTGTACACTCAGGATGAAAGAAGAGAGAGGAAGGACAAAGAATAACTAGAGATAGAACACTCAAGAGATACAAATAAGAACCAGAACTTTTAGACTGTATGTTTCAATGTATGTCTTTGTAATTTTCATTTAAGTATACTGAGTGTCAGTTTTCTCTTACATATTTACACTTAGTGTTGAAACTTACCTAGTGAAGAATTTTTCCCCAAGGGTAAAGAGCCTACAGTGAAATGATTAACTATATTGGTAGAAGATAAAATGATATTAGGAAAAGAGATTTGAGCCGTATTTGGAGTTGGGGATTCCCAAATATTTATCCTCATGTGTTGATACCCTCATTTACTTATTCAACAAGATGCTAGATACTAAAGTCAATGTTAGGTAAAAACATAAAACTGATAGAGTCACTTCCAATAGTCTTCCAATAGGAAGTTTTTGTGTGGATATCCAAAGACATTGTAGACTTCTAGACTAGTCCTACAAAATGAGTAATCGTTTGGGAGAGAATGATTTAAAAAAGAAAGAAAGAAAGAGCGAGCAAGCAAGCTGTTTTTTCAGAAGACTTTGTGAAAGGGACAGGGACAAGCATTGTTTTTTCCATGTTTAGATGACGAAGCATGCCACAGTTATAGATGCTAATTTCTGCACGAAGCACAGTTAAATACAATGAAGACTGAAGGAAATGCAGTATCATATGGTATCTTGAAGGTCTGTAGGTTTGGCGGTACCAGGTGATAGCACCCTAGGCACATAAGCAGCATTCCCATGGAAGGTGCTGGTGGAGAAATGGCAGAGCATCAACAGAGACCACAATGCCTGGTGGGAGATTGTGGATGCCCAACAGACATGGCGGTACTCAGCAGATGCCCAGCGAATGATGATGGATATTCAGGGGCAGATGATGGCTGCCTAGTGGGAGAAGATTAAGGCCCAATGGGAGATGGTGGATGACCAGAAGACACAGTGAATGCTGGTGGTAATAGCGGATACTTGGTGGATACATACATGCTTGATGAAAACCCAGAAGAGTTTCAGCAGTGCTTTATACTAGTTGACCTGTTCATGACAGGATGAGAGATAATACCTGGCATCTCTCAGAAGTACTTTGGGGAAAGAGGTGTTTTTTTTTTCTACGGAACTAGAGGATATCTGTAGACACATGGAAATAATAAGCCAGTGAATTAAGGGTATCAATATCAAGGCAATCTCATTTGTGCTCACAAGTTGTGAGGTCTGGGAAAATCTGGGTTATAATATGTTTATTAAGTTGTCACAAACTTAAATGCTTTTATGAACCAAGTAGGCGATATTGGTGAGTAAAGCAGCTAGATATAAGACAATGACAAATGATGGAAAACATATCAAAGCTGGATGTCCATACACCAATAAATGGTATTCAAAATACAAAGTTCAAAAATCACTGGCTAGGCCAAAATAAAACTCACCTGCAGGGAGAAGTCAGTCAATTTCATAACCACCTCTGGTTTATGTAAATGCTAAGAATCAGTGTCCTAGGGCTTAAAAGATCATTTATCCAGGAATGTGGTACCAAATTTACACAAATAAGACCATTGTTTCACATTGAAAATGAATTAAAAATATACAAATCTTAAGAGATATTTAATATATATGAGAAGATTGTTTTCGTTATTTGTTAGCCAATCAAAGAAATCATGGGAATTCTATTTATAACATATTATTTCCATGAACTATAGTTTTTCCAGAACATTTAGGACAAATTGGATAGCACTGAATGAGTATTGATGGAATCCCTGAGAATCCTCAGAGATGACAGTGGAAAACATGAGAATGGATGTATATTTTCCAGATATATTACCAAAACCTTTCTCTCAAATGTATTTATGGAGCCTGAGCTTGAAAATAATTATCCTTTACTAAAAGGCAAAAATTTATAGCAAAAGAGAGCTAAGGTTTAAGGAATTCTTTAAGAGACAAAGATAAGACAATAAAATGGAGGTAAACCTAGCTTATAAACATGTATTCCATTGTAATGGAATAATAAAATTCCAAGGCAATGTGCCATGATTAATATGTATGACATGGAGTAATTTTGTAGAAGGTGAGATGATTAACTTAGCAGTTCCATATTTCTAGTGTAGTTATTCTTGGAAAGAATGTTTTAAATAATGTGCAATATGAAACAACTATTAAGAACTAGGGCTTTGGATTTTTTTAGGCCTGTGCTTAATATTTAGTTTTGTCACTGACTAGTTTCAAAGCCTTAGGCATATTACTTAACTTCTCTGGACATCAGTTTCTTCATATTTAGAATAGTAAATAATAATAATAAATAGATCATAAGTATTATTTTTGTGAGGATAAAACTAGTTAATACATGGAATTTTTTTCCAGAATGCCTGGGAAATATTATGTTTTCAGTTAATACTATTTATCATAAATGTGAAGGTTAAATACAATGACGTGTTGTCTAGTGCCTTATATAGTTATTAGTCAACAACTTTAGTCCTCTCCACCTTGATTCCTCACATCCTTCTAAATTCTCATTAACATACTTAAATGGTGAACTTGCTTTGTAACACTGGCATTATGGCACACTAGCTTTTCTATGACTTTCACAGGAATTTAATCACCCAGACTTATTTGTGATCAACAGATTTCTTTATCTAGTGAACCAAAAAACAAGTCCAATGTATTTAGCTTTTCAGGAGATCCAAATTGAGCATTTGGGTAATTATTACAACTAGAAAGATAAGAAAAACTATAAGGAATTTAAAAAATTTTTAAATTTATTATATTGGTATTTATGTACCTTCCAACTCCACTGCCATCAAGTCATATCCGACTCATAGCAACCCCTCCTTGGGTTTCCAAGGCAGTATCACTATGGAAGTAGATTGCCCAACCTTCCTTCCGAGGAGTGGCTGGTGGGTTTGAACTGCCAGCTTTCTGGTTAGCAGTCAAATGACTTAGGCACTACACCCCCAGAGCTCCCATTTATGTACTTTAGTACATTTTAAAAGGGCTGAATATAAAGTATGAGTTTTCAATATCTGAAACTATTTCCTCTAAAGAAAAAAAAATGACTAAAAATGACTACTAATATAGATAACACATTTCCCCACCAAATAACTTAACATTTACTTCTGTACACAGATGGTTGATAATACATGGATTGCATACTAGTGGTGACGGGGAAAGCCTCCAAGTCCCCTAGATGCCTAATTTGATTGTGGGCTTTCAAATGAATTATAAATATGTTTTATCTGAAAAGAAAACATGGATAACAGAGTGAAGACTCAGGATGTATAGTTGCAATAAGGTAAATTCAATAATAGATGTGAAAGCATTGTGAGTGCTCAATGGTAGATATTGAACAGAGAATCAATAGTACAAGAGTGAGCACCCAGGATTAGGGTTAATTCAATGGCTGTGAAAAAGAAATTCTCTTTATCTGGTTTCCACAAATATTGGTAGGGGAAAATTACACAAGAAAAGACATAGAAATTTGTCTAGAGAACTCTTCCTTCAGGGTACATCTATTTCAAAACCCTCTAGAAATCTATGAGGAACTCTGGTGGTATAGTGGTTAAGGCATTTGGCTACTGTGGTAGTTAAGGTAATGTGTCAACTTGGCTGAGCCTGGTTTTGAGTGGCTGGGCAGTTGGATGTAGTTATTCCCCATGGTGAGAGTGGTCACCAGCTCCATGGTGGGATCTATTGGAACAGCTGAGTAGCTGCCTGAGGGATGTGCTCCGCTTCCAGTATATAAGCAGCTTTGAAGAAGGCCTCTAGCTTTTGGTACACTTGAATCCTGCATATAGCCAAGTCATCATTCAGCAGCCTGCCATGTTGTCTGACGATCGTGGGACTGATAATAGACTTGAATTAATGGCCTGCTGTGTGGTTTGGTAATATCGGGACTGTGTCATTGTACCTGTGGACCTTGCATTTGTCAGCCTCAGCAGTTAGCAGCTGTCTGAATGAAGAGATGTCTCAGGCTTCAGTGCGATGGGAGCAAGAGACAGAGCTGAAGCCCAAGATCGAGGGGCTTTCACTCAACCCCTAGAGCTAGCACTTTGAACTCAGACTTCTAGCCTCCCAAACTGTAAGAGAATAAACTCCTGTTTGCTAAAGCCATTCACATGTGGTATTCCTGTCAGAGCCAATGTTAGAGGTAACTAAAACAGCTACTAACCAAAAGGTCAGTGGTTCAAACTCAACAGCTGCTCTGCAGAAGAAAGATTAGGCAGTCTGCTTCCACAAAGATGTACCCAAGGGGCTCACTGTGAGTCAGAATTGACTTGAAGGCAGTGAGTTTGTTTTTTTGGTTTTATAGAAATCTATAACAACAACAATAATAATAATAATAAATTGCATTTTAATCCTACAAAGCTATGGAGATTAAGAAACATGATTTCTACAGTTTTCTTTTTGTTTATTACTGGGAAAAGTGTTTTCCCCAGTCATTCCCCATTCCTTACTCCAAGATATGTGCCTTATGAATGACTGTCAGATCCCCAAATAAGAATGGCAACCAGATCTTGGCTTCTGCCTAACTCTGCCCCCTCAACTAGACTGTAAATTCCATGAAGTCAGAGGCCATATTTACTGTCTTCTACTGCTTTCTTCCCAGTGTCTAGTATGAAACCTACGGCATAGTGAGTTGTCAAAACTGAGGAAGAAATATGATATTTAACTGATTCCCACTGAATGTAAATAAATGATAATGGGCTGGGTTGAGGAGAGTCATGAGTGAGGAATAAGATGGTGATTTCTAAGGCTCAGTAAACTCTGCTGAGAAGTTGTTAATTCATGAAGAGTAAGAGAAAGGTATCAGAACCTATAATATGCAAGGTGACAGAGTGCAGGGCTCTATGTCCCTCAACAATGAGTCTACACAAGGCACTAAAAAAAATCCAGAAACAACCCAAGGAGTTAAGATTGATACATCGGAAGCCACTAGTTTGAGGGATCCTGTGTAGATGTAAATATGATTTAGAGATTTGTATACTTAGTAAAGAAAATCACAAGAAAGGGTTAGAATAAATTTGCTAGATCTATATTTAGGCTAAGTTTTAAACCAGTTGTTCTTCATCTAATATTTTAAAGGTTGCACTTTATATGCCAAAGCAGTTAAATTTTAAACATATAATTTTAATATGTATGTGTACATATTAAGGAGCTCTGGTGGTGCAGTGCCTAAGGCATGTGACTGCTAACCAGAAGGCTAGTTGTTCAAACCCACCAGACACTCAGTGGAAGGAAGACAGGGCAATCTACTTTCATAAAGATTTACTGCCTCGGAAACCCAATGGGGGTTGTTATAAGTTGGAATCAACTTGATGGCAGTGAGTTTGGTTTTTAGTTTTTTTACATGTACATATATTTCTTAGTTTTAAATAAAGATGGAGTAGATTGAATCTAAGCATTAGAATGTATTACTAGCAAGGAGACTACCACATTAGAAGGAATAAATGAAAACCTAGCAAACCAGCCAGCCTGGTTTGCAAATATAATAGGAGGCTGCCAACCAATCAAATGGAAGCTGCTGACAATAGGGATGGTTTATATAGAAAGCATATATATTTTTCACGTGGACAGAAGGATAGGAAACAACTTGAAAGGTTTGAGATACAATTGGATAAACCCTAGAAATAGAGAACCTGGGAAACTAATTGTATGGCTCATGTTCTGGTTCCCTAGTGCTGCTCTGACAAGAATATCCCACAAATGGTATGGCCTTAACAAACAGGAGTTTATTCTTACAATTTGGAGGCTTTAAGTCCGAGTTCAAAGTGCCAGGCTCTAGGGGCTGGGTGAAA
>NW_006921846.1:269441-274495 GCF_000298275.1 Orycteropus afer afer | reverse complement strand
AGTGTTTTTTCTTCCTACCATTGAAAAGTGGAGGCTGTAATTTTATGAAAAAAAAATTGTTTATGCAAGAAGGTGGGAGAAAATTGTTATTATCATCTGAATGCTGAAAATTATTTATCTGGGGTTTTCCATACATTCTATTCACCTAAGATCAAAGTACCCATGCCAGGAAAAAAGGAAATAGTTCAAATAGAAGATTCAATATTTATTGTGAACACCTAATGAAATTTTTAATATGAGTAAATAAGTACCAATATCTGTTTCCAGGTGTAGAATTTGCCCATATATTCATAGTTATTTTGATTTGCATGTATTCTTTTTTTCTCCATTGATAATTACTGATGAACCAGGCCTTAATTTGTCTGGTAATAATTTAGTGTTTTTTCTGTTTGTTTATGGAAAGTTCTATATGATAGAGAAAGCTTTGTATACTTGATAATCTTGGCATAACCACCATTTTGGAAAGATATAATAGGAATTTAATGGCAAGTTAATAACAAAACACTTTTTTAAGTTGAACATTTATATGATCTTTTTTCTTCTGAGATGATTGAATAGTGATTTTTAAAAGCTAAAAATGCAAGAATACCTTATTATCTTTATTATTAAACAGAATAAATGATGACATTGAATTTTATATATTTCTTAGAATATGATATAATTTCATTCTGTGTAAGTTTGATTATTATTATTAATACATTATAAATGTATATACAATAAGAAAAGACAAAGGATCATGAAATACATAAGGAGCAATTTTTTATTATTCTTTTAAGTGTGTGAATGTGTTTTCTAAGATTTTATTTCTCTATAATTTACAGCAGTGGGACATGTATCTATCTCTTTACTGGAATCTTGACAGGAGATAAGGAAAAGTGGAGGAGACTAGTTTTCTAATACATTTTTATAGAAATGTTTAGACTAGTAATTGATTTGTGTTAACTATAGTACTATGCATGCAAATTGAAATTGTAGAATATAATACTGTTAGCAAAATTACAACTAGATACATTTAAACTGTTTGGTACCTACATAATGGTGATTTGAAGAAGATAAGGAGAAATAAGTTTCTGTGGGTGAATGTAAATACTGAGAGATTTTCATTTTTATTAGACAGCTCTTTTGAGTGACATTACCATCAACTGTCAAGTTGCATTTGTAGGCAGAGTATCTTATCCACCTGAATCATTTGACATGTGTGCAGTTGCAGGAGAATTTTCAATAGAAAGGTAAAGACTTGATCTTATATATTTTTGTGTTCTCCTACATTGTACTTTATATTGTTTTTGAAGATTATGAAGCTGTGGCTACATAATAGTATAAATTTATTGAAAATATCTGAGACTTGATTGAAATATAAGTTGAGGGCTGGCAGTGCTCTAGAAATTTAACAGCTTGTGTAGTATCATTCAGAGAAAATAGAGTTTTCCGAGAGAGATGTAATTGAAATCTGTGTTAATTTATAATAGAATGCTGCCAAGGATTATTTACTCCAATTGTTTTATAATTGTTTATTAATTTTGTGGCAAAAAGCATTCTCACTGAAGTATGTAATTTCATAATACCAAATTAGTGTATAGATATTCACTTTCTTCAACCAGGGCTATATGAAGAAGAACATGGCATCAGGATTGGAGGAAGACCCATTAACCACCTGCGATATGCAGACGACACAATCTTGCTTGTTGAAAACGAAGAAGATTTGAAGCACTTAGGGATGAAGATAAAAGATGACAGCCTTCAGTATGGATTACACCTCAACATAAAACAAAAGTCCTCTCAACTGGACCAATAAGCAGCATCATGATATATGGAGAAAAGATTGAAGTTGTCAGGGATTTCACTTTACTTGAATCCACAATCAACGCCCATGTAACGCCAGCAGTCAAGAAATCAGAAGTTGTATTGCACTGGGCAAATCTTCTCCAAAAGACCTTTTTAAAGAGTTGGGGAGCAAAGATGTCACTTCAAAGACTAAGGAGAGCCTGACATAAGCCATGGTGTTTTCAATAGCCTCTCATGCTTGTGAAAGCTGGACAATGAATAAGGAAGACCTAAGAAGACGTGATGCCTTTGCATTTTGGTATTGGTGAAGAGTACTGAAAATACTATGGTCTGACTGCCAGAAGAACGAGCAAATCTGTTTTGGGTAAATATAGCCGGGATGCTCCTTGAAAGTGAGAATGACCAGACTTCGTCTCACCTACTTTGATCATGTTGTCAGGAGTGACCAGTCCCTGGAGAAGGATGCCATGCTTGGTAAAGTAGAGGGTGAGCAAACAAGGGGAAGACCCTCAATGAGATGGACTGACACAGTGGCTGCAGCAATGGGCTCAAGCATAGGAAACGTTGTGAGGCTGGTGCAGGACCAGGCAGGGTTTTGATCGGCTGTAGAGAGGACTCAATAACACTTATCAGCATGTTGAGTCTTCCAATCCATGAACACAGTATGTCTCTCCATTTATTTACATCTTTGATTTTTTTCATCAGCATTTTTCAATTTTTAGGATACAAAATCTGTCTGTGTTTTATTATATTTATACCTGAGTATGGTGTTTTCTTTTGAGCAATAGTAAATTATATTGTATTTGTAATTTTAGTTTCAACATGCTCATTGTTAGTATAAAAATGTGTTTGATTTCTATATGTTGATCTTTTATTCTGTGACCTTGACAGATGCACTGAGTACCAGGTTCTCTGGAATTTTCTACATAGATAATCATGTCATCTCTAAATGGGGGTGGTTTTATTTCTTCCTTTCTGATCCAGGTTTGTGTGTATGTGTGCATTTACTTTATTGCAGTGTGTAGACTTTTCAGTACTGTGTTGAGCAAGAGTGGTGTCAGCAGATATCCTTGCCTTGTACCCGATCTTAGGGAAAACATTCAGTCCTGCATCTGAGTTCCACTGCCCACTCTGCGATGGGTATGTCTCCTGGCTAAATCTTTGCTGG
Organism: Orycteropus afer afer; assembly: GCF_000298275.1. Classification (NCBI taxonomy): domain Eukaryota; kingdom Metazoa; phylum Chordata; class Mammalia; order Tubulidentata; family Orycteropodidae; genus Orycteropus; species Orycteropus afer. The sequence goes on along the minus strand of NW_006921846.1, from coordinate 271,542 downwards.
GCTTCTCTTTTCTATGGGTTTATTTTAATTTTTTTTTTATTATTATTATTTGTGCATGTGGCCTGAGAAAGCAGGCTTTTGCTATTGTTGTTTGTCTATGTCTATTGGTGGTCCTGAGTTGCTGGGCTCTCAATCAATCACCCAGTCCAAGATATTACAGGAGATAAAAAGAAACCCAAGTAACTCATTTCATTGTCACGTTTAAATTCTTTAGTTCCCCAGCCAGTCTACATTCTTCTTTGTACATTTCAGGGTACTTTATGGTCATCTGCTAAATATTTATACAGTATTTATATTTAAGGGGGAAGAGCAGGGAAAAGTGCATCTGTGTCAATCTCTCTCAGAACCAAGTACTTTTTATAGTTATCAGATATTATAGTTATAAGAATTTTTTTAATAAAGAAGATGAACTTCTATACACCAGTAATGAACAACCTAAAAAGGAATTTAAAAAAGTGTGGTGGTTATGTTTGTGTGTCAACTTGGCTGGGCCTGGTTGAGTGGCTGGGCAGCTGGTGCTAGATATTCCTCATGATGAGACTGGCAATCAAGTCCATGGCGGGATCTACCACAAGCAGCTGAGTAGCTGCCTTTGGGATATGGTCTGCTTCCTGTATATAAGGAGAGGCTTTGGGAATGGTCTTTAGCTTATAGCACGTTTGGACCCTGCATGTAGCTGTGTCATTGCTCAGCAGCCTGCTATGCTCTGCCAACCTTGGGACTTACAATAGACTAATGGCCTGCTGTGTGGTTTGGTAACGTCGGGACTGTCCTTTTTATTTGTCAACCTTGGGGCTTCTCCGCCTCAGCAGTCAGCAGCTGTCTGAGTGAAGAAATGCCTCTAGCTCCAGTGCACTGGGAGCAGGAGGCAGAGCTGGACCCCAAGGTTGAGGGGCTTTCACCCGGCCCCTAGAGCCTGGCATTTTGAATTTGGACTTAAAGTCTCTCCAAACTGTAAGAGAATAAACTCCCATTTGTTCAAGCCATCACATTTGTGGTATATTCTTGTCAGAGCGGCACTAGGGTAACCAGAACAGAAAGCAATTCCATTTACAAGAGCATCTAAAAGAAGAAAAAAATATCAGGGAATAAATTTAATCAGTGACATGACATTTTTATACACTGAAAACTATAATACTGCTAAAAAGAAATTAGTAAAAATCTAAAGAAATGGAACAGCCAAAACTCACTGCCGTTGAGTCGTTTCTGACTCATAGTGACCTCCCTCCTTGGGTTTCTGAGGCAGTATCTCTATGGAAAGACATCCCATATTCAAAGACTGGAAGGCTTAATATTATTAAGATGTCAATAATTCCTAACATGATGTTTTAATTTTGAGATGAGATAGCCTTTAATTTTTTTAGTACTTTCTAGTTTTATTGCATTGTTATCAGAAAATATTTCTAGCATTTCTACTTTAGGTAAGTTTCTACTAATTTATTTGTGACCTAATACATGATTAATTTTTGTGATGTCCCAGCTGCATTCTTTAAGTGTCTAAAGTTCAAAATATACCTATAAAGTCTACATATTTTCTTATATAATTTTTGTCAAATCTTTTTTCTATTGAATGTGGTTTGTTAAGCCCCTATTATTAGAATGTATCCATTAATGTTGGGAAACCTGTACATAGATAAGAAGAAGTCATCTGAACAGAGCAAGGGGATACTGTGCAGTATGAACTTAGACAAGGTGTGAACCAGGGTTATATCCTTTCACTATACTTACTCAATTTTTTTGCTGAGCAAATAATCAGAGAAGCTGGAATACATGAAAAAGAATGTGGCATTAGAATTGGAGGAAGACTCGTTAACAACCTGAGATACTCAGATGACACAACCTTTCTTGCTGAAAGTAAAAAGGACTTGGAGCACTTACTGATGAATATCAGACTACAGTCTTCAGTATTAATTACATGTCAATAAAAAGAAAACAAGAATTCTCATAATTGGACTGAAAAGCAGCATCATGATAAATGGAGAAAAGTTATGAGTTGTCAAGAGTTTCATTTTAATGGGCAGAAGACATGAATAGACACTTCACCAAGGAGGATATTCAAGCGGCCAACAAACATATGAAGAAATGCTCACGATCATTGGCT
>NW_006921846.1:255546-267501 GCF_000298275.1 Orycteropus afer afer | reverse complement strand
AGTCTTATATGCATGTGAAAGTTGGACAATGAATGAGGAAGCCTGCAGAAGAACTGATGCATTTGACTTATGGTGTTTGGGAAGATTACTGAGTACACCGTAGACTGCCAGAAGAATAAATACATACATCTTGGAAGAAGTACAGCCAGAATGCTCCTTGGAAGTGAGGAAGGTGAGATTTCATCTCATGTACTTTGGACATGCTATCAGGAGGGACCAGTCCCTGGAGAAGGATGTAATGCTGGATGAAGTAGAGGGTCAGTGAAAAAGAGGAAGACCCTCAATGAGATGGACTGACACAGTGGCTACAACAATGGGCTCAAATATAGCAATGATTGTGAGGGTGATGCAAGATTGGGCAGTGTTTTGTTCTGTTGTACATGAAGTCATGATGAGTTGGAACTGAGTAGACAGGCACCTAATAATTGACAGCAATCCCTTAATATACCCTTGCATCTCTTTTACTTTTTGCTTTATAAAAGTAGTTGCTGTGTTCTTCGCTGTATAGATATTTGTAACTGTTATATCTTTGTTGTGAATGGTGGCTTTTATCAATAAGCACCTTTCTGAATCACTGCTCCAAAATCTGAGGCTTTGGACCCGAAGTAAAAAGACTGATCTAATGCTAAAGCTAAATTCATTTGCTTTGCTATTTTAGCCCCAGCAGATGTTAACCTTTGTGCTGATTTAACCATATACCCTAAAGGAAATAGTCTTCACTGTGGCCAGGCAGCTGCAGGATGTCGATAGCCTTTTCCAAGAGGGTCTTTCTTCTGTGGTCAAGCAGATGCAGGCTACAGACATCCTGTTCCCGGAGGTTCTAGACAAAGTGTTATCAAGAAATCTTCACAATAGACTCCCAGGAAAAGGTATGCTTGAGAAATCTGTTTTGTTAGCATGTTCCCAGAAAAGCATGTCTTGTAATTATTTTGTGGCAATCTTTTAATCATCTGAAATGCACCTATGCTGGAAATTATGTACCCTTAACCAATCATATAATCTGACATATATGTCATCAACCAATCCCAGGAAAAGCCCCACTTTGAGATGTCCCACCTTTAACTTCATCAATTGCCTTCCAGCCAATCATAATATTGTAGCTTTCATGCCCAGCTTAATCCTACAAGAATGGCTGTTTCTTTGTTACTCCTCGGAGTGGTCATTTCACTTTAAGATTTTGGACATTCTGCAGTCTAGACTGGTCTCTGGACTTTGAATAAATCTCCTTGATTTTATTCTAAAGGAGTCTGTGTTTTCACTCTGGATATTTCTTTTTCACTCTTACTACTTTCTTTCACTTAAAATTTATTTTGCCAGCTATCAAGATAACTTCTACTTTCTTACTATTGCCATTTACTTGATACAACTTTGACCATCCTTTTATTTTTAGCCTTTTCAAATCATTGTGTTTTATGTGTTTGTCTTGTATGTGGCATATAGTTGAGTTTTTGTTTCTAAACCAAATTAGAAATCTTTTATTTTTGAACAGTTTGATTCAAGCTGATTGACATTACTGATACATTTGGTTTAAATTCTATCATAGTATATTATAGGATAATGTTAGGTATACTTTGTTCTATTTTGTTTCTTCCTCTCGTTATTTTTATTTATTTTTTTGGGGGGGGAGGAGGTTCTATTCGTTACATTTCTTTTGGTATTTAGAAACGTTTATTTTGTTCTAGTGATTAACTTTATATTTATATTTAATGCCCTTAGACTCCTGTTGTCTCATTAAATCTATTACTTTCTGCTTCATGGTGCCTAAGACATTTGACTGCTAATCAGAAGGCTGGTGGTTCAAACCCACCAGCCACTCCTCAGAAGGAAGGGCAATCTACTTCTCTAGTGATACTGAAACCGAGTAAAGTCAAAACTATTTCCCCCACCCCAGTTAAAACAGATAATTAGAACAGATAGGACCCCGGATGGGAATAGATAAGTAAACTTAATCACCCTCAACTATTGCTCCACCCTGGTTAAGACAGATGAGTAAACACAATAAGCTCGGTTCCTTAAGAACTGAATGGAACAAAAAAAATTCTTACCTGCTAGTTCCTTAGGCACAGGTGATAAACACGTTAATGTGTCTTAGAAAACAACTTGAAAATTAACTCTGGCCCACGGACATGTGCAGTGGGACAGAGAGGAACAAAGTTCCTGGGAACTAACACTCTCCCCTCTGTCTAAGCCCAGATCAGCTGATGACAGGAAGACGGTGTGACTCATCTGGTACGCAGGTGCACTCAATTAAAAGCCTACTGTCCCTTTAAACCGAGGTGAAGGAAATTTCAGCCAATCATCAACCATCTCACACCCAAATTCCTGAAATTTTTATGAATATGTATAACCTTCTCTTCTGAAACTTCCAAAAACTGTAATTCAATGGAGATTTGGGGAGTCAGATCTGAGTATAGACCCCTGCCTCCTTGCATTGCTGTTTGCAATAAATAATTTTCTCTCCTCTTAATTACTTGGTGTGTAAACTGTTTTGGCCTGACTAGCATGGGGCAGGGCCCCGCCTATGGTCCTATTTCAATACCGCCTTGGTTACCCAAGGCGTGGTCGCTATGAGTCGGATCCAACTCCATGGCAATGAGTTTGGTTTGGTTCGTTTTTTTCTTCTTGCTATAGAAAATTGAACAAGATTTTTTTTTTCTATTTTCTTCTTCGCTTTCCAGTTCTCTTCTCAATTTTTAGAACATATAATGCATAATACATACTATGTAACACATAGTATAGAATTCTTCTGCCTTTTTTTTCCACCCTTGTCTTAGCTCTGAATCTAAGTATAACCTATTGGGTTCCATTCTGATGATTCCACAGTAAGTTAGTTCTGACAAAAGTTAAAAACCCCCCTTTATTCCCCCCAGTTTTCGTTATTATTGCCTTTTATTATCAGTATCTTTATACATCCAATCTTTGTCTTTGGGGACTGGCATCAGAATGATAACATTGGCAAATTACCCTCTGTAATATTTATGTAGTACATACTACCAAAGATAAGATATATGTATAGATAGATATAGATATATAGTCATAAATGCAGAAAGTTGGGGACTACCTATATGTTAAATACTTATCATCAGTCTTTTTTGTGAATTTTTCAAGGCAGCTCTTAATGGATTCTATCTACTCATACATTTCTTAAGCAGGGCTTATACGTACAGAATTTTCTGACTTTCAGAAAATTGAAACTTTTTATAGCTTTGATGGACAATTTGTCGATATAAAATCATCATTTCAAACTGTCTTTACCTGAGTATTTTTAAATATTTAGGACACATTTGTATACCGTAAAACTCACCATTTTATAACGATACACTAAAGTATATAGCTCTTCAAATTTTGACAAACATATGTATCTGTGCAACCACCACCACAATCAACATATAGAACAATTAAATAATAACAAAAGAAAAAAAAAAGATGCTCACTTGTAATCATCTACTTACCCTAACTCTCACTGCCATCAAGTCAGATCTGACTCATAGCAACCCCTCCTTAAGTTTCCGAGGCAGTATCACTATGAAAGTAGATTGCCCAACCTTCCTTCTGAGGAGTGGCTGGTGGGTTGGAACCACCTGCCTTCTGGTTAGCAGTCAAATGCCTTAGGCACTAGGCCATGATAGCTCCTCTACTTACCCTAAGAACCTCGAAACCATTGATCTGCTTTTTGTATCTTTGAAAGATGTTCTACAAATAGCTTAGTTTTTTGAAAACATAGTTTCACCATTGCTTTACTTTTTTAGTTTTGTTATGTGTGAAGTCAGTCTAATTCTCCTGCTTAATAAATTGTTTCTTCTTTTTGTCTAGAATCCCTGAGGATTATTTCCTTTTATTTAAAATCTAATGTCTCCTATATATCTTGAAATTGATAATTACAGGTGTTTTTTAATTTTTTTTTTTTCTGGTACTGGATTGGCCCTATCAATATACCCATTCAGATTTTCTCTTACTTCTGGAAAATATCTTTGGATTATAATTTTAAATATTAATGGTTTTCTATGATTTTTCAGATTTTGACTTCAAGGTATTTTTCTCATAGCTTCAAATGCTTGTTTTGAGATGTTTCATTTGGTTTGAAATGTTGTATTATAATTTTCTTCTGCCTGATCATTCTTTCTTTTTTTTTTTTTCTTTTTTCCTCAATTGCCTTGTTTTGATTCTCATGTTTTGCTTTCTTTTTTAATACTTTGGTATATATGAAGATTGCTTGCATCTCTGAATTTCCATGGTTATGGCTTAGAGTTTGGAGGTGGTTAATGAAATTCTAAGTTCAAGAGCACCCTCTTCTCCCAGTGTAAGAAAGTATGTTGTTGTTGTTATGTGCTGTCCAGTCGGACTGACACATAGTGAGTGACCTCTCCTTGGGTTTCCGAGGCGGTATCACTATGGAAGTAGATTGCCCACCCTTCCTTCCGAGGAGTGGCTGGTGGGTTTGAACCACCAGCCTTCTGGTTAGCAGTCAAGTGCCTTAGCCACTATACTACCAGAAGTCCTGTAAGAAAGTATGTTGTTGTTGTTATGTGCCGTGGAGTCAGACTCCACTCATAGCGACCCTTCCTTGGGTTTCCAAGGTGGTATCACTACGGAAGTAGATTGCCCCATCTTCCTTCCGAGGAGTGGCTGGTGGGTTTGAAACACCAGCCTTCTGGTTAGTAGTCAAGTGCCTTAGGCACTATGCCATCAGAGCTCCCATAAGAAAGTATGTTGTTGTTGTTATGTGCCCTGGAGTCGGACCTGACTCTTAGCGACCCCTCCTTGGGTTTCTGAGGCAGTATCACTACGAAAGTAGATTGCCCAACCTTCCTCCCACTGAATGGCTGGTGGGTTTGAACCACCAAAGTCTGGCTAGCAGTGAAATGCCTTAGGCACTTTTTGGGGGATATTGAGGGCAGCAGGGAAAGGGGTGATGTGTCATTAAATTTTTTGTCATTTTTTTTAAATCTTGTAAGATGATAAATTCTCCCCTCCTTTGTCTTTATCCCTTCACTGAGCATGTCTCAGACGTCACCTTGCCCTTCCTTTTTATCTTTTTCTGCCTCCAAAGAGTTGCTTCTAAGACCTCTTTCTTGAGTCTTGTGCATTCTTTTAAGTCCATTGCTTATGCATGAGGGCTTCTTTTCAGTAATTTCATTCTTAGGTGGATTTCCTTTCGTAGGGTGATTTTAGATGATGGTAGGATTGCTACTAACTCTCTTCTTCTCTTTTCATGCAGATTTTACTGGATTTCCCTTCATCTACATAACAGCATGTGATGGGTGCCTAACAGAAAATTCATTGTGATTTCCTATTGATTTTCTACTTACAGGTAATTGAAAATTTGGTTATTTTCCATACTTGGTAGTGGTATTGTCTAACTTTATTTGTTATTCTTGTTCAGTGAGGAAATGGATGTGTTAGGAGATTTACATTTATAATGATGCCACTGTTTGGCCACCCACATATCTTTTAAGGGATAAGCTGGCAATATAAAACTGTTGCCACAAGACAAAATATAGCATGTAAACCAGTTTCCCTATTTCAGTAACCTTTTCTTAGAGACTTTTGGAGCTATCAAGTGACAAAATACTTACTGACCAGGTAAAAATTGCTGATATTTGAGGTTACTACATCATTAAAACTCAGTGAATATAAGATAATAATATTTCCCTAGCACACTGTTTATAAAATTCCAATTAAGATAATCCATTGCCATTGTATATTTAGGGCAGTACAATTAATTTTTAAGTCCTATGAGAGATTACAGGAGCTCTGGTAGCATAGTGCCTAAGGCACTTGACTGCTAACCAGAAAGCTGGTGGTTCAAACCCACCAGCCACTTCTCGGAAGGAAGGTTGGGCAATCTACTTCCGTAGTGATACTGCCTCAGAAACCCAAGGAGGGGTTGCTATGAGTCAGGAGTGACTCAACGGCACATAACAACAACAACAACAACAACAACATGAGAGATTACTGTCAAGATGCATTCCTCTTTTTTTTTTAAGATTTGAGAACTTGATACACTCTAAATATTATTCTGTCTAGTGTAATTCCATTATACACAGGGAACAGGAAATCTATTTTAATTCCTTTGTGAGATGAGTATATTAGCAAATAAATTTATACTGGGCTCTCCAACTTCTTAGTAAAAGTACTTTGTAGTTTTGTATAAGTGATTTAGATTGTTAGTCATAAATATTAAACTTAGATTAAAATGAATACAACAAAGAAATGGCAGAAAACCAAAAGAAAAATAATAAAATCTCTCATATATACGTATCCTCTCTAATCAATATACTGAAAGCTTCAACTTCTGAATTTTTATAGTGATGATGTGAACTTGCGCTTACATATGTAATAATTAATGTGTTACACCCCGTTTCCTTGCAAAAACATGAATTACAGACTATATGAGGAAGAGTAATAGCTATTATTGTTTACTGTGTACCGAGTACTTAGTCTGAAAACATTACAAAGGATTATTTAGCACATATTTATGAAAGATGATGAGCTTGGTTTTCCCTCCTTATATTTGATATGACACCAGGTATGTTACCGCCCAGATCTCAGGTGTGAGGAATGTTTCTCCCACTACCCCCTCCTGTATATTATTGTTCTTCTATTGCTTGCAAATGACATTTGGCAATAGAGCATCTATGTACCATTTTAATATTCCACAAAATATGTTTTGTTTTTTGAAGAGTCTGCTACTGGTTTATTTAACAAGCGTACTCAATTCATTTTGTAGCACAATTTGCTTTTTTTCTTCATTTTCCAAATGCTACAAATAAAATAACTAACTTTGAGTGTTTACCAAACACAAATGTAAATAAAAAAACAAATAGAACAGTACTTACCATAAAGGATTGCAAGCAGAGACAGTGGCATGACAAGTAGTCCCACCAACATATCAGCTATGGCTAGGGACATTAAGAAGTAATTGGTGGCATTGTGCAGTTTCTTTTCCAAGCTTACTGCCATGATAACGAGGATGTTGCCACCTATTGTCATGATTATTATTACGACAATTGAAAGTGCTGGCCAGTTTTGTACCCCGTCTGGGAATTTGAAGCGTCCACCATCGGAGGTATTGAAAATGTCAGTTACTAGAGCTGAAACTGGACTCACAGAAATATCACAATGCCAAACCAATAGGCCAATTAGGTGCACACTGAAAATCAAAGAAAAAAACAAATTGTCAGATATATACATTATATTGCTTAGATATAATATATTGCTTTTACAAAACAATTGCTTCTCCTTCAACAATCATTATCATCATCATTTCCACTCTCTCAATTAAATCTCAGTATTTCTTTTTTTTTAATCCAAAGAATATTGACTTTTACTGAGTGCTTACTATGAGTCTAGCACGTTGTTTACTGACACATATATGTTCATACAAATCCTCATTTGATTTCATGCAACAGCCTTGTGAGACTTTTACTGATTTATACTCATTATGTAGATGGGAAGACTGAGGTTTAGAGAGTTTAAATAACATTCTCAAGGCAACGCAGTGTGTGGCAAGTCCAGGGTCCACGCTTATGTGACCTTGATTCCAAATCCTGTGTTTTAACCTTTTATTCCATACAAGCAATTATAAACCACAGTATTGTTTGATATTCTGTAATGATCTACTGTTTATAATTTTAAAATGTTAATTTCTTCTAGATATCATCTGAAACAGCCAACAACAGAATGAAAGGAGATTTTCTTTTAAGTATCCAGCACTCTGACAAGAAAACTGGAAGTCACCTTCTTCTAATCCAAAACTAAGAAGTAAGTTGCCATCAGGCAAACATCAGGGAAAATTTTGAAAGAAGCACAGCTGGGTTTTGGGACCAATACACACTTCTTTCTTTGTAGAGCTCTTCCTACATTCTGTCAGTTCCAGAGTGACTTTAAAGTCCTCCATATTTTCTTATTGTCTTGTGCTATAAACTTTCCTTCTACCTGACACTCCTCCCACTTGTATGTTGTGTGGGCCTTGTTCTAGGCCCCATAATGATCTGTAGTTATGTTTAATATCTGTGAGTTTCTGGCTTTTGCTATGTTAGGAACTAAATGCTTTTAAGTCTTTAAAACGTACATTTGTCATGACAGTATTCAGGTAGATTCTACTAGTAGGCATTTTAGGCTGGATGACAGGCTAATGCAGAGAAATAGATGTGGCTGTCTTTTGCACATCCCAAAATATTCACCATGATGGTGATATGAGATTTATTTAGGGTAAATTCTTAACTGTCTTCTTAAAATGTGTTACTAATATGTCTAATAAAACTAAGATATTTATTTTCCTTAAGAAAATAGACGAGATAGATAAGTATATCCAAAATTTCCATTTTAAAGGCCAGAAATATTATCTGTGAGTGGCTGCTTTATGTGTATTCTATATGCAGTAATAGCTATTAAATGAAGATTAAGCAACAACATGAGGATATTTTTCCTATACGTAATAGGAAAATTTCTTCTGTTGGAAACTATAAGCTAAATAATTTTCTATGCAAAACACTTGAAGTAAGATTCTGTCTGAAATCAGTCTGATGGAATCTATAATATCACAGCATCTAGAATCTATGAGTTCTTCATGTAAGTGTTTTTATCTCAGTAGCTTATCCACCTATTCATTGAACTGAAAGTATTACCTCTATGCAAAGAAAATATACGTATGATCTGATTTACTCATTGTTTATTGCCAAAAATCTGAGAAATTTAGAGTAATAAAATTAGATGATTATTATTGTCAAAATCAAATCTCATCTGTTCTACAACTGGAACACTTCATCTGAGCAAGTATTGACTTTATTTAAACTTAAGTTAAAGTATTTTAATAATTTTCTAGTATATGTATAAATGGGAAGCTCTGGTCACATAGTGCCTAAGGCATTTGACTGCTAACCAGAAGGCTGGCGTTCAAACCCACCAGCCGCTCCTCGGAAGGAAGGTTGGGCAATCTACTTCCGTAGAGATACCACCTTGGAAATCCAAGGAGGGGTTGCTATGAGTAGGATCTGACTTGATGGCAGTGAGTTTGTTTTTATTTATTTTTTTAATGTACAAATTATTTTTCTTGGTTTCTCTTAATAGCTTATTAATATGGTTTTGTCTTTAAAGACATTGGTGAAATCATGAAAATATTTTGATTTTCTCATTTTACAAGAAATAGAAAGAAAATACACTTTAGACATTAAGCTTAAAATAACTTCTTAAGTCGAAGTTATCTGATATTCTAAGCAACATGAAAGGGAGAAAACATATATAGTACATTTTGTCAAGTAATGAAAAATAATCAGCAAACTCTTTAAAATGATAGATATGTGTGTGGGGGGTGGGAAATAAAAGTGCCAGATGTACTATTCTCCTGAAACATAAAAACAGTAAGTTAAAATAATACATGAGTCAGTGAGCTATATCACAACTCATCTGTGCTTAATGTGAGTGGTAAATATTCAAATAAAGGACCAAATAAACAGAAACTAGTTATTAGCTCTTGGCTTTGATTATTTTGTCACTGCGTTTCTGGTATTTGTCAAGTGACCAATGTCTCCGCTGTATAAAACTCAAGGATTATTTGACCATTTAACCTCTCAAAATATCAGTTTCCTCATCTGTACAATAAGAATGATCTCTATCATATAATTACTTTGAAAATTAAATTATATATGTAAAGTTCTTGTTTACTTTTTGTTTATGGATTTAATTTGGAAATATATTAAAGCTAATATAGTAGGAATATTTGTCCTTTCATTTTCTCAAACCTGATTCTACTGTTCTCTTCTTTATAAATAAATTAAGTTCCAATAAATTGGAGCTTATCCTCCATCTGCATTCAAACGTGGACAAAAAAAGTTTATGATATCTATACCCCAATTTACATATTTCAGAATTTATCAAGAAATTATGACCCAACTTATTTGAAAAGTTACATAATAAGTAACATACACTTACAGGAATGAATGCACCGCATTCCTCAGATTCACCATGATTGCTTCAGATGTAAACAACCACAGTTTATAATTGAGAAAAGCAAATTAAGATATTGGCTTCATCATGTCGTCCTTTCTGGGGAGAGAAAAAGAAAAGAAAAACATAATTAGTTAAAAGGTCACATACTTACATAGCAACAAACTACATAAACTGAAATATATTTCTTTGGTATTAAGAAACAGTCAATACCTAATTTAGCAAACAGCTAAGCATATTATATTGAGTAAGTGATAGAAAAACAAGGTCAAAGAGAAGACTTTTCATTTATTAATCAATGCACAATCATCACAGGTTTTCTAAAATTTCTAATATAATTTTTATTTATGTGGGACTTCTACTCAGTCTTCCCTTAGTGGAATCCACATAGCTTCAAATTAATGCTTTAAGAAAGCAATGAAGAATACATGTTTCTTAATTTACAAACCATTGGTGAAAAGTTTGTGATGTAATAACTTATTGCCACAGCTGAAGTAAGATGGTTTCATCTTATGGAAACATGGAAACCTAAACCTATAATTATTTTCAAAAAGTGAGCATACTTTGCACAACATACTAGTTTTTCTTTTCAATTTGAAATTATCTGTATTTACATGTATAGCTTTAGCAATAATTTTTCATTCAATAGCAATATTCTGCATAGGGCACTAAGAGGTATATACCAAAATAAATTGATCAAGTTTACTACATGCAAAAATAGCAACAAACCTATGTATCAACCAGTTAGTAGTCAACAGGTAGTATGTTATGGTCAGGGCATATGTAATAATACTGAAAATTGCAAACAAATGGTCAATTGCACCAGATGGCTTAAATAAAAGTCTTTAGATACTTGTGGTTTAAGAAGGGACACTATATCTTCTAAGGTATTAGGCTAGTAGCATGAGATATCTCAAAACTATTTATCAGAGTAATTCTGAGCATATAATTTTTACTTCTGTTAGCTATTTTTAAGGAGTTATTTGTTGCAGTACAAAGCTCCATCAAATTACATTGTGGAGGTTGCAAGAATGTCACAAAACAAAATGTGTATGTATAGTTGAATGGAAAACCAATTTGTTTCGTAAATTTTTCTCTAAATCACAATTTTAAAAAAAAACATCAAATATTTATATAGTAGATTATTCACTACTTTTATACTCAAAATATTAAAATGTTGACTGAGAGAATGTTGACTGTTGGGTGAAAATTTCTACTGTTCTCCTTGTGGCGATGATATCTTTATGGAGTGGAACGTGTCATTGTTAATCTTTATATTGCACTGACATTGAAGAAGCACTCAGTGTGAAATCTGGTTACTAACAAAAATACTCTGAATTTTTTTTCTTCTATCTAGAGACTCCTACCTGGAAACACAGTAAGCATCACTATTTACCTTCTCTTATTTTCTGTCTGTTATCTTCTATTTAGGAATTTGATTATGTTCTTTTCCCAGACCAAATATCTAACTGTGGTCTTGTCTGAGAGCAAAAATCTATTATGAGAGTCAGGATCATGAAGTTGTTAAGTTCACATGCACTGGCCTGTCACTGAGACAAAAAAAAAAAAAATTTTTTTTTTTTTTTGCTTATGGGGGGGTGGGGAGGATAAGGTGTTGAATAGCTTGAGAACACAGACTCACATTGAAAGATTTTTTAAAATCTAATTTGTAAATAGTTTTGAGGAACATGGTAACAAAAATCTCTTGATAATCTTTTAGTGTTTCTGAAAGGCTGAATAGAACAATTGTTCTGTCTGAACAGAACAATGGAATATTGCTTGGTTTAAAATCAGGAATGGTGTTCATCATGGTTGTGTCTGCACCATACTTATTCAATCTGTATGCTGGATCAGCTGGTGGGTTTGAACCTCCAACCTCCTGGTTAGCAATCAAATGCCTTAGGCACTATGCCACCAGAGCTCCATATCAACATACATCTAACATACCATATTTTGTAAGACATATCATCAAAAATTTTGGCACTTGAAAAGAACAGAACCAAAATA
>NW_006921846.1:253583-255446 GCF_000298275.1 Orycteropus afer afer | reverse complement strand
CTCAGAACCAGTATCACTTGCCGAAATATTTAAAAGTCATAATCAGTGATTGTCTTGGAAGTGAAAATAATTAAAAACAGAAAGCAAAAAAAAAAAAAAAAAAACATTATGGGAACAAAGTCTATCTCCAATTAAAAATAGCAGAAGATTATTTTGACTCTTCAAACTTGGCTTGGGCTAGACATGGAAATTTGCTAAATTCTTGGCTGATTCATGTAATTCCCATATAGTTCTATGTTTAAGAATATCTATGATGGGGAAAAAGAAGCCCCGATGGCACAGTGGCTAAGTGATTGAGCGCTAGCTAACCAAGAGATCAGTGGTTCAGACCCACCAGGCTCTCCATGCAAGAAAGATGTAGCAGTCAGATTCCGTACAAATTATTCCCTACAAATTACAGCCTAGGGAACCCTATGGAACAGTTCTATTCTGTCCTATAGGGTCACTATGAATGGGAATCAGTTGGATGGCAACAGGTTTTTTATGATGGGAAATGTCTAAGTTTTCTTCATATACAGCTCCTGTTTTGACTTGTTAGTGGTCTTTTAAGAACGTTGCATTGAGCATGAGTTTAATCTACACTTTCTGTATTTATATGGCAATAATATGATGACTTACTTAAAAGATGAGTGTTGTGCACTCTGTAAGTGATACTCATTTTTCCATGTAAATTTGTCATCCAAATGGTAGGAGAAGTATGGTCACTATTGTGGTCTACAGAATACTGTATATCCATTGGTAAAAACTACAAAGATGAGAAAGGGAAATCAGTGTTGAGAGCAAGATGACAATGTTCAGCTCAGTTTTACACTTGATAAACTTACGAATAACACTGCAAATAATAGGAATTCCAGAACACTTAATTGTGTTCATGAGGACCTGTACATAGGCCAAGAGGCTGTACTTCAAAATGAACAAGAGGATACTGCATGGTTTAAAATCAGGAAGGAGGTGTATCAGGGTTGTATCCTTTTCCCATACTTATATAATCTGTATGCTGAGGAAATAATCTGAGAAGGTGGATTATATAAAAAAAAAATGTGGCATCAGGATTGGAAGAAGATTCATTAACAATCTGTGATATGCAAATGACACAACCTTGCTTGCTGAAAGTGAGGATGACTTGGAGCACTTACTGATGAAGATTACAGACTACAGTCTGCAATATGAATTACACCTCAACATAAATAAAACAAAATGCTCACAACTGGCCAACAAGCAATATCATGATAAATGGAGAAAAGATTGAAGTGATCAGGGATTTCATGTTACTTGGATCAACCATCAACATTCATGGAAGCAGCAGTCAAGAAATCAAACCTATTGCACTGGTCAAATCTGTTGCAAAAGACTTCTTTACAGTCCTAGGGAGTAAAGAGTTACTTTGAAGACTAAGGTGCACATGACCCAAGCTACAGTATTTTCAATAGCCTCATATGCATGTGAAAGCTGGACAATAAATAAGGAAGACTGAAAAAAAATGATGCATTTGAATTGTGGTTTTGGTGAAGAATACTGAAAATACTGCCAGATGTATGAACAAATCTGTCTTGGAAGAAGTACAGCTTGGAAGCGAGAATGGCCAGACTTCATCTCATATACTTTGGTTATGTTGTCAAAAGGGATCTGTCCCTGAAAAAGGATGTCATGATTGGTGAGGTAGAAGGCAGCAAAAAAGGGAAGACCCTCAACATGATGGATTGACACAGTGCCTGCGAGGATGGGCTCCAGAATAGCAAGGATTATGAGGACGGTGCTGTTGTTGTTGTTATGTGCCGTCAAGTCGGACCCAACCCATAGCAACCCCTCCCTGGGTTTCCGAGGCAGTATCACTATGCAAGTAGATTGCCCAACCTTCCTTCC
>NW_006921846.1:251698-253483 GCF_000298275.1 Orycteropus afer afer | reverse complement strand
ATGTTTCTTTCTGGTGTGCATACGGTTGCTATGAGTTGGAGCTGACTGAACAGCACCTATCAACAACAACAACATACAGGAACATCTATATGCCTCTATACTGGCAGATTAAAAACAAAAACAAAGACAACAACAAGCAAACAAACAACAACAAACCCACAAGATTTTTGAGTTCCAGAAGAGTCATAGTAGGGATTTGGTTTAGGAGTCAAATGTTAAACCAGTACGAAGTAGATACTTAATAAGAGAAAGAAAAGACAAGGATAGGAAAAGAACAAATAAAACAGAAGGAATAGGCAATGGAAAATGTCGAGAAGGATTTCTGAGGAATAATGTGAGATATGTCCAAAAGGAGTTTGGTGGTGACTGAAGCACCATTTCCATAATGTAAGAAAGGTCTAGATTGTAGTTGGATGAAGGGAAAGAGAAGAAGATGGGCCAGGTTAAAGAGGTGATTGGCGAGGAAACAGAAAATTCCCTGCAATAAATGTTTGAAAATTTTTTGGCCAATTCAACAGAAGAAGAATGTGTTTCAAAAACAATTTTTTTTGCATAAAGGCATCATATATACGTAATTCACACAAAACTCTCACATTCCTTAGCTGAGTTCTAGGTACAAAGTAATTTGATTAAAGCAAAGGGAAAGGGAAAGATTTGAAGAGATTTCAGATGTGAATAAAGGAAGCGTGGTGGCTTGTCCAAATTGTGTTTAGGGAAGATCGAAGTCTGCAAATGTATCCAGAACACTGGAAAGTTCCTTGCGTCCCTTAAAGCTAGTCATTTCTAATTCTTTTCATCATTAAGTTCTCCATCTTCTGGCAATGAAGAAAGATTAGTCATATTTCAATCACATTTCCTTTCTCCTTTTGTTTCTTTCTTATTCCTTATTTGCTAACCCACTGCCATTGAGTCAATTCTGACTCATAGTGACTATATAGGACAGAGTTGAATTGCCCCATAGAGTTCCCAAGGATGTAAATCTTTACGGAAGCAGACTACCATATCTTTCTCCCACAGAACAACTGGTGGGTTCAAACCTCCGACCTTTTGATTAGCAGCTGAGGGTCACAAACTGCGCCACCAGGTCTCCTTCTTTCTTTTCTAGACTTGGTCAAACATGGCATTTGTTGTTGTTGTTATGTACCGTCGAGTCAGACCTGACTCATAGTGACCCCTCCTTGGGTTTCTGGGGCGGTATCACTACGGAAATAGATTACCCAACCTTTCTTTTGAGGAGTGGCTGGTGAGTTTGAACCACCAACCTTCTGGTCAGCAGTCAAGTGCCTTAGGAGACTAAAAAGAAAATGGCAGCATTTCTCTCTCTCTCTTTTTTTTTAAGCAAAATTTAGGAGGTATAGATCAACCTACCAAAAGATGTAGTTTATATTTCTGGAAATTCCATGGTGATTCAGCAGATTATTTTCTCTCATAGTGAAAAGACTAAATCTCACACTTTTTTTTTTTTTACAATTATTAAATAGTCAACTGAGAACATTCATTCTTATCTGACTGTTTAAAACTTTTTATAATAACGCATTCAATCAATGATAATACATGTTGAGGTCTGACTTTGTTAATTTTCACTGTTCATATGGGCACATATTTTTAATTTTTCCTACAGTTATTATATCCATTGAGCTTTGCCACTTTCAGGAAAAGAGTTGATCAAAAGTGAATTAGTCATGTATGTTCAGATTTGTCCTGGGAAGATTCTGTTCATACAGCAAAGATTTATGACACTTTTTGAAAATCATTTTGGTAATTAAAAAATTATACCTATGACTA
>NW_006921846.1:250366-251407 GCF_000298275.1 Orycteropus afer afer | reverse complement strand
GGGTTTGAACCACTAGCCTTCTGGTTAGCAGTCAAATGCCTTAGGCACTATGCTACCAGAGCTCCATTAATATTGTTAGGTATGGCAATTGCATTGCAGTTATAGAAGAATATATGCAAAATGTTGACAATGCATAATGAAGTGAAACAAAATGCCTTAAAATCGTTTAACAAAGAGAGAAGAGAAGGAGAAAGATGGACCAAGGGTGACAAAATCTTAATAATGATTGAATGTGGGAAATGAGCATATGGAGGATGACTGTCGATTGTCTCTACTATTGTGTAAGTATGACATTTTTTAAAAAGAAATTATAACTACAAATTAGATGCACTCACAAGGTAAACAGCATGAGAAAGTGGACCTCATTATTTTATGCTCAATTTAAGATTTTATTTTTTCAACAACTTTAATGATACATTTTCCTTACTTAAAAAAATGGATTTTTTCTAAACAATACAAACTTATACAGGCATCTTTCCTCTTTGATGACTTTCTCCCCAGTGGATGGTATGATAATGTATTTTGTGAGAAATGGTCCTTGGGTAAACCATATTTCCAAAAACAATTTATTAAAGTCTTTTTTTTATCATTATCACCCTCTCCACTTAACAGCAGCTTACAACAACTTGAATTCTCTCATTTAAGATCCTGAGGGAGGTACAATAGCAGTGTTTCACTATGTATAGGACATAGTTTTAATTTGTCAAAGGTTTTAAAAATCTTGCAGAACAATATGTGATTGATTAGAGAAATAACTGACTTTAAGTACAATTTTCTGACAGCTGTACATAGTGCGTAAGGCATTTGACTGCTAACCAGAAGGCTAGTGGTTCAAACCCACCAGCCACTCCTCGGAAGGAAGATTGGCAATCTACTTCAATAGTGATACTGCCTTGGAAAACCAAGGAGGGTACGCTGTGAATCGGGACCAACTTGATGGCAGTGAGGTTTTTTTTTTTGTTTTTTTTTTTTACACATATAATATGCATATTATAGTATTTAAGTTTGTTGTGAATTTCTGTTTTTGTTGTTCTTAGCTGC
>NW_006921846.1:247010-250266 GCF_000298275.1 Orycteropus afer afer | reverse complement strand
AGGCAGTATCTCTACTGAAGTAGATTGCCCAGTCTTCTTTCTGAGGAGTGGCTGGTGGGTTTGAACCGCCAGCCTTCTGGTTAACAGTCATAATTTTAATAGAAAGTTAGTAAATTATTCATCCATTATAACCAATGCCATTAAAGATTGCTCCTTCACTGGTCAACACAAGATTTTCTTGTTTGTTAAACTCATTTAGAAAATTATTCTCTGAAGTTCTATTCTGTCCTATTGGGTTGCTGTGAGTTGGAGTTGACTCACTAGCAGCGGGTTTGGCTTTGGTTTTATTAAGTCAGGTGTCCATTTGACACAATAAGGCAACAATTAGCAACTTGCTGACTGTACTTTTCTGTGGCTTGACCCAGAGTGCAGTGCCTCAAACACAGAACTGGAGACTTTTCCACAGCATTCCAGAGAGAAACCTAGCAGATCTGAATATGCAATTATATATGTGTACATAATTATACTTGATATACCGGCATACCTTGTTTTATTGGGCTTCACTTTATTGTGCTTTACAGATACTGTGTCTTTTATAAATTGAAGGTTTGTGGCAATCCTGTGTCCAGTAAGTCTATCAGTGCCATTTTTCCAACAGCAGGTGCTAACTTTGTGTCTCTGTGTCACACTTGATAATTCTCACAGTATTTTAAACTTTTTCATAATGCTGATGCACACTTAATAGACCACAGTATAAGTATAGAGTAAATGTAACTTTCATATGCAATGGGAAACCAAAAAATCACATGAGGTGTTTTATTGCAACGTTAGCTATATTATGGTGGAATCAAACCCACAGTATCTCCGAGGTATGCATGTATATGATTATACAGTTTCTCCTTCAAATCCAAACACTTCTGGGGCTGTGAGACTCTCCTGGGCACTTTATTAGATCTGCCAATAAGCTGAATACAGATCTATTGGTAATACTGCCATTTCCTGCTCCCCCCACCCCTATCATCAGCACTCCCAAGATAATGTGAGTAGTTACTTAAACAAATTTAACTCTTCACCCTGTACTTGGAATTTAAACGAAACACAAAATATTTTCACCTTATTTGTATTTAACTAAGTGCTTCTGTTTGAGTTTTACATATTTCATGAGGTGTGATTACTGTTAAATTTAGTAAGAATTAACTCCTAAAATCCTATAGTGTGATACTAGATCCTAAGTTTTTCACAGCCAGACCTATTCTATTTACCTAAAATAATAGTTTAAAAAGAAAATCAACTTCAAGTTGTGTAGTTACCAAAAATTACTTCATGATGCTAGTAACAGACATTGAGAGAAGCTGTCTTAGTGGGCAGAATGCCCAGAAATTTAAAGCCATTTTCTCCATAGATGGTGGCAGAAATATCCCTGAATTATCTCAGCATAAGTATCCATGTAACAGAGTAAACTGAAGGCTTTTAAATGACAGAAGCCAACGGGGCAAACCAGACACTAAGTCTCTGTGGCGGAGACCAACTTCAACTGATTTTGCTGGATTGAAAACTCTTTTGTATGACAAACAGTTCTTTCACATATCCAAATATTCAGTGAATGGCTACTATTGGTAGGTACTACACCGGCTGCTGGGCATATAGTGATAATCAAGATGCACAAGTACCTGCTCTCACGGAGCTTACATTCTTACAAGAGAACATACAATAAACACTTAATCATTTCAGAGAGCGATAATTTCTGTAAATAAAATGAAACAGCATGGTAGGATAAACAGTGACTTGAAGGAAACACTTTTTTTAAAAAAATTAATCAATTGTTATTATTTTTTATTTTTGTAGTCTTCTCTCCCCTCCCCTCCCACCCTGGTAACCAACAAAGAAAGTTTTTGAAGGAAACACTTTAGATGAACCTATGTATGTAGCCATAGGTTAGATACATGAGAAATATTCTAATATCATAATAATATCAGCCTGTATTTGCTATCTATTCTCAATCATAACAAAAGAAATATAGTTCTTTTTTACTAGTGAGTTAAGCACATGACAAACATCACTGATGAGACCAGTTCAAAATGTGTTCAAAATTTTTTCTGTTAGTCTGATTTTAATTTGGGAAGTTAAGAAAACAAAAACAAAACATCTTTATCTTTTGCTAAGATGCTTGCAATTCAATTCAGCTGCAAACTGAGATGAATTCCTGATTAACATTGACAGTGCTATCTCCTCACTCACAGGCAGCTCACTCATAGTTTCATTAGCTTAAGAGATCACAAACATTTGGTCGTAGAGGGTTCCAGTTGAGTCACGAAAAGCGAAAAGTTCAATCAGTTGCCCAGATGTATTTATTGCCAAATAACGGGGTACTTGGATACATCTGGACAGCCGAATGAACTCTTAACTCCTCATCTCTTCCTTCCACAGCTTCAGGATTTCCTATATAAGGGGAAGAGAAACAAACAAGCCAAGCATTTTACATTCAAAGGTCATTGTGTTCCTGGCTGTGCTTTCCTATCTGAAAATTAAGCAACTTCTCCTGTTGCTTTGTAAGTTATTACTGGAAAATGTGCTTAAATCATTGAAATTCAGCAATCCTTATAAATAACGTATAAATAATGTGAAATTAATATATACCACAAATACAGAAAATTGAGTCAAAATTGAAATTATAGGGCTATATAAAATTGCACAAGACCATGCAACATCTCATTCTTTGATACATCTGGTCACCGTGACTTGGAGCTGACTCGACAGCAAACACCACCACCAACAACGTAATTCATTCCAGGATCCTTCAGTACCTCAAATGTAAAATATGTGTGGTATAGTGCAAAGAATATTGGGCTGGGAGGTAGGAGTTATAACTGGGTTATAGTTCTAATGCAACCATTTGCTGGATGACTTGGGATATCACTGAACCTCTTCGGGCTTTAGTGTTTTCAACCATGACATGAAAGCATAGAGGGCCTCTGTAGTAGTTAAGGTTATGTGTCAACTTGGCTGGGCCTGGTTTTGAGTGGCTGGGCAGCTGGATGTAGCTATTTCCCATGACGAGACTGGTAATCAATTCCATGGTGGAATCTATTGGAGCAGCTGAGTAGCTGCCTTAAGGATGTGGTCTGCTTCCAGTATATAAGGAGAAGTTTTGGGAAGGGTCTGCAGCTTTTTGGCATGTTTGGACCCTGCATATAGCCAAGTCTTCATTTAGCAGCCTGCCATGTTTCCTGCTGATCTTGAGACTGTCTTTAGACTTGAATTAGTGGCTTGCCATGTTTTTTGGTAATATTGGGATTGTGCCATTTTCTCGACCTTG
>NW_006921846.1:237212-240315 GCF_000298275.1 Orycteropus afer afer | reverse complement strand
CCACGAAGATGTGACAACTTTATCTCACACATGATTTTATAGACCTTTTAAATTATTCAGTAAAATAGGTAATAGTATTTTATTCTTTCCTCTCTTTTCAGGGGCAAGATATTTCATGGTATCACATTAATAAACCAAAACCAAAACCAAAAAACAAAAAAAACCACCCAAAGTCATTGCCATCGAGTTTATTCCGACTCATAGCAACCCCCAATTAGCTTTCCAAGGTGGTAAATCTTTACTGATTAGATTGCCCTATCTTTCTTCTATGGTGTAGCTGGTGGGTTTGAACCACCAACCTTCTGGTTAGCAGCCAGATGCCTTAGGGACTGCGCTACCAGAGCTCCTTAAGTACTTATATAGTGTTTTACTTTTCCAAATGGATGACTATAATGCAGACTAAATTATGCAGAATGTTTAACAAAAATACATATATCAACAGAAGCATTTGTTCTTCTTGAAGCAGTAAATCAGAGGTGGCACTGCTACTTCTATTATTACATTTTAATGACTGTCAGAAGGAGCCATATTTTGCTATATTATAAATAACATTTTGTAGGTTAATGTTTGAGGGCCTTATTTTTAAAAATGCAGGGACAGTTCTTAAAAAGCCAAATTCACAGAAAGTCAATGAACACCAGCTATGTACCAAGCACTGTTGTAATTTGTTTCATCTCATTTAAGTTCCACCACTCATTTTACAGAAAAAGAAATTGTGAGGTTCAAAGAGGTTCAGTACTTTGTCCTAGTAAGCAGCAGGGCAAGATTCTAAAAGAGTATTTTTGAGGATTACAAACAAATGCCAGCACATTTAGAATGACTGTATAAGCAAAGAGTTTATGCGGTGAACAGGGCATTGTTCACTTTTGCAACACATTTATTTATTGTGTACTTTGTACTTGGAAATGTTCAGATACTTGGGATACATCTGTGAACAATATAGAAAAAGCCACTGCTCTTCAAGAGCTTACATTCTTGTTCTTTTCATTAATTATCAATTTTTGTTAACTGAAAGTTTATTCTAAAATACCTTGGTATAATTTCTAAAAGTTTTCAAGATTTTATTCATCATGGGTAAAGGAATGAAAGTTATGCAAGCTAATTTTGCCAAATTACTTCAATCCTAAAGGTTACTGCCTAACATATTTTTATTTTATTTTATTTTCACTACTTTTCTCTATTCAGACTTAATTTTTCTCCACCATCTGCTAGTATAACGTTTATGAAAAGAAAAATCAGTTACTACTGCATTTCTTCTTATTGTAAGGAAGATTTCTTGAGTTATAAAATCTTAAGCTGTTAAAATCACTTGGTGCATAATAAAACCATCACTATGGAGAAGCAAACAAACATACAAAAATCAAAGATAGAAGACTTGGCAAATCAATGTCTCTGTAGCCAATCACATTACACAATAAATATGTGTTGATTAGGACAGAGGCTTGAAAAATTCTATAGATTCTGCAAAACACCTGCTACACAGAGGAAGGCAGAAATATTCTGAAGGGGCATTGCAACCAACTTGCCCCAAACTGGAAAGTTACATTCATGAAATAAGTACTGAGCTCATGCCAATATTTGTGGAAACATTCATTAGCCTTCCATATACCTTTGGCTTGATAACCTACATTCTGGCAATAGAGAAGCTGTTAGTATTGGACTTTATAATGTTCATGTCACTGAATCTATCATTCTGCTATGTTCTTGGAGAATGTTACTGAGTCATAGTCTGTCATCTTCAGATAAGTAGGGAGAAGATTAAAGAATATTCTTGATTGAATAATTCATATAGAAATTGTTCAACATCAAAACAAATACAAACTAGCTGGTTCATAAGAATGGTTTCCATTTATTAATTTATTATTATATGGCAAGCACTGTGGGAAATATTTTATATCATTTTAGTATTTTATCTTTACCAGAACAAGGTAAGAAAAATCCTATTAGCTCAATTTTTCCACCTTAAAAATAAAACAAAATACTTGAGATTGTAATATTAAATTATTTGCACAAAGTCAAACAGCTAGTAAGTGGTAGAGCAGGATTCAATTTCAGATTTATTTCACTCCAATGTTGACATTCTTCATTCTGTACAACCAAAGACCCTGATGAGTCTTTGATTCTTATAAGAACAGAACTTTGTTCCTGTCCTTCTCTATGCTTAATAAGTATATTCTCTGGAAAGGTATAGCAAGAGCATTGGAGGACCATCCAACTTCCTTTTTTGATGTAGGAAGAATCTAAGAATTTTGACCCAGAAGTGATAAATGACTTGTCTAATATTCCACTGTTTTCATTTATTTATTTTTATCAGTGCCAAGATTAGCAACCAGATCTCCTATTCCCTTTCCAGTCCTTGGATTCTAAGCCATACCAAGAGTAGAGAGCCCATAAGAATCAGAGATGATTAAAGTCTCACTAACTTACACATAACTTGTAGTACAATTGTCTCTTTAGGGGGAAGAAAATATCCTAGATGAGAAAAATTAAATTCAGTAAGTAGAAAGTTCCTTAGAATACATTCCTGAACAACTGGCTCAAGAAAGGAAGTCAGGGAGAAAGACAAGGAAAAAATAAGGAGCAAAGAAGGAGAGGAGGAAACAAAGGAGAGGAAAAAAGCAAAGAAAATAATGGCAGGCAGGAATTCATGTCCTGAAATCTGTGTTCATTCCTAGATGTCTGGAAGCCCCACACAGTTCTGTAATGCGTGCTGTTCTGGGGACTAACTCTGGCAGGAATAGCTGGCAGGGCTATTCTAAAACATAAGTTGTTTATGCAAAAACATTGTTAAGTATTACAGTTGCTTTTTGGATCATTTGAGCTACCAACAACAATAACAGCCAAACAAAGTGATTTTTAGATGCATTTAACATTTCCATAACTAGAGCAAACTTTTAAAGAAAGAGATTTTGTTTTAATACATCTTCGTGTGTTTTCAATCTAAATGTCTCTAATGATATCTTGAGTAGGAATTCCTTTCAGAAGTCCCTATCATGTTAGTATTTTCTAAGCAGATCTATAGTAAATGCTTCATTGAGCTGTCCACGATGCATTGTGGTGTTGTTTTAGGTGCTATCAAGTCAATTCCAAATCATAGTGACCA
>NW_006921846.1:236443-237112 GCF_000298275.1 Orycteropus afer afer | reverse complement strand
TCCAAAACTATAAGAGAATAAACTCCTGTTTGTCAAAGCCATCCATTTGTGGTATCTTCTAGTAGAGGGTCACTAGAGAACCAAAACAGCCTCTCTCCTTTCTGGCTCTGAAATGATGTGATTCGGGATTTATTCCTATTTCAGCTTGTCACAGAAGTAATCTTTGCTATTTTGTAAATAAGGTGTTTCTAAATAGCTAAGTGTGGTTACAATTAGATTCTACTTGTTATTGCCAATTAAATGTAAAGCATAACATTCATGTGTGAAAATCTTTTGATTTGAAAGGAGTGTGAAAGTGATTTTTAAGCTGATTGTTTTCATAATAGAATCCTTGGATGGTGCAAAAGGTTAAGGCACTCAGCTGCCTTAAAAGGTTGGAAGTTCAAATCTACCCACTGGCATCTCAGAAGAAAGACTTGGTGATCTACTTCTGAAAAAATCAGCCATTGAAAATCCTACAGTGTGCAGTTCTACTCTGAGATACATGGGGTCACCATGAGTTGGAATCAACAGGAAGACAACTTTTTTTTTTATAATTAATGTGATGCATTGTGTTCCACCTCTTCCATTTACCCCTTGTGTGAATCCTAAAGACATGTATGTCCCATTCTTAAAGTTCTAGAAGCGTAAACAAACTCATAAAAAAAAAAAAAAAAGCAAATAAGGCTG
>NW_006921846.1:230714-235609 GCF_000298275.1 Orycteropus afer afer | reverse complement strand
CTCAAGGAGACATCTTTGCTCTTCACTTGAAAGAGCTCTTAAAGTTGGCAGTAAGCTGCTTTAAGGAGACATCTTTCCTCTTTCGCACTTGAAAGACAAACTGACAGATAAGCGGTGGAGTCGTCTGTGGAGGGATGGATTTTTCAGAAAGTCATCCACTCGGTTTACTTCTTGAGGGTTTTTTTTTTTTTTTAATTTAAATTTTAAGACTAAATAATTCTGAAAGTTGTTCTTGTTTTTAATTTTTTAATTTATGACTTTTTGTAGCATATACAAATACGTATGTAGGAATATCATCTGTCAAACCTACGTATGGTGATTGGTATATTCCCATTGGCCTATCCATATCTGATCTTGCCAGTCTACCTATGTATCCACCTGTAGATTAGCGTTTGCTGTTATTGATCATGCAGTATTGTGTATTAGGAATATTTTTAATTTAAAGTAGAATGATTGAGTGGTAGCCATTGACAGTTTACATTTTGTCTCAATATGCAATAGCAATTGAAATGTTTTTGCCTTATATGATTGTTTTTAATAAGCTAGAAAAAAAGACTTGACACTACTTTTAAAATATTGATGAAATCTAATATATCACTATGTAATATTTTCATTTTATGAAAATGATATGGAAGTCTGTTTTATAGATAATCTGTGGCGTGTCTTTGTTGGCTCATTTTTACTTCTAATTTTGAAGAAACAGGTGTGCTAAGATAAGCACGTTCAATTCCTTTAAAGCTCTTCTATTGATTCAAAGCCCATTATCAAAACAGTCTTGAAGCTTATTATTTCAGCAGGGGAGTTATTATTCAAATACAATAACAATGCTCAAAGAACTGGGGAAAGTGTATTGTGTTCATCAAACTTTAAAATATGATAGAATGCTTTTTATATTGATACCTTCACTTTTTATTTATAGTGATTTAGAGTAGCATGGTTCTCAAGTTTACAGTTAGGAATAGTTCATAATCTACTTCAAGGAATAATTCAATGCCTCATGACAATAGGTATGTTTTTATAAAAGAAAAAGTAATATGAATGAGTACAAAAATCACCTGACAATACAAACTGCTTAAGAGAAATGAAAAGACACATTATGCTCATATTCTAAATTTTTCAAATGTAGACTCACACTTTCTTGTCAAGAAATTCATAATTGAGTCATAAGAAATGCAATAGAAAAATATCTGTGGCAGCAACCTTTGATGTTAATAAGGGGAACTGGCAGCTATGTGAAATTAGATGGATCATTGAAAATACAGTTGCAAGAAAATACATTGGCTAGCAGCTTAATATTTCTTCTCTTCCTCAATGCAAATTCTAGATATGAAAAGACGTTTGAAGATTAGTATTTTCATTCAAAAGTGTTAGAGGTAGATTTTGAAAGTATACTGTGTATAATTGCCTCTCATTCCACTGAAAGTAAACTAAATGACAAAAATGATTCACTTTACTTTTGTTAGCCTCTAAGAAAAAGTTTACATGTGCCTGAATGTTAGCACCCAATAAAATCCCACTGCTGTGGAGTCAATTCTGACTCATAGCAACTCTATAGGACAGAGTAGAACTGCACCATAGGATTTCCAAGGCTGCAGATCTTTATGAAAGCAGACTGTCTCATCTTTCTCCCATGGAGCAGCTGGTGGGTTCAAAGTGCCAACCTTTGGTTAGTGGCCAAGGGCTTAACCATTGAGTTACCAGTGTTTCCTAATGCCTGTACAATCTCTATAAAAAAAAAAAAAAAAAAAACCACTTGATAAGAAAAAAAGAAAAGAGTGATCTCCTTCCTCATAATAATCATTTATTGAATAAACCTTAATTGAAGGACTTTTATGGATCAGTCACCATGCTAGACACGGTCCTTGTGTTTGTGGGGGGAAAACTAGTCTACTGTGTGTAACAAAACTTATATAAATAATCCAGGCAACTCCATATTGTTAGAGATTGTGATCAGTGGTAAGGAAAGGACACAGGGCTGCAATGGAATTTTTTAGATTGGGTGGTCAAAGTTGGCTTCTTTAAGAAGTAATAGTTAAGTGGGTCCTGCAGGGTTTGTTAGGTCAATTTCTCATCAGGCTACAGAGGTATTGAAAACAATTGTATCTCAGTCCCAAATCTAGCAAATCTAAGCTACTTATAATGCTAGTGTTGTGTGATGGGTAGATTTTAAAAGTTATAGCTTAAAAGTAAAAATTTTCAAAAATCAATTATAAATGCTCCTACAAGAAGATTGTCAACATTCAAAAGTTGAAACTACACTATATTAATGTTTATTTTATTGTTGAGCAATTGAAAGAATACATAGAATGTCTCAAGTAGAATTCTAGTACTTGGTATATGGACTCTCCCCTGTGGGCACTTTTCATTTCAGGCAATACACATTTTAGAGCTGCCATCTAGGGACTACCACAGTAACTACTGCAAATGGTCATTTGTATTGGCTGGCACTATGATGATTTTTACAGAGTAAAATGCTCCTACCTAGATGCAGCATTCTATGTACAAATTGAATTCCTGAGCCTCGTCCTTCACATTAGAAGTAATTCTGTGTGAACATGACACCAATATAACTAGGAGAATAAGATAAATCACTATTATTAATAAGCAATAACTCATTTCAAATGTTATCACATCCAAGTTTTGGTAGATCAAAACTGCAAATGGGTTTCCAAAAACATAAAAAAAAAGAAAACGAAGACTATCTTCTCCATCAGTCTTTGACATAAGTCGTAGATCAAATTAAATACTCTTTTGCAAAGTGTTTATTTCAGATGTGTGTGTGTGCGTGTGCATGTGTGTGTGTGTGTGTGTGTGATGAAGTGTATTTCAATGCTATGGCTATCAGCCAGAAATTTTGGGAAGGCACTCAAATGCTTTCAGTGATAATAGGTTAATGTGGTAGGCAAAAGGAGATTATCCTGGTTGACCTAGTTTCATCACATCTCTCCTTTAAAAGCAGAGGATTTTATCTGGTTTGTAAGCAGAAGAGAAAGTCTGAAAGATTTTTATCATCAATAGGATTCAGTGTGCCGTAGCTACAGCTTTGAAGATGGAGAAGATCACATGAGAAGGAACGTGGCCTGTCTCTAGGAGTAGAGGGTTGCCCCAGGTTGGCAGTCAGCAAGGAAATAGAGACCTCAGTCCTGCAATCCCAAAGCACTGGATCCTGCCATCAACTTGAATTAACATAGCAGTGGATTCTTCCTCAGAGCTTCCAGATAAAAGTTTGGCCTGGTTGGCACCATGATTTCAGCCTTGTGAACATTTAAGCAGAGAACATAATAGAGCCCACCTAGACTTCTGACCTACGGAACTGTAGACTAATAAACGGGTGTTGTTATAAGCTGCTAGATTTTTGATGATTTGTTACACATCAATAACAAACTAAAACAGTTTGTCAATATAGTTAATACAAGGGGTATAAGAGGAAAATGCTGAATTATTACTGTGGCAATGATGTGAGTGATCAAGGATCAGAATGTGAAGAGTAGGGATAATTGTGAGGTATCAGGAAACTTAAGGAGCTCCAGTGATGCAATTCCTAAGGCATTTGCCTACTAACCAGGAAGTTGGCAGTTCAACGCCACCAGCCACTCCACAGAAGAAATTTGGGGCAATCTGCTTCCGTAAAGATTTACTGCCTCGGAAACCCAATGGGGATCGCCATGAGTCGGAATTGACTCGATGGCAGAGAGTTTAGTTTTTTGAGTTAGCAGGAAACTTAATGGAGTGAGGATGATGGCATGAGCGAAAAAACAGTCTTGGGAATATGACTAGTAAAAAGCAGCAATTAGGAACAGAAGGACCACAAGAGATAGCAGGTGAGGGCTTGTTCTTTTGGTTAGGTTACTTCTTCCCTATTGGAGAGAATGGGTGTGAAGAAGACATTTACATTTTAATTTAACTTATTTTTTTCTACTGTTTTCTGAGGAGTCCCTGAGTGGTGCAAATGGTTAAGCAGATGGCTACAAACCCAAAGACTGGTCGTTCAAACCCCCCACTGGAACCACCTAGGAAGAAAGGCTGGCAATCTGAGTCCCAAAGATCACAGCCATGAAAATCCTGTGAGTATAGCTCTTCTCTGAAACCCATGGGTTCTCCATGAGTTGGAACTGACTCTATGGCAACTGACTGGAATACCAGTTGGTATTTTGCAGAATAAAAAATAGGAGAATTAGGCTCAAAATGTTCTAAAGCTGTGTTCTGAAGGATAAAGAAGTTTGGGAAAGAATGAAAAGTTGCACACTGCCACAATCCATCTTAATAGAAAAGCTTTATTGGATTTGAACAAATAGAATATGAATTGAATTAAACTTATGCCAAAAAGGCAAAAGACACTTTATATGGATTGATGCAGACTAATGAATCAAGCAATCGAGTCAGTACATTGGTAGGCCCGTGGCACAGAAGAAAATGGAAACACTGGGAAGCTCTGCGTGCGTAATATACAGAATCAGGTAAAACACTGTGAGGTCCAAAGCAAATAAAAGAGACATTCATCCCAATTGCACAGCTTGATATTCCTATGAGACTCGGAATAACAAATATAACTGACTTAAAGAAAGATTCTCAAAAATTAAGGCCTAGAGTTATCAGATCTTGAAAAAGACATTTCTGAATAAGTTATAATTGTTATGGAAACACTGAGGCAATTAAAATCTTAAATAGGAGGAAAGGCAAAGAGATGATAGCTTCCTGGGAGAATGCCATCAAACTTTAAATATCTCCAGTGCTGTAAAGTGCTCAAAGAACTAAGCAGGATCATTAAGTTTTTAAATCTTTTCCCTGCAATGTTGCCTCATGTTGTTGTTGTTGTTGTTGTTATGTGCCGTCGAGTCAAACCCGACTCATAGCGACCCCTCCTTGGGTTTCCGAG
Source organism: Orycteropus afer afer (assembly GCF_000298275.1). Taxonomy (NCBI): domain Eukaryota; kingdom Metazoa; phylum Chordata; class Mammalia; order Tubulidentata; family Orycteropodidae; genus Orycteropus; species Orycteropus afer. The sequence continues at coordinate 230,733 of NW_006921846.1, read as the reverse complement.
GCAGTATCACTACGGAAGT
>NW_006921846.1:224569-227134 GCF_000298275.1 Orycteropus afer afer | reverse complement strand
TGCCTGTTCCTCTGTCTGGCTTCCTGGCTTTTAATCCCCTTTCTCCTACTCTTCTGGCCTGCTTCTTTGGGCGTCCCTAAGTTGTCTCTCCTCACCTGTAACCCTGGGGCTGACTGCTCTTCTGTCCGGGTTCAAGGCTTTTATCCCCTTTCTCCTGCTCTTCCGGCCTGCTACTCTGGGCGGTCCTGAGACTAGATCTTCTTAGTCTGTCGGAATCTGGAAGCTCTGCTGAACCCATTCAACATCATGGCAAAGGCAAGCCCCCACGCATGAGGTGAATTTGTCAGGAATCGAACCTGGGTCTCCAGCATAGAAGCAGAGACTGTTACCACTGACCCCCACTGTAAATCTTTAAGAGAGTCAAAACCAATGAAAAGAAAAGCACTTTCAACTTGAACTTGACTGAACTGGAAATAAACTCTGTAATCTGTGTACTTTCATTCAATTTTGCTCCGGTAACTTCTACTCTGTCCAACTTTGTGGGCTTTCTTGGCTGAAGATGAACATTGTTTACAGAGTTTCTAATCTTATTTTCCACACCCAAATGGTAAATGCTACACTTAATTTCATGAGTCTAAGTAACATACATAGGACTTCTCTCTTTTCTTTAGCAAATATTATTCATTGCTTGATAAATTTGAAGAATCATTTTAGTAGACTCTATTGGTAAGATGAGAGCTCTGGTAACATAGTGCCTAAGGCATTGACTGCTAACCAGAAGGCTGGCGGTTCAAACCCACCAGCCACTCCCCGGAAGGAAGGTTGGGCAATCTACTTCTGTAGTGATACTGCCTTGGAAAGTATCACATAGGAGGGGTCGCTATGAGTCGGTTCCGACTTGACGGCAAATAACAACAATTGGTAAGATATTGGTAAGATATAGATTTGCAAGCACAGGAGAAAGGCCTGGAAGTCACTATATGCAGGGAATGATGGGCAATCCTGCTGTTTACGTTTAATAAGAGACATTAGTGAATCAAATTTTATCTCAGTCTTGACAAAATGAGTATGTGTTTATTTTTTCCATTGTGCTTACGGTGTCATCTTGCTTGCAGGCAGGAAGAAGGACTAATGCCTATATATTCCTGTCCACTACTGTAAAAAGCAGACTCCTTTATTTGACATTGAAAAATTAACTCATATATTGAAAGCACTCTACTTATACAAAACTGTTTCATTAGTGACATTCATTTGTTTCCTAGTGTGAATATATGATTCCTGCTGTTAATGAAATGAGCAAAGTTTGCTAAATCCAATTTTAAGACATAATTAAATGGGGAGTATTAAGCTTCACTGCAACTCATTATTATTGTTATTATTTTAGTGCATTTATATGACATTAGATATTTGTAATGTGCCAGACAAATGACATCATATAAACACTCCTACTGAGTTTGGGGAATCAGGGTTAGCACATAACTCTATTGTTCAATTAGCCAAGTGAAAAGTTTAGAAAATCTCATAGAAATTTATTCATTGTAGCTACCATTTGTGCAGCAATGGTGTCCATGCTAGTGTCTATTACTGAATGGGAAAAGACAGTATCTTGTCAGTAACCAATGGTATGGGAGCTCTGGTGGAGTAGTGCCTAAGGCATTTGACTGCTAAGCAGAAGGCTGGCAGTCCAAACCCACCAGCCACTCCTTGGAAGGGAGACTGACTGACTAAAAATGATCTTACCTTATCACAAACTATGTAAAGTCCAGTAAGTGTCTTAATTTGCCCAATACATAAAATATGGATGATATCTATTCTACCCAAAAATAAAGATCTGGGAAAATAATCTTGTGAGTTGTTTCCAGCTTTATAAATATTAATTCTTAATATTGGATAAAATAATCAACATGATTTTGTAGAAGAAATAAATTATTCACAAAAATGTCCATACCAATAAGCTCACTCATACATTGCTCACTATGTGCTGGACACTGACAGGATTTTGGGGATCAACAAATAAATATAAAACAGTCCCTACTAGGACAGGGTCCACAATCTGGTGTGAAAATTCATAGCAAATAGCCCTATGTATTTGCTGATATGAGTTATTTTCTGCACAAATTAAGGGATATTTGAGAGTGTCCACAGAAAACATAGAGCTTAGAAAAGGATGTTACATATATTAGAAAAATATAGGTCGAGGTTGAGGGAATGTTATTGGATTGCTGCCTAGAAGATATGCTGAGTTCACAATATATTATTCATCATCACTAAGCAAATTAGAATGAGGCTGGGAAAGTAAAGAAATGGAATAATAGATAAAGCCCCTGACAGAAGTCTTTAAACAGATATGGTTCTCGAAATTATTCAATGTAATTTTTTCCTTATACTTTACTTATTTTGTTATTGTTATTAAGAATATACACAGCAAAATATACACAATTCCACAATTTCTACATGCATCATTTAGTGACATTGATTACATTCTTCAAATTGTGCAACCATTCTCTCTCTCCTTTTCTGAGTTGTTTCTCCCCTAGTAACATAGGTTCACTGCTCCCTAAGGTTCGTATCTAATCTTTCGAGTTGCTGTTGTCACTTGCATATAAATAAAACCAAACTCACTGC
>NW_006921846.1:223608-224170 GCF_000298275.1 Orycteropus afer afer | reverse complement strand
TCATAGCGACCCCTCCTTGGGTTTCCGAGGCAGTATCACTACGGAAGTAGGATTGCCCAACCTTCCTTCCGAGGAGTGGCTGATGGGCTTGAACCGCCAGCCGTCTGGTTAGCAGGCAAGTGTCTTAGCCACTGTGAACAAGACACTATTTTCTTTACTTTAGGGTTTTTCTAATAAGAAAACGAATGCTAGATCCAGAGAAAATTAATAACTGAAGAAAATAGGAGAAAGATGAACAAGGATTATCATCAACATTGTGTAATTTTGTCAATAATCATCAAATCCCTTTCCTTTTATTGTAGTGTAAGTCTTGCTATTGGTGGCTCTGTCAAATCACTTCCCTATCATCACTCATAACCTTATGAAGAACTGAAAGAAACTTTGCCTGCTCCGGCATCATCCCCATGACCAGTTGCTGACAAAATCTTGGTGATGAATAGATTTTTCATTGGCTGATTTGGGAAGTAGATCTTCCTGTTGTTGTTGTTGTTAAGTGCCATCGAGTCATTTCCAACTCATAGCGACCCCATGCACAGCAGAACGAAACACTGCCCGATCCCGC
>NW_006921846.1:221325-223508 GCF_000298275.1 Orycteropus afer afer | reverse complement strand
TTCTTTGTTCAGTAATGGTAGCCAGGCACCATTCAACTCTGGTCTCATGGCAAAAGGAGGCGTTTGTTCATAGAGGCAATTAGGCACACATTCCATATCCTCCTCCTATTCCTAATCCTCCTTCTTCTTGTGTTTCTCCAGGTGAATAAAGATCAACTGTTGTGCCTTGGATGGTTGCTTGCAAGCTTTTAAGACCCTGCACACTATGCAATGAACTAGAAGGTAGAATAGAACCATCAAACATATTATTAGGCCAATTAACTGGGATATCCTGTGAAACCATGACCCTAAACATCCAAACTAAAAAACCAAATCCTGTGAAGGTTTTGGTTTTACATAAGCAGTCTCAGCAGCTTTTTTTTTTTTTTAAATCATTGTTGTAAATACATGTATAGCAAAACTTTTGGTAATTCCTCTTTTTATAGGTGTATAACCTATTGACAGTAATTATAACATATGGCTGTGCAATCTTACCCTTAATCATTGTGAGTTTTTCATCACCATAAACTGAAATTCAGCTCTTCATAAGCAATAACCCCCCTTTCCCTCTCCTTCTCGTCCCCTGTCACCAATAATAAACTTTGGTCTCTATACATTTGTCTTTCCTTATTTTTTTATATAAATGAGGTCATACAATATTTATTATTTTGTGATTGACTTATTTCACTCAGAATAATATCTTCAAGTTGCATTCATATTATAGCATGTATCACCTACGAAAAGTTGAATTGGCAAAAGTTGTGTGATAGATATATTTACAACAATGACAAAAAAAAAGTAGCTGTTGAGACTGCTTATGTAAAACCAAAAGCCTCACAAGATTTTGTTCCTTGGTTTAGAGGTTTAGGGTCATGGTTTCATGGGACAACCTAATTATCTGGCCTAATAAAATGTTTGTTTAATGTTTCTAGTTCTTTGTGTATTGCATAGGGTTTTAAAAGCTTACAAGCAACCATCCAAGGTATGACAATTGGTCTCTATTTACCTGGAAGAAGTGTTACAACAGAGGAAGAAGGAGAATCATGAATAGGAGGAGGCTATGGAATGTGTGCCTAGTCACCTCCATGAACCACTGTCTCCTTCACCATGAAGCCGAACCAGATGGCGCTTGACTACCATTACTGAATAATTAGATCAAAGATTCTATAGAAGGATCATGATCAAAAGGGGGAAAGCATAGAAAAAAAATTTAAAATTCTTATAGACTCCAGACTTTGTAGAGCCATGCAGTCTGGATGAACCCCTAACACTATTGCCATGAGATAATCTTTAAACTTAAACTAAAAATATCCCCTGAAGTTTTCTTAAACGCAAACAATAGCTTAGCTAAACTGGTAAAAAGAAAAAAAAAATAGTCTCCCTTAAACATTATGATCTTTTAAGAATTGTCTATGTGGGATGCAAGTGACAACAGCAACTTGAAAGATTAGATAGGAACCTTAAAGGACAGTGAGCTTATGTTAATGGTAGAAGAACAACTCAGAAAAGGAGTTTCAGAAAAATGTTTGCACAATTCGACAAAGGTAATTAATGTCATGGTATTGTGCATGTAGAAATGGTTGGATTTGTCTGTTTTGCTGTGTATATTCTTGACGATAAAAGCAAAATAAATTTTAATAATTATTCAGTGTAAAGGAACAAGAGCACTCTTCAGACTGAAACAAAACAGAGGATCAAGAACAATGCAGGGCTGGGTGTTAAACTCCAAATATGTCACTCATTATGACTTTGCAATAATCTAAGGACTCAACATTGAGAGATATGAAATTGCTACTTAAAAGCACCTAGTACAGGAGCTCTGGTACCATAGTTCCTAAAGCACTTGACTGCTAACCAGAAGGCTGGCGGTTCAAACCCACCAGCCATTCCTTGCAAGGAAGATGGGGCAATCTACTTCCATAGTGATACTGCCTCGAAAACCCAAGGAGGAGTCACTATGAGTCCGGTCCGACTCGACGGCACATAACAACAACAACAACAGTATAGTAGGAGCTCTGGTGGTGTAGTGCCCAAGGCATTTGACTGCTAACCAGAAGGCTGGTGGTTCAAACCCACCAGCCACTCCTCAGAAGGAAGATTGGGCGATCTACTTCCGTAGAGATCTCACTGCTGTCAAGTTGATTCGACTCATAGCCAACCCTCCTTGGGCAACCTTGGAAACCCAAGGAGGAGTTGCTATGAGT
>NW_006921846.1:214318-221225 GCF_000298275.1 Orycteropus afer afer | reverse complement strand
TTTAGTATACTTACAAGAATATTGTATTGTTTATTTCATTTGTTGCCACAAAAGAAATTTTTTTCTCTATAAATTTTTAGTTATAGCTTAAAATTAAACCTATGGTCAGCTGAATGCACTAGGATATCAGAAAATATGCAATAATATGCATAATTCACACTTGTTATAATTTCTAATGCACTACTTTATAAGAAATTGTTCAAAGGAAAAATTAATAAATTTGATTATTCTGAATATTAATCTCATAAAATGTCACATTCAAAACCAAACTCACTGCCATCAAGTCACTTCTGACACACAGCAATCCCCATTGGGTTTCCAATGCTGTAAATCTTTACAAAAACAGACTCCCTTATCTTTCTTCCACAGAGCGGCTGGTGGGTTTGAGCGACTGACTTCTGGTTAACGGTCAAATGCCTTAACCACTACATCACCAGGGTAGCTTAAAGAGTCACACACAAATTTTAAAATATAGTTTCTTTTTTTTTTTTGTAGTAAAAAAGGAATGTTCTGGTTTGATGATGTTAATTTGTTTGTACGCTTATTGTAATGAGTTGAAAGGACTGAACTGTGTCTTTGAAAAACTTATGACAAAGTTCTAACCCCTGGTACTTAAGAACCTGACCTTGCTGGATAGAGGGTCTTCGAAACTGGTATCAGTTAACATGAGGCCATACCAAAGTAGGATGAGTCCTAAACCCAGGTGAGAAGAAGAGGCACAGTGAGATACACAGAACCAAGTGTCCAAGGAGTTCTTTTGCAGCTTCAAGACAAGGACTGCCTAGAGCTACCAGAGGCTGGGACAGACAACAAAGGATCTTCCTGTAGGGACGTTAGAGGGTTCCTGACCTTACCAACACCCAGAATTTGCTCTGCTAGCCTCCTACACTGTGGAACAATAAAGTTCTGTTTCTATAAGCCATACAGTTTGTGGTATTTTGTTACAGAAGCCTTAGGAAACTAATAGGCTTACATAGGAAAAAATCTCCCAGAAGTTAATGCTGACATCAGAAATAATATGATAAATGTGTTTCAATTATTCTGCAAAGCAAACACATTTTTCTAGCTTAACTGAGATTCTAGTAGTCTTGATTGGAAAAAGTGTTAGGAACCAACACCATTTTATTAGGGAAAGCTTTGCTTAACCATATCCTGGGGGGAAATTCTAAGGTACACCTTCAATCTAGATCCTGAGTTGAAACTTTGAACATTTAATTAATATCAATATGCTCATCAATTTCATTGTAGAATCTTTCCAGCATCAATCAGAAGTCCACTGGAAAGAGATTATCACTTGTACAAAGGGCATTTTTGTAAAATTTTAAGATTTCATAAATGTTGAGTTAATGCAAAAATCTGAAAATATACATTACATACATACATCTACTGACATTCTTGGGTAACTGAAAGAACTTTTTCTTATTCAGTGTACCAAATGTATGATCCACGTATTCAGGAGGCAATTCATAGAAATAAAAAGAAGATCTTCCAAAGTAGCATCTATAATCCAATTGTGATTTTATCTTATGAGGAAAAAAAATCAGATCACTGGTTAAAAAAAGAAAAAAAAAACTAACTCACTACCATCAAGTAGGATCTGACACCTAGAGACTCCTCCTTGGGTTTCCCAGGTGGTGTTACTATAGAAATAGATTGCCCAACCCTCCTTCTGAGACATCATTGGTAAATAGGGAAAAAGGAGCTTTGTTGAAATGAAGCAAAACTGACAGAGAAAGAAGCTCCATTTGCTGAGAAAATAAATGATTTTATAAAACAGTACATCATTACATCTCAAAATTAATCACCTTGCTGATTATACTATTCCTATTCTGTGTATTTCACATAAATTATCATTGTTTGGCAATGATTACAAAAGTAATTAATTTTGGAGATGGTCTAAAAAGAAGAAAAAGGAAATATAAATAAATTTTAAATGACTGGGCTAGAGTAGTATTATGAAACAACAAAACAGATAATTTGGATAAGAATGCAAAATGGTGTTCAGTGGGAAATACGTCCTGGTGATTCGTCACTATATATTTTGTTGGACATGTATGCACTAAAACTGTCCAATAAATATTTAGTTATGGAATGCAATGAACAGGGTTTGTAATACATAGAATCCATCGTTTTAGGAAGCCCTCCAAAAAAACAAATCAAATCCATTACCTATAACATCAGTTCCAACTCATAGTGACCCTATAGGACAGAGTAGAACTTCCCCATAGGGTTTCCAAGGCTGTAATCTTCACAAAAGCAAACTGCTACATCTTTCTCCCATAAAGTGGGTTCAAATCACTGACTTTTCAGTTAACAGCTGCACTTTTAACCACTGTGCCACCAGGGCTCCTTCTGGAATTTACTTTGGTTGTTCATAATACGAAAATTAAAGGAAAAAAGAAATCTGTATAGAATACTTGGCTTTCAACCTTGTGGAAATTACCGATAAATGGAAGCCAAGGGGTGGGGGAGAATAAAATTAATTCATCCTCAAGCTTTTAAGAGTGAAGGAAAATAATAATTTCCTTAATTATCTTTGTTTTCTTTACTAGATTAGCAACATGGGCTTGCCAAGGAAAAGGTAAGTGAGGCAATTCCAAAGTCTGAGACAGAAAGATAAAAAAAGATATTACTTTTTAAAAATATGAAACGTTCAGGGAAAAATTTTGAAGTTTGATAGCTAATTATAATCATGTTTTGGCACAAAATAATATTTTCCTTTTTTCATTGTTTCCCTTGGACATACCGTTACTTGCCTATTTTTCATAGGCAAAATAAAAATCACTAAGGTCACAGAGCTAATAATTGGTAGAGCCAAAAATCATTTTTAGGTCTGAATATGTGTCATATTCTCAGTATCTCTCTGTACTTCCTTTATCTCTATTGCGTGTCTCTTCCAAGTAAGCCATCGTTTTCACTTCCCCTTCCTTCTAGTCCTGCTAGACCTTCTGTCTTACCTACCCAAAACTACAATAGCAACAACAAACCCACCAAACCTTAAACATGCGTTTTTTCCTTATTTGGCATAAGTGTTGAAAAATTCTATTCTTTGTTCTTAATTTAAAAGTTGGTTGAGGGAACATTGTCTTACTTATCTTTAAAACCATCAAAACAGGTTACTTTCTACTTAAGTGATCATTGACAGCAAGAAATAACCCCTTCCACCTCTGATTTCCTTTTAGCCCTTTTCCCTGGTTCCATTCACATGGTTTTTTTCATAGTCTCCCTTGTATTATATTTTTATGCTCCAAAATTGAAGTGAAGTGCTTTGCATATAGTAGGCCCTACACAAGAATTTATTGAATAAATTTTCTGTGAGCCTTTGGCATTCAAAAAAAGCAAACTATTTTGAGATGGGGGTGGATTAATAAATAATGTTGGATGTACTAATTACTTTTTCAAATTTATCTTCTAGGCAGCATTGCTGCTGATGGTCTTCTTTTGTCATATCACTTGTTCTTATACATATCAATAATATTTAGCACATTAGGAAGCTATTTTAGCATTGAAATAAAGTTTCATCAAAAGTTATAGTATATGCAAAACACCTCATACAACATAGTATATATATCAAAAAAGGTAGAGGCAGAGAATTTAAAGGATATATTGTAATATTAACTCTGTTCATCATGCCCAAGTCACATGGTTAATACATGTATATATTGAAAAAGCCTTACAATAAATACTTAAACTAAATCTTTTAACTAAATGTGATAAGGTAAAACTGTTGTTGTTGTTGTTATTTGCCATCGAGTCGGCCCCGACTCATTATTATCCCCTTTGGGTATGTTCGTAAGAGCTGGCATTTTCTCTCTAGTTGACTATTAAAAAAAAATCCCAAACTCACTGCCATCTAGTCAATTCAAACTCATAGTGACCCCCTTTGGGTTTCTGAGGCAGTAAATCTTTACGGGAGTGGATTGCCCAGTCTTCTTCCTGCAGAGTGGCTGGTGGGTTTGAACCTCCAGCCTTCTGCTTAGCAGTCAAGTGCCTTAAGCACTATGCCACCAGAGCTCCTTTTGAACTATAGAACTCACTAATTGTCCTGGGAAGGAAGATGGGGCAATTTACTTCCGTAGTGATACTGCCTCGGAAACCCAAGAAGGGGTCGCTATGAGTCGGGTCCAACTTGACAGCACATAACAACAACAATTGTCTTATAATACAAAGTGGATTACTTGAAATCTTACTATTAGATGAGTAGACAGAAGTGCATATTTCTAAAGTATTCTATTTTCTTTTTGAGTGAAGAAAGAAATATTTTGAAGGATATTGAAGCAAGTAGAAGAGGTTTAACAACCAACATCATATAGTCACTGTGTTAGGACCTTCCAGGTGTTAACATTTTTAATTGTTGTTTAGGTGGAAATGGCTGGGTTGCAAGTTGCAAGTTCTTAACCATATATTTATCTGCATCTTCCGAGAGTCAAGAATTATCACGATCATCTTTAGTGCCCTGACAAAAAAGCTTGTCTTTTTAGGGTGCTACCAAGATGTGTTGATCAAAATAATTCCTCACCCAGGAAACAGACTTTTTAAAAAACTGATAGACATGACAGATGCTTTAGTTCGAGATTAGGCAGAAAGTTTCAACGCTGCTGTTTCTATTATTTGAATTAAAAACATGAAGAGTGTTTCTAGTGCTGTCAAATTGATACCTTTTATAAGTACTGATGTGTTTTTTTTTTTTTTTAAAGGGAGATGAGTTATGCCACAAATGACAGGCACAGTTCTTAGCCATAACTGCAAAGTTAATTTTACTTAAAAAATTCCTGCTTCACAAAACAAACCATCTAGAATAGTAGCTCTACTCTATTTAGTTACTGACTAATATTGGGATTAGCTCTGTATTAAAACTACAGGAAATACTAGGTTATGGTATAACCTCTTTGCGTCATTTTGGTTATAACAAATGATATTATATATTACAAATCCTATGCTCACTTCTTTTGTAATATATAATATCATTCTTTGTAACCAAAATGACACAAAGAGGGCAGTGTTTCGTTCTGCTGTGCATAGGGTCACTATGAGTTGGAAACGACTCAACGGCACCTAACAACAACAACAACATGCTCGTTTCTATTTGGGAGAAATGACGCTGTCTTTGCAGTCACACAGAAAGGTGGTTTGGAAGTTTTCCTTTTGTTGGTAAGGCCCTGGCCAAGTAAATTGTACTAACAAACTCCTTTGAGTCTGATTTGCCAAACCAAAAGCCTACTTATTTACTAATTAAAAATAAGAAAACATATGCCCATTGTCATGGATTGAATTGTACCCCCCAAAAGTATGTGTCAATTTGACTGGACAATGAATCTCAGTGCTTTGGCAATTATGTAACGATGTAATCATCCCCCATAATGTGATCTGATGTGATCAGCCAATCAGTTATAAGGGATTTAGGGTGGGATGCAACTCTGTTATTCACGTCACAGTCCTGACATGATGTAAGGGGAACTTCCCTGGAGTGTGGCCTGCATCTCCTTTTATATTAAAATAGACAAAAGGAGAGAGAAGTGAGCAGAGAAGGAGGGACCTTGGTACTATCAAGAAAGAAGAGCCAGGAGTGGAGTATGTCCTTTGGACCCAGGGTTCCTGTGTTGAGAGCCTCCTGTTGTTGTTGTTAGGTGCCGTCGAGTTGGACCCGACTCACAGCAACCCCTCATTGGGTTTCCAAGGCAGTATCACTACGGAAGTAGATTGCCCAACCTTCCATCCAAGGAGTGGCTGGTGGGTTTGAACTGCCAGCCTTCTGGTCAGCAGTCAAGTGCCTTAGGCTCCTAGACCCAGAGAGAGATTGATGCCAAGACACATGGTGATCTCCAAGGAATGCCAGGCCCACAGATGTTAAAAGGAGACAAGGACCTTCCTCCAGAACAAACGGAGAGAGAAAGCCTTCACCCGCCTAAACTATGAGACAATAAACTTCTGTTTGTTAAAGCCAAACACTTGTGGTATTTCTGTTACAGCAATGCAAGATAACTAAGACACCCCTAATTTAAGAAACTGAGCACATATCATTCTGAAAACATAAAATCAAATTAATGGAAGATCAATTAAAACACAACCAGAATGACATGTGACTTTTCTACTCATATTAATTATGGACCACATTCATATACCTTAGAGGATATATAAGGAGATTTGATGGTATAGTGGTTGAGGTATTTGGCTGCTAACCAAAAGGTCAGTGGTTCAAACCTACCAGCTGCCCAGCTGCTCCATGGAAGAAAGACAAGGCGGTCTGCTTCTGAAAAGATTTAGAGCTTTGGAAATCCAAGGGTATTCGCTATGAGTTGGAATCAACCTGATGGCAGTGAGTTTGTGTGGTTGGTTGGTTGGTTTAGAGGCTATATATGCATGATAAGCTATCACTGGGTAATATATAGGACAGCTGCCATAAAAAATCATGCTCTTTTATATTCTAAGTCTCTCTCTCCCTCTCACCCCCACCCCTCTCTTTCTTTTTCTTTGAACAGTTGGTCTGGAAGTTTCTAAAAGTGAAGTTGTTTGAATTTTCAGATTTAGAAACTGTAGAATTATCTCTTCTAAATCCATTATTAAAAAGCAGTTCTCAGAAACACTATTTGCATCTAGTTTAGAGACACTCAAGCATTCTAATATAAAGTAGAGCTGGTACAAATCATTGGCATCACCAGGGTCAGTCTTACCCAGTGTGGTAACTCATGTTGTCAACCCCTCCATAGTCCTCCTCCTCCACCAGACCACTCAGAATCTTCTGTAATGTTTCAGTCATAGAATAATATGTGATAGAATTTCAGTCATAGAATAATATGTGATATAGTTGTAAATGGCATAAACATAATATTTCTTAGATGATATGAATGCTAACTTTTTTTGGTAAACTCTTTCTACTTTGAATTACATTATTAATTATAACATTATT
>NW_006921846.1:207866-213108 GCF_000298275.1 Orycteropus afer afer | reverse complement strand
AGTCAAACCTGACTCATAGCGACCCCTCCTTGGGTTTCTGAGGCAGTATCACTATGGAAGTAGGATTGCCCAACCTTCCTTCCGAGGAGTGGCTGGTGGATTATAGGAACCCCAAAAAACAAAACACTCCGAGAAAATCTTAAAACTATGAACTGAAACTATCCCCTGAAGTCATCTTTAAACTAAACAATGGTTTACCTAAATTAGTAAATAATGTTGGGCATAAGCATTGTGCTCTTTTAAAGAATGGTCTGTATGAGATTAAGTTGTCAGCAGTAACTCTAAAGCACAGATGAAAAGGTTAGGGAATAGTGAGTCTAAATTGGAGCTCTGATGACATAATAGTTAAAACATTTGGCTGCTAACCAAAAGGTTGGCTGTTTGAACCCACTGGCACTCCATGGAGGACAAGGCAGTCTGCTTCTGCAAAGATTTACAGCCTTGGAAACCCCATGGGGCAGTTCTACTCTGTCTTATAGCATCACAATGAGTCATATTTGACTGAATGGCAGTAAGTTTTTTGGTTTGGAGTCTAAGTCAATGGTGGTGAAATATGGAAAGAGAGAGTGAGAATGCTGACACAACATGAATTATGTAGTCAATGGTATTGAATTGTACACGTAGAAATTGATGAATGGGTGTATGTTGTTCTGGTTCCCTAGTGCCACTCTGACACGAATATGCCACAAATGGGATGGCCTTAACAAACAGGACTTTATTCGCTTACAGTTTGGAGGCTTTAAGTCCAAGTTCAAAGTGCCAGGCTCTAGGGGCTGGGTGAAAGCCCTTCAACCTTGGGGTCCAGCTCTGCCTCCTGCTCCCAGCCCAATGGAGCTAGAGGCTTTTCTTCACTCAGATAGCTGCTAGCTGCGAGGCTGACAAACCCAAGGTTGACAAGTAAAAAGGCACAGTCCCAATGTTACCAAACCACATGGCAGGCCATTAATTTAAGTCCATTATAAGTCCAAAATCGTCAGAGCGTGGCAGACTACTGAACAATGACACGCCTACATGCAGGGTCCAAGTGTGCCATAAGCTAGAGACCATTCACGAAGCTGCTTCTTATATATGGGAAGCAGATCACATACCCAAAGCAGCTATTCAGCTGCTTGTGGCAGATCCCACCAAGAAGTTGATTGTCAGTCTCATCATGGAGAATATCTACCACCAGCTGCCCAGCCACTCAACCAGGCCCAGCCAAGTTGACACACAAAAATAACCACCACAGTTGTACTGTGTGTATTTTCACTAAAATTAAAAGCGATAAAGAAGCACTACTCCCTAAAAATAAGGACAACTAAGCAAGTTCAGCAATCATGATTTGTGGGGATAGTATTATGCTCCACAACACATCAATATGGTTGTTTTGTAGCTTTGCACAATAAAACTCAGTTATTGGGAATTAATATCTATTTACTGATTTTTCATGACTGCTTCGAAATGTAGTAATTTCTGGGTATACAAAATTAAATGATCCTCTTCAGAGAAATGTCTTATAGGGGAAACAACAAGAAGGGGGCAATTGCACGTCAGTTGTATAATCATGGTGATGAAGGTACATGCAAGGTGTTATGAGAAAAAAAGAAGAGACACATCTCATTGAGACTTGGTAATAAAAGAAAGCTTTCTACAGTAGATGAGTTTTGAAATTTTTTTTTAAAAAAAGATTTGTTAAAAAGGGGATTTACAATGGTTATAAAGAGTATTCTCTGAAAATTTGGTCCTTTCTATTTTTCTTCTGCCATTTCGGTACTGTAGCTTTCTATAGAATATGTAGATCTGAAGATGAAATTCTCATCCACATCTCTATGAACAGAAATGAAAATTGGCTAAAATTAGAATTCTCCTAATCTATTATATAATTTCCCTATTTCAGTGAAGCTTTCATCATTACAAAATGAATAATAAAATTGTTTCCTAACCCCGGGCACTACCTGCACATATAGGCTACTTATTAAACCTGACTTTTCAATTACAAGACATTTTCTTCATTATGTTACAGTTAGTTTTGTATATTTATCATTAATTGTTATAATAATTCATTATCTAGCCAGCTGTGAACACTGTGGGCCAATTATCACTTCACTGGTGTAGCACTTTTCGTAAGATGCTAATGTGAATATCAATTCCAAGTTTGTTTTTTTTTTTAAGTGCTGTGCTTTCTGAAGCAAATGGGAAACAGTTTAACATTTATGGCCAATTTAACATTTATAATAATCTCACATAGAACTTTAATGAACATCAGAAACATAGTTCATGAACCATCTTGAGACATTAAAATCTACCAAAAAAAACGGAGTTGATACATATAAAGGAAAATGAATAAAATATTGTATTCAGAGAGCATAATTTAAGAATCTGAATTGCAATTAACATTCATATATGAATTGTCTGTCCAATTATATACTTGGCTAAAAAACAATCATGCTTTTCACAACCAAACTTCTCTGAGATGGGGACACTAAACTTTGCAGTTCATGCCAGGTTGGCCTTGAGGTTAGAGATATTCAATCTTAATTGTTACTGTTGTTGTTGGGTACTGGTTAGCAATATAAAATTCATAATAAAGTAAAAACAGATTTTATGCATCTGACAAAGGCATTACATTTGTTTATATAGACCAAAAATGATATTTATTATAAGCAATGTACTGCTAAATGCTAGGGTCTAGAATACCTCTGGATGATGGTTACAGACATTTAAATTCCCTAATCAATGAAAAGGAGCTCTGGTGGCACAGTGGTTAAAGCATTCAGCTGTTGGCAGTTTAGACCCACCACCCACTCTGTGGGAGAAAGATGAGGCAGTCTGCTTCCATAAAGCATTCAGCTGTTGGCAGTTTGGACCCACCACCCACTCTGTGGGAGAAAGGTGAGGCAGTCTGCTTCCATAAAGATTTACAAAGTTGGAAACCCTATGGGACTGTTCTACTCTGTCCTATAAGAATGCTATGAGTCAGAATGTATTCACTGGCAGGTTTTTTTTTTTTTTTTGCAGGGGTGTGTATGTGTGTTAATCAATGAAAGTACATAAAAAATACAAAACATGGATATATACATATTTAAATTGTACTTTGGGTGCAAATTTACAAAGCAGATTTGTTTTACATTCAGCAGTTCTTGCACATTTGATTTCACAGCCCCGATTACAATCCCCAATGGTAAAAAACCTCTCCTTCCTGTGACTGCCCCCTCCCGGGGCCCACATGCTCCCTGTCCCTTCTTAACTCTGCATTCCTGCCTGTCCAGCTTTTCCTCTGATGCCTCATGGCTGATTGATCTAAGGCGTGCATCTCCCTGGAGTAGGTAAAACATGGATATATTATCAAATGGTAAATAGTGCACAAAGCATATTGTGAAAGTACAAATATAACAGTGTGCATGAACCACACTAGACCTTGTTTGTTAAACAATACGTTAAGTTCTAAAATACTGATTTCCGTGTTTTTTTCCATTTTATGTTTTGTAATTCATAATGAGTAACTGTTCTGCATAATATTTCCCAAAGCAAATTTTAAACTTTTATTGGAAGAAAGTATGGCTGTGTAAATGACAGGATTAATCTTCTCAATTAAAAAACTCTCTTCTGAACCTCTGTGTAATAAAATCAGTGCCATGAATCCCACTATGGCTATGATTTCCAAAAAGATGCTTCAGTCACTGACATTAGATACAAATTTTATTTCACCCAAGAAAAACTTCAACTACAGAAGATATGTTAAATATTAAAATAAAGCAATTTAAAAATTCCCCAGTCTTATTTCAAAAATAAAATAACTCAAAAAAATAAAATAAAAATAGCTTTTACGACTATTATGTATATTCATTAATTTTGTTCTTATCTGAAACATTGTATGATAACAAATATTTCTATTTTTATTAAAGGTAATGGTATATACAATGGTACAATGGCTATATATTTGAACATTTATGTTCCTTGATATGTCATAAATCTATTTTTACAATCTTGTTTAAACTCTATTTTTAAAAATTGTTTTTAATAAGACAAAATAGTAATAGACTAAGTAAAAGGAATATAAGTAAACGTTTCCTTCCTTCACACTTTGCTTACCTTTATTGATTCATTTATAAATATTTTATTGGGTTAGAGGTGAACGTTTACACAGCAAATTAGATTTCTTTTTAACAACTTCTGTGCAAATTTCTTCTGTGACTTTGGTTAAAATTTTAGCAATGTGTCAGCATTCTTATTATTTCCATTCTGTTTGCTCTGTTTCTATTTCTCTAACCCTCCCTGCCTTCTTATCTTTGCTTTTGGGTAAATGTTGACCATTTGGTCTCATACAGTTGATTGTTTAAGGGAGCACAATCTTCTTGGGTGATATTGTTTATTTTATAAACCTATTTATTATTTACCTGTAAGGAGATCTCTGGAAAGGGCTCCAGTTCCAAGTTAAAAGGATATATGGGGTGATAATCTCTATACGTTCCTCTAGTCTCTATCAGTCCAGTAAGTCTGGTCTTTCAGCCCCCCCTCAGGAATTTGAGTTTTATTTTACATTTTTCTCCCATTCTATCTAGGACCTTCTATTGTGTCCCAGCCAGAACAGTCAGTAGTGGTAGCTGGGCACCATCTGGTTCTTCTGGTCTCAGGCTGGTAGAGGTTGTGGTTCTGTGGGCTATTAGGCCTGGACTAGTTTTTTCACTGAGTCTTTGGTTTCCTTCATTCTCTTTTGCTCCAGATGGGAAGAGACCAATAGTGATATCACAGATGGCCATTCACAAGCGTTTAAGACCCAAGACACTACTCAACAAACTAGGATATAAAACATAATCTTTATAAGCTATGTTATGCCAATTGGCTGAACTGTCCTATGGGACTATGGTCTCAAGAACTTTAACCCAGTAAACCAATCATATGAGGTATATGGATATGTCTAGGAGCTCTGGTGGTATAGTGCCTCATGCATTTGCTAACCAGAGGGCTAGACCCACCAGCCACTCCTCGGAAGGAAGGTTGGGCAATCTACTTCTGTAGTGATACCGCCTCAGAAACCAAGGAGGGGTCGCTATGAGTTGGATCTGACTCCACGGCAGTGAGTAGGAGGTCCCTGTAACTATGTTCTGCACATGCTTTATTATATATATGAATATATATGTAGCACACTCAAACATGTATACATTTATGCCTATAAATGTATCTATATATGCACATGCATATAATCACATATACCTTCCTTACTCGTATAGCATACATATCTACCTCTCTAACCACATGCATA
>NW_006921846.1:202171-207669 GCF_000298275.1 Orycteropus afer afer | reverse complement strand
AAACCCAAGGAGGGGTCGCTATGAGTCGGGGCCGACTCGATGGCAAATAACAACAACAACAACAACTATCTTTGATGGCAGTGAGTTTGCTTTCTTGTCTAGTACTATCTAGCAAATCCCTCCCCCTCCCATCCTTGGTAACCATCAAAGAATATTGCTTTCTTTATACCTACTCTTGACTTGATATCATACAATATTTGTCCTTTTGTGACTGATTTATTTCAATCAGCATAGTGTCTTCCAAGGAGCTCTGGTGGTGCAGTGGTTAAAGCATTAGTCTGCTAATCAAAAGGTCGATAGTCAAATCCACCAGCTTCTCTGTGAGAAAAAGATGAGGCAGTATGCTTCCATGAAGACTTACAGCCTTGGAAACCCTATCGGGCAGTTCTACTCTGCCCTATAAGGTGGTTATGTATTGGAGTCTACTCGATGGCAGTGTGTTAATGTCCTCCAGATTCATCCATATTATAAGATGTTTGACACACTCATCATTATTCTTTACAGTTGCAAAGTATTCCATTGTAAGTATGTACCATCATTTGTTTATCCATTAATCCATTGATGGACACTTAGATTGTTTACATCATTTTGCTATTGCAAAAAATGTTTCAATGGACAATGTTTCTACATGCATACTTGTATGTGCTGTAAGAATGTCCAGGTATAGAGTAGAGCTGACAAGGGGCAAGGTTGTGGTGGCTTCTTGGCCACAGCCAGCTACCCAGAGGGGGCAAGTAGTTGGACCTGGGGCTTGGGACCATGGTCACAGGGGACATCAAGCTCAATTGGCATAACATACTACACAAAAACATTGTTCTACATCCTACTTTGGTGAATAGCAACTGGGATCTTAACAGCTAGCAAGTAGCCATCTAGATGCAACAATGAGTCTCTCCTCATCCAGAGCAAAGAAGAATGAAGAAAACCAAAGATGCATGGAAACAATTAGTGCAAGAGACTGGTAGACCACTCGATCCTCAGCCTATATGACTATAAGACCAGAAGAACTAGATAGACGGTGCCTGGCTACCACTGTCAATCATTCAGAGGGGGATTGGTGCAGGAAATCCTGGATAGAGTGGGAGAACAATGTGGAACAAAACTCAAAATCATAAAAAAAAAGACCAGGTTTACTGGTTTGATAGAGCCTGGTGAGGCCCCTGAGACTATGGCCCCTAGCTGGCCTTCAGGTCTGGAACTGAGCTTACTCCTGTGGCTTTTAGCCAAACAATAGACAGGAATATGGGGTGAACATTTACATCAGGTAGATACACTACTTGGAGTGATCAATCGTGGGAGAACAGAAGGGCAGTGTTTCCACAGGGAGACAGCTTGGGGGGGACGGGAGTGCATGAGAGGGAAGGACATAGGCAAGAGGTAACTACGGGGAGGGAGGTGGAAAGAGAGCTGTTACATTGTGGAGATTTGCAGTCAATGTCATGAAACAAAATGTGCACGAAGTGCTGTATGGAAAATGAATTCGCTATGTAAACTTTCACGCATATCACAATAAAAATATATTTTTAAAAAATGCTGTAATAAGCATGGATGTGGTATTCATGTCACTGTTCT
Organism: Orycteropus afer afer; assembly: GCF_000298275.1. NCBI lineage: Eukaryota > Metazoa > Chordata > Mammalia > Tubulidentata > Orycteropodidae > Orycteropus > Orycteropus afer. The sequence continues at coordinate 206,097 of NW_006921846.1, read as the reverse complement.
TATATTTCTAGGATATATACCTAGAAGTGGGATTGCTGGATCATAAAGTATTTTTATTTCTAGCTTTCTGAAGAAACATTATATTGGTTTTCAACGCAATTGTACCATTTTACAATCCCACCAACAGTGTGGGGAAAATCCAATCTCCTCACAACCCTGCCAACATTTGTTGTTTTCTGTTTTTCGATCAGTGCCATTTTTGCAGGAATGAGATGGTATCTCATTATAGTTTTGATTTGCATCTCTCTAATGGCTCTCGTGATGTAGTGGTTAAGGCACCTCGCTGCTAACCGAAAAGTTAGTGCTTCGAACCCACCAGCCACTCTGCAAAAAAATAATGAGACAATCTGCTTCCATAAAGATTTGTTGTTATGTGCCATCAAGTCGGCCCCAACTCATAGCAACCCCTCCTTGGGTTTCCGAGGCAGTATCACTATGGAAGTAGATTGCCCAACCTTCCTTCCGAGGAGTGGCTGGTGAGTTTGAACTGCCAGCCTTCTGGTTAGCAGTCAAGTGCTTTAGGGGCTATGCTACCAGAGCTCCTAAGGATTTACAGCCTTGGAAATCCAACTGGGATGCTATGAGTCAGAATGGACTTGATGACAGTGAATTTTTCTCTTTTTTTAAATGGCTAATAATGAGCATCATTTCATGTGTTTGTTAACCACCTGAACATCCTCTTTGGTGAGCTGTCTGTTCATGTCCTTTGCCCATTTTTTAATCAGATTTTCTTTTTGTTGCTGAATTGTTGAAGTTTTCTTCTTTTGCTGTTTCTTTTCCATTTGTCCAAGTTGTTGGGTTTGGTTATTGATTTTGAACGTTCTTTGTGATGTGTGTATTTATTGCTATAAATTTTCCTCTTAGCACTGTTTTTGCTGAGTCCCAAAGATTTTGGTATGTTGTGTTTTCATTCTCAATTGATTTTAATTTTTTTAATTTTCATTTTTAACTTATTTTAATACTCATTAGTTTTTTTAAATAAGGTTTTATTCAGTTTACATGTATTTTTTTCCCCTCGCTCCTTCTGTTATTGATTTCTAGTTTTATAGTACTATGGTCAAAGATGATGCTTTGTATTACGCTGATGTTTTTGAATTTATTGAGGCTTGCTTTGTGGCTAAAACATTGTTTATTCTGGAGAATGATCCATGTGCATTGGAAAAGAATGTGTACATGCTGCTGTTGGGTGGTGTGTTCTGTATATATCTACGAGATCAAGTTGTATGACGGTGTTATTTAGATCTTCTATATCTTTATTGCATTTCTTTCTAGTTGTTTTGTCCATCATCAAAAGTGGTGTGTTAAACTTTTATATTATTATTTCAGAGCTGTTTATTTCTCTTTTCAATTCTGTTAGTTTGTTTTGTGTATTTTGGCGGATTATCATGGCATCCAATTCAACAGCAGTGCGTTTCTTTGTATCATTGGGTACATAAACATTTATTACGGTTATGTGTCTTCTTGGTGAATGTCCCTTTAGTAATTATACAATGCTCTTCTTTGTCTATTATAATGGATTAATGTGAACATTTTATTGTGGTTTGGGTGAAAGTTTACATAGCAAATTACTTTCCTATTCAACAATTTATGTACATTTTTTTTTGGTAATATTCGTTTCAATCCCCTGAATGTAACAGTACTCTTCCTACTCCCTCCCTGGGATTCTTTTTTCCTTTTGTTCTTTTTCTTGCCCCTTCCTGCCATCTAAATTTTGTTTTGGGGTCTCATAAAAGATTTTTACTTAAAGTCTATTTTATCTGAATTTATTTTTGCCAGTTCTGCTCTCTTTTTGTTACTGTTTGCTTGATATGCTTTCCATCCTTTGATTTTTAACACTTTTGAGCTTATGGTATATCTACTGTAGGCAACATATTGATGGGTCATTTTTTAAAAAAATCTCTTCTGCTACTTTCTGATGCTTGATTGGTGTATTTAATCCATTTGCAATAACTGAGATTATCAATAGGCATGAATTCACTGTTTTCATTGTCTTATATACTTTTTTTGTTTTTTTATTCCTTTTAATTTTCTGTGCTGACTTCTTTTTATAAATGGATTTTCTTTTCCCATCATTCCTTCTTTTTGTGTTTACTGAGACTTTTAAAAAAATTCTTCTTTATTTTGTTGGTTAAATTTCTTAATTTTCTTTGTGGTTTACCTGAAATTTTCTTTTATCCTCCTAAGTGTAAAGCAATCTGTTATGTCTTGAAATCACCCTGATTTCCTCACTATATGGAAATTCTATAACAATACATTTTATTCCCCTTTTGGTTTGAAAGCTATTGTGATATACAGTTTAATAATTCTGGTTTCCTGTAATCAGTTTTGCAGCTTTATTTTACTTTCATAAAGTCGTTATCTGGGTTGGTATCTGGATGATGCTCTTGTTATCTTTATCTCAGGTTGTTATTTGATGTCATTGGTTCTCTGTTCAAAAGATTCTCTTTAATATTTCTTGACAGGCTGGTCTGGTTTTTACAAATTCCCTTAATTTCTGCTTATCTGGGAATGTCCTAGTTTAGCCATCATTTTTGAAAAATAATTTTGCTGGATATATAATTCTTTGTTGGCAATTCTTTTCTTTCTGGATTTTATACACGACATCTTGCCTACATAATTTCTGACAAGAAATTAGCACTTAGATTTATGAAGGTTAAGGTTATGTGTCAATCTGGCTAGGCCATGATTCTCAGTGGTTTGGCAGATATTATGTAATCCTCCAATTTGATTTGAGCAGGGAGCCACTTGAAAGAAGAATTTCTTTGAGGGTGTTAGCTGCATCCAACATATATGGATGTTCTGACAAACTCTCTTTCTCTAAATCCTGCATCTGACTCATCATGCTCTGACTTTTGGTTCTTGAGACATGAGCCAGTAGCCTGCTTTCTGACCTATAAATTTTGGGATTTGCCAGCTTTTGCAGCCTCATGAGCAAGCAGCCTGCCATTTGACCTGTCAATTTGGAATTCATCATCTCCTACAACTATGTGAGTCAAACAAAGCCTCCAGCCTGACACTTGACCCATGCATTTGGGACTTGCTAGCCTCCACAACTGCATGAGCCATTTCCTTGAAATAATCTCTCTGTATACACAGGTCCACCACTTGGGGTGCTGCTGTGTCATAAACAGATGCAACACTGGAGGCATTCACACATTTATACCAAGAAATTTGGAAGACAGCTACTGGGCTGACTGAATGGAAGGGGTTCATATCTCTCTGCACATTCCAAAGAAAAGTGATCCAACAGAATGAGGAATATATTGAACCATATCATTAATATCACATGTAAGTAAAATTTTGCTGAATATAATTAAAAAATAATTGTAGCAGTATAATGACAAGGAACTGCCAGAAATTCAAGCCAGATTCAGAAGAGAATGTGGAACGAGGGATGTCATTGCTGATATCACATGGATCTTGGCTGAAAGAAGATTACCAGAAAGATCTTTACCTATATTTCATTGACTATGCAAAGGCATTTGACTATGTAGAACATAACAAATTACAGATAATATTGCAAAGAATGGGAATTCCAGAACATTTAACTGTGCTCACGAGGAACTTTTACATAGACCAAGAGGCAGTCATTCAAACAGAACAAGGGAATACTACATGGTTTAAAATTAGGAAAGGTGTACGTCAGGGTTGTATCCTTTCACCATACTTACTCAATGTGTATGCTGAGCAGTAAGCCGAGAAGCTGGACTGTATGAAGAAGAATGTTGCATCAGGATTGGAGAAAGTCTCATTAACAACCTGTGATATGCAGATAACACAACCTTGCTTACTAAAAGCTAGGAGAACTTGAAGCACTTACTGATGAAATGCAAAGACTAAATTCCTCAGTATAGATTACACTTCAACATAAAGAAAACAAAAATCTTCACAACTGGACCAATAAACAACATCATGACAAATGGGGA
>NW_006921846.1:199115-201307 GCF_000298275.1 Orycteropus afer afer | reverse complement strand
AATAAGAAAGACCAAAAAAGAATTGATGTATTTCAATTATGGTGTTGGTGAAGAATATCATGAACTGTCAGAAGAATGAACAAATTTGTCTTGGAAGAAGTACAGCTGGAATGCTCCTTAGAAATGAGAATGGCCAGACTTCGTTTCACATACTTAGGTCATGTTGTCAGAAGGGACCAGTATCTAGAGAAGGATATCATGCTTGGTAAAGTAGAGGATCAGCAAAAAAAAAGGAGAAGACCCTCAATGAGATGAATTGACCTGGTAGCTACAATGATGGGCTCGAGCACAGCAACAACTGTGAGGATGGTGCAGGACCGGACAACAATTTGTTGGTTGTACATTGGGTTGCTATGGGTCGAAGTCAACTCGATGGCACCTGACAACAGCAAACAATATATACAGGTATGTGTCACTTAACACCCTTTTGAGCAATATCCAATTGCATGTAAATATGTGGCATAAGGTTTTGTTTTATTTTTAAGGGACAGCAGCATTTTGTTCATTATTTTTTCCTAATAGTTTTAAAGACCTTAAACCCACACTGTTGCAAAACTAGATCATGCTTGGGGTATAGGCAGGTGAGGCACAGGACATGGCTCTGGGTGCAGATTCTGAGGCTTTGTATAGTGGGTATGTAGGTGATGGTGGTGGAGGCTGTGGCACCTGGGGCTAGCATGCTCAGTTCCCTTCCTGCTTGACTCCTCTCAGTTGCTGCCATCCTCTCAGCTGCCATTACTGTTGCCACACATTCTTCCAGTCTCTACCAGCAGCTCCAGCAGCAGCAGTAGCAGTAGCAGCAGCAGTAGTGGCAATGAGGATGACTGGAAATGGGCTTCCATAAGGTTTTAATGGTGTTCATACAACACCTAAATGACATAATTTCCTAATTCACAGAAAGTATTGTGATGATGCACACCTGTATACTTATATATATATACATATACTTATTGATTTTGTTTCTGTTGAGGACTCATCCTGATATATTTGATATTGAGAGTAGTTCTAGAAGAACAAGATCATAAAGATGAGTTTCATGAATTGGTTCTCAAGTCTGCTTAGTCTTAAAGTGCAATAGAAATATGAAAACATCACCACTAATAAATCAAATATTTGTGAGTTACAAAGTTCTGGGTGATAGCATGTTTGATACTTTTCTACAATTTTGTCAGAACGAGAAGTACAAGGAAGTTGGTTGGTTGGTCGTACTTTTGCTAGATAAAGTGGTGAAAGAAAGAAATGAGCTCAGACTTTCAGAGTCACAGTTCAAGCACCTCATAAAAAACTTGAAAATTGTCACCTGTGCCATGAAAACCAAAGAGAGAAAGAAATCAAGCCTATTGCCATCGAGTCAATTCTGACTCATAGCAACCCAATAGGGTAACCCACAGAGCTGCTTATGGGTTTGAACCACCAACTCTTTAGTTAGCAGCCAAATGTCTTAACCACTGCACCATGATAGCTGTCTTGTGCCATGAAAGAAAACCTAACTTCTTATTGTAACAGAGCTCATATTGCCAAAAAAACAAACCTAGAGATTTATCACAAGAATGGCAGAATAACCAGCAGCCAACAAACACATGAAGAAATGTTCACAATCATTAGCTATTAGAGGGATGCAAATTAAAACAACAATACCATCTCACCCCAGCATTAATAGCAAAGTTCAACAAGACAGAAAATAACAAATGCTGGGGATGATGTAGAGAGATTGGAACTCTCATACACTGCTGGTGGGACTGTAAAATGATTTAACAACTGTGGAAATCTGTATAGTCATTCCTTAAAAAGTTGCAAATAGAAATGCCATTTGATCCAGCAATCCCATTACTAGGTATATATCCTAAAGAAGTGAGAGAGGCAGGATATGAATAGATATATGCACACCCATGTTCATCACAGCATGATTCACAATAGCAAAGAGATGGAAACGACCTATGTGCCCATCAGTGGAAGAATGGATAACCAAAGTGGTACGTACATGCAATGAAATACTATGCAACCCTAAAGAATGATGTGGAATCTGCCAAACACCATATAACATGGATGAACTTGGAGGAGATTATGCTGAGTGAAATAAGTCAATCACAGAAGGTATTGCCTTAGTCCAAAAATAAAACCAAGCCAAACTCATTGCTATGGAGTCAGTCCTGATTCATAGCGACCCCTCCTTGGGTTTCCAAGGCAGTATC
>NW_006921846.1:195223-198840 GCF_000298275.1 Orycteropus afer afer | reverse complement strand
AAAGGAGAAAAAGGGAAGTATTTGCTTGTAGAGCATTGAGTTTATGCTAATGGTGGTGGAATATTTTGGGAAAGGATAGCAATAATGTTGGCACAACATGAAAAATGTCCTCAATGTTCCTGAGTTATAAATGTAGAAATTGTTATGTTGGTGAATGTCCTCCTGTGTATGTTTTCACCACAACAAACGTAATTAAAAAAAGAAGTTCTTTCAGCTTAGCTAGGCAAATAGGCAAACAATTAAAACAAGGGGAGAAGGGTGAAGAAATAAAAACTGACCTCTCCCCCAGTCCCCCATAAAAGAAAGAAAATAATAAAGAATGGTGGAATTACAACAGTAGTTGATTCCCAACCTTGAATGGTGTCTGAAGTTAAAGTGAGGGCCTTGACTGGGAAGAAATAGGATCTTGAAACTTGAGATGCGGACATATGGGAAGATAATCAAGAAGCTGGGAACACTGAGGCCCTTGACTCTGTAGATTCACTCCTGCCAACAGAACCAGTGCTCTTATTCTCATCTGAAGAGATTACTCCACCTTTATCTGCTAAACCACCCTCTGCAGTAAAATTATTATCCCTTCCACTTCCATCTGATGAGATTAACTCAGCTGTGTCTGAGGAGTTTTTATGTGAGATATCAACTGGGGTGGCACCTGGGGCATTGCCTGGGGCATCGCCTGAGACAGGTGCCTTACAACACATTCCTGAATGTCCCTAGGACCCACATACATCACCTCTTTTTCCTTCTAGACAGATAAGAAGACTTATGTCCCAGCAAGCCCCAAGAAACCAAAAACTAAACCCACTGCCAATGAGTCAATTCCAACTCCTAGTGATTCTTTAGGACAGTAGAACTGCCCATAGGTCTTCCAAGGCTGTAAATCTTTACAGAAGTAAACTGCCTCATTTTTCTTTGGCAGAGTGGTTGGTGAGTTCAAACTACCAACCTTTTGGTTAGCAGCTAAATGCTTTAACCACTACACCACCAGAGCTACTCCCAAGAATGAAGCACAAATTTTGATCCAGGAGGAGATACACTATGCTTCAAAAGAACTGCTTGATTTTTCTAACATATATAGACAGAAACCTGGGGAATATGTGTGGGAATGACTATTAAGGGGATGGGATAATGGTGCAAGGAACAAAAAGTTGGATCTGTCTGAGTTTATTGATATGGGCCTACTGAGCACGGAATGTTCATTCAATGTTCCAACTTGAGAGGATAGAAATGGATCTAATAGTTTATTTAGTTGGTTCACTGAAGCATGGATCAAATAATAGCCTACGCTAAATTAAGTTGAAATGCTAGACTTGTCTTGGTATACTGTAGAAGAAGATATTCAAAGACTTTAGGGAAACTAGCATGTTAGAGTGGATTTATCAGCTTGGACCCCCAGAGCCACCATGGAGTGCCTAGAAGACATGCTTTTTACCACAATGGTGAAGACTAAATATGTGAAGGGAGGCCCAGCATCCTTGAAGACTGCTTGATTGTTATTTTATGTAAGTCAGACTTGGCAGTAGGAATTGCCCTAACTGAATTAAGATACCTAACTACAATGGGGTTGATTGCACCCCACAGTGGTAGGGGCCAATTGGTGGCACTTAATTGCCAAAGATAAGGTGTGCATGGTAGCATAGTGGCTAAGGCACTTGACTGCTAACCAGAAGGCTGGCAGTTCAAACCCACCAGCCACTCCTCAGAAGGAAGGTTGGGCAATCTACTTCCGTAGTGATACCACCACGGAAACCCAAGGAGGGGTTGCTATGAGTCGGGGCCGACTCGACGGCACATAGCAACAACAACAACAATTGCCAAAGATAAGGTGTGCGTGGTTATTGTAATGGACAGGAGAGTCAAAGCAGTAATCAGAATAGGACTTAGGTTATTGAATATATATTAAAAAAAAAAAAAAAAAAAGCTCACTGGCATCAAGTTGGATCCGACTCATAGCAACCCTTCCTTATTTATTATAGAAACTGTTGTAGGAGATCTGGTGGGGTAATGCCTAAGACATTTGACTGCTAACCAGCCACTCCTTAGATGGAAGATTGGGCAATCTACTTCCATAGTGATACTGCCTCGGAAATCTAAGGAGAGGTTGCTATGAGTTGGGGCCAACTGGACGGCACATAACAACAACAACAAACATACATGTTGAGAGAGAGACAGATTTCAAGGAAATGTCTCACACAGTTGCACAATTGTAGAGGCTGCCATGACCCAAATCCATGGCTCAGTCATCAGGCTGAATGCTTTGTCTGACTCACATGTTTTCAGGGCCTAATGAACCCAAAATTGGCAGGTAAGATGGCTTGCTGCTGGCTCATAGAGCTGTGGGAGCAAATCAGTCCCCAAATCTACAAATCAGATGGTAGGCTGATGGCTCAAATCCCAAGAACCATAGGTCAGAAGATGACAAATAGAATGCAAGATCAAGAGAGGGTTAACTTTGCCAGAACATCTATATATATTGGAATGTAGGCCACACTCCCAAGGAAATTCCTCTTTCAACTGATTGGGTACTCACATCAGATCACACAATGAAGGATGACTACATAACACCTGCCAAACTATTGAGAATCCTGACCCAGCCAAGTTGACACATAACCTTAATGATAACAGTCCACCTCTTGTCAACTTGGCACCTGTACACGTCTCCTTAAACAATACATATCCTCTAAAGACCATCAACTGCTCATATGCAAGTTCAAGTTGAAGCTGAAGAAAACTAAAACTAGTCCTTGAGAAGGAGCTCTGGTAGCGTAGTGCCTAAGGCACTGGACTGCTAACCAGAAGGCTGGTGGTTCAAACCTACCAGCCATTCCTCAGAAGGAAGGTTGAGCAATCTACTTCCGTAGTGATACTGCCTTGGAAACCCAAGGAGGGGTCGCTATGAGTCAGGTTTGACTCAACGGCACATAACAACAAAACAAGTCCTTGAGAGCCAAAGTATGATCATGATTATATCCCATCTGAATGTGAAGACCATCTCAAGAATAGATTTGATGCATTGCACATTAATGACTAAAGACTAGATGACTTGAAGGATGACATCCAGGACATCATACAGGAAGAAAGGAAAAGATCATTAAAAAGATAGGAAAGAAAGAAAAGACCTTGCTCCTCAATGTAGACTAGCTAAAGTGGATGGAAGAAATGATGAAGTAAAATAGCTGAAAAGATTTCAAAGAACAGCTTGAGAAGGCAAAGTATTATAATAAAATGTGCAAAGACCTGGAGTTAGAAAACCAAAGGGAAAAGCACACTCAGCATTTCTCAAGTTGAAAGAACTGAAGAAAAAATTAAAGTCTCAAATTGCAATTTGAAAGATTCTACGGGCAACATATTGAATGATACAGGAATCATCAAAAGAAGATGGAAGGAATACACAGAGTCACTGCACCAAAAAGAATTGATCGATGTTCAGTCATTTCAGGAGGTAGCATATGACCAAGAACCAGTGGTACTGAAGGAAGAAGTCCAAGCTAGACTGAAGGCTTTGGTGAAAACCAAGGCTACAGAAACTGGCAGAACACTAATTGAGGTATTTCACCAAACAGAGGCAACACTGGAAGCCCTCATTCATCTATGCCAATAAATTTGGAAGATAGCTA
>NW_006921846.1:192414-193619 GCF_000298275.1 Orycteropus afer afer | reverse complement strand
ATTTTTAAAGTACCATAGTGAGGAGAAATACAATCCTCCCACTTACGTTCCCATTTTCAGAAATTTGGAGTTTTTTGAAGGAAAAACAAAACTGCAATACTATATATGCCAAAAAGTGTTTGCACTTATTCTTAGCGTGTTTTTAAATAGTCTCTCATGAAAGTGGAAATTATCTGTTTTGTCTCTAGAAAAATATCTCCCTCTTCCATGAAATAACCAGGGTAGCTACCAAATAAAAGTAACTTTAGAAATTTTAAGTCTATGAAATAAGAGAGACATATTCTGTTATAGACCAAGCTTCCGAGAAAAAAAAAATGAAACTACATTCCAAAACATACCTGTCTTTGTAAAAAAAAACAAAACAAAATGGAAAAAAAAAAAAACCCACTTAATTTCAGTATAGTCAGCACCTCTTTTCAAATAAGGATAATCTTTGGATTCCTGCCAACCACATTTAACTCTCAGCCAGAAGGTCTTAGACCAGTATATTTAACCTCAGTCTGTCTTACTGAATTCTTCAGTGTTAGTGGACAAACATTTTACAAAATAGGAGGAGTGATTATGGTACAAAAATATCTTAGAACAATTCCGTGAAATTCTAAGATAAAACTAATGAAGAAAATAAAAAACACTGATCTGTAGATTGTTAATAATAACCAAGTAGATTATGAAATATGTTTATATAGTCTATTTCCAAGGGTGCTCAATATAAAGCTTCTAGTTTATGTCATAAAATATAATTTAAATGAATTAAATGTATTTTCAATATTGTTATGAAAAAAATAATTCTCAGAAGTCAATCATTTTGAACACTGACTTTAATTTTGTTAACCTTTTTATTGGGTTTTGGATGAAAGTTTACAGAGCAAATCAGTTTTCCATTCAGCATTCTGGCTGCACTTCTTCAAAGACAGATTTTTTTGTTCCTCTGGCAGTCCATTGGTATAGTTAGTATCTTCATGAAGGCCATAATTCAAAGGCAACAATTCATCTTTTATCTTCCTTATTCATTCTCCATCTTTTGCATGCATATGAGGTGATTGCAAATACCATGGCTTGGGTCAGCAGCACCTTAGTCCTCAAAGTGATCTCTTTGCTTTTTAACACTTTAAATAGAGTTCTTTTGCAGCACATTTACTGCTCCTTCCTCTGTGCTGATTGTGGATCCAAGTAAAATGAAATCCTTGACAAGTTCAACGTTTTCT
>NW_006921846.1:190558-191234 GCF_000298275.1 Orycteropus afer afer | reverse complement strand
ATTGACACGGTGGCTGTGATGATGGGCTCAAGTATAGCAGGGATTGTGGGGCTGGTGCGGGATCAGGCAGTGTTTCGTTCTGCTGTGCATGGGGTGCTATGAGTCGGAAACGACTCGACGGCACTTAACAACAACAACAACATAGAATCTAATAAGCAGCAGAGAGCTACTGAAATATTCTTTTAAGGGAATGAAACATAAATTTCACTTCTAAGCCACACTTATTTCTTTAAACCTTGAAATCTTAAAAAGAGCAGCATATTAAACAGTATTAAAAACACATTTCCAAATGGAAATGTCATCTAGAAATTTCAATATAAATGCATTACCACACACTAATTATAGATACTAAGTAGTCCTGTTTTATAAAAGATTAAATTTCTACTTAAAATAGTACTATTACCTAGAAAAGTATAGCTACAAACTTATCATTGAAAGAAAATCGACAAATTTGAACCAGCACTAATTAAATCTCAGTCACAGCATTGTAAATGTATTAATTTATCTTTGTGTCAGTCATGCTTTTAACATATGCCTCCATTAGCATAGTGCCTAAGTATTTGACTGCTAATCAGAAAATTGGTGGTTCAAACCCACCAGCCACTCCTCAGAAGGAAGTTTGGGCAATCTATTTCCATAGTGATACCACCTGGGAAACCCAAGGAGGAGTCACTAT
>NW_006921846.1:176385-189723 GCF_000298275.1 Orycteropus afer afer | reverse complement strand
TAATTTATTTTTTCAAGATAAAAAAGATGGAAATAATCCTTCTAAAAATTAAAATAAGTTATCCATGTGTCCCTTACCCATTTTTATTTAATGCATTTTCTTTCTTTTTTCAAAGACATTTTTCACCATACATATAAATGTGTACTTGAAGACTCATGTTTACAGAAAAGGCAGCATGGTTAATAAAAAGCAAGCAGGAAGACAGGAACATGTCTTGACAGTTGTTGTTATGTGCCATTGAGTCGGCTCTGACTAACAGTGACCCTATGCACAGCAGAACGAAACACTGCTCAGTCCTGTGCCAGCCCTGAGATCCTTGCTATACCTGAGTCTACAGTTGCAGCCACTGTGTCTATCCATCCCTTTGAGGGCCTTCCCCTTCTTTGTTGACCCTCCACTTTACCAGCATGATATCCTTTTCCAGGGAATGGTTCCTTCTGACAACATGACCAAAGAAGGTGTGACAAAGTCTGGCCATTCTCGCTTCCAAGGAGCATTTCACCTGTGCTTCTTCCAGGACGGATTTGTTCATTCTTCACTGTTCTTTGTTGTTAGTCCATGGTACTAACAGGTTACGAAACCTTAAGAGTAGTTCCTTCAGCACTGATTTATGTGATAGAAAGAATTAAAGTGGCTACCTATTTCCTGGGAATAGATTCCTAAAATACCTGAGGCTTTGAAAAAGACCATTTTCATATTAATCTGAGAGATGAAAGATAAGCCAGGGAAAGTATGATCAGAGAGGGGACATTCTTATAAATGTCCTTTGGAACTGGTGGTTAGAAAACTCAACTGCAAATCAGAACCTGAATCCCCTCTACTCTTCTGTTTCTTGCAGTGTTACTTGGTGTTTAAGCTTGCTCTGTCACTTCCTAGCTGATTTAGAACAAGTTATTCTAAGAATACTTTTCCTCATCTGTAAAAAAGAGATAATACCTATTTCAACGAGTTGTGGGAGATATATGCAATGTTCAAGTAAAATTGCATAGCACCTAAAAAAGCACTCAATAGATGTTAGTTATTAATTATTATGAAGACTGGCAAAAAGCAAGGTGCATGATTTAATAATGATATCTAATTATAAACAGTAATCTGACCTAGAAAAAAATTAACAATTCTCCTCAATTTCCATGCAGGATGGAATGTGGAAGAGGATAACTTTTGTCTTAGTATATTTACCATATTTTTACATGAATAACACGTGTTCTGCATTTGTTTGCCAACCACCCCCCACTGAGGTATTTTTGTAAGCACACCAGGCTAATTTTTATTTTATAGAGCAATTGGCAGCAAACAAATGTAGAACACACATACTGTTTGCATAAAAATACAGTAGCTATGATATTAAAAAGATAGATGTGGAAAAGTATTTATTTTATAAATAAATTTCAGATAGAATACAAGGTTGGTAATGGGGAAATAAGGTTTCCATGTGGCTGTCAACAATGTTAACAAGTATAAAACACTACTTTTTCTTCCAACATCTAAATTAATTAACATGTAATAGGGACACCATGATCTGCATGAAAATATTTTACCTGTAGAAGGAAATGGCAGTATTTCTCTACGGAAAGCATCAAGTTTGAAATTGCAAAACTTTGGACAATTTGGATACAGGGAGCTATGATACATTAGTTCCCACTGAACCAGTTAAAACCAGTTGCCTTTGAGTTGACTCCAACCCATGGTGACGCCATGTCTGTGAAGGTAGAACTATGCTTCATAGGAGTTTCTATAGCTGATTTTTCAGTAGACCATCAGGCATTCTTTTCTTCCCAGGGGCCTCTGGATGGATTCAAACTACCTACCTTTTGGTTAGCAGCCAAGCACAGTAATCATGTTCACCCCTCAGGGACACAAAGGTATCTTTAAAGCAAGAGTCACTGCTCTTGTCTTTTTGTTTATGTGACTTTCTCAATTAAGTGCTTTTGATTTCCATAGAATTAACTTACCAACTAATCTTATGCTTAAGTTTTTCTGGAGATTTTTTATTTATTTTAATTTTTATCTTTAGCTGTCATTCTTGGCAAGGTTATTAAGAAACTCCTTAGGCATTAGAAGCGACGTTAGAACTGGTAATTAATGCTACCTATTCAAAGAGGACAACAATCCCCTTTTTGTTAATATGGTCACCTAATTCTGTTGATCTTCTCCATGGTTCCAAATTAACTTAGGTAATTTGTAACCAAACATTGCTCCAATTGTAAAACCAAGTGAAGATGGCATAATATTTTAATTTGCCAGTAAGGAGCTCTGGTGATGTAGTATCTAAGCCATTTGACTGCTAACCAGAAGGTTGGTGGTTCAAACCCACCAGTCGCTCTGCAGAAGGAAGATGGGGCAATCTGCCATAAAGATTTACCACCTTGGAAACCCAATAGGGGTCACTGTGAGTCAGAATCGACTCAATGGCAGTGAATTTGGTTTTGGTTTGGATCAGTATAATCACATTCGAACATTATGAATTTAGCATTAACTATATGCTAATGATCAAGAAAACATTATTCTAGAAAGTAGACGTTACTGATTGAGAAATGCCTTTGGGACCTTGTTGTTAGATGCTGTCAAGCTGTCCCCCACTCATAGTGACCCCATGTCCAACAGAACAAAACATTTCCTGGTCCTCTGCCATCCTCACAATCCTTACTGTGCTTTAGTCCATCATTGCAGCCACTGTGTCAATCCCTCTCATTGAGGGTCTGCCCCATTTTCACTGACCCCTCTACTTTACCAAACATGATATCCTTCTCTAGGGACAGGTTCTTTCAGACAATATTACCAAAGTAGGTGAGACGAAGTTGGGCCATTCTTTCTTCCAAGGAGCATTCCAGTTGCACTTCTTCCAAGACAGATTTGTTTGTTCTTCTGGCAGTACATGGTGTTTTCGGTATTCTTCGCCAACACCACAACTCAAAGGCATCAACTCTTCTTCAGTCTTCCTTTTTCATTGTCCAGCTTTCACATTCATATGAGGTGATTGAAAATACCATAGCTTGGCTTAGGCTCACCTTAGTCTTCAAAGTGCCTTCTTTGTTTCTTAACACTTTAAAGAGGTCTTTTGCAGCAGATTTTCCCAGTGAAATATGACATCTGATTTCTTCACCACTGCTTCCATGGGTGTTGATTGGGGCTCCAAGTAAAATGAAATCCCTGACAACGTCAATCTCTTCTCCATTTGATGTTGCTTATTGGCTCAGTTGTGAGGATTTTTGTTTTCTTTATGTTGAGGTGTAATCCATACTGAAGACTGTAGTGTTTAATATTCATCAGTAAGTGCTTCGAATCATCTTCAGTTTCAGCAAGCAAGGTTGTGTCATCTGCATATTGCAGGTTAATGAGTATTTCTCCAATCCTAATGCCATATTCTTCTTCACATAGTCAGGCTTCTCAGATTGTTTGCCCAGCATACAGATTGAATAAGCATGGTGAAAGGATACATTCCTGACGCACACGGTTCCTGATTTTAAATCATGTAGTATCCTCTTTTTCTGTTCAAAAGACAGTTTCATGGTCTATGTACAGGTTTCTCAAGAAGACTCAACGTGGCAAGGTGGGAAAAGCACAGCTAGGAGTGATTATATAGATTCTAGTTTTATGAACTTGGACAAGTCTCTTAATGTTTCTGTGATTCAACTTCACCTCCTATAAGCATCTATTAAGGAGCTCTGGTGGTGTGGTGGTTAAGGCATTTGCCTGCTAACCAAAAGGTCAGTGGCTAGAACCCGCCAGCAGTTCCGCAGAAGAAAGATGAGGCACTCTGCTTCCGTAAAGATATACAGCCTTGGAAACCCAATGGGGTCATTATGAGTCCAAATGATTTTAGTGAGATAATCAGATGAACAGTTGGGAATTAAGCCCTTCTCTGGTTAGCAGTCAAATGCCTTAGGCACTACGCCACCAGAGTTTCCAAATAAATAGAACATAACAGTCTAAGTATGTGCATCTGATTTATGGTTTAGGTTTGTTTTCTTAGCATTTATATTTCTATCTTTTACATTTATATATATCATTTTTTTTTTCTTTTTAAGGACAATCTTGTAGAAGTTTAACAGGAAATCTTATGGGTGGAAATCTTGTTGTTATGTGCCGTTAAGTCAGACCCGACTCATAGTGACCCCTCCTTGGGTTTCCGAGGCAGTATCACTATGGAAATAGATTACCCCATCTTCCTTCTGAGGAGTTGCTGGTGGGATTGAACCGGTGGCCCTCTGGTTAGCAGTCCAGTGCCTTAGGCACTACGCTGTCAGAGCTCCCTGGGTGGAAATAGGCCCTTGTAATTGTCAGATTACTTAGGGCAGAAAGAAACACTTTATTAGCTAAGTTCATAGCTCTTCTATCTAGTTACATAATAAAAAGGAAATATCTTAAGGCTAACATTTTCAATGTGATGTGTGGGTAGCTGAGAAACTAAATCTGGGTAAAAGAGATGAAAATTGCTATATCTTTTGTAATGTTTTACCTAGAGCCAAATGTATAATGTTCCTAAATATCTATATTGCACTTTATATTTACAAAGTACTTTAACATTCATGATCTCATTTGAGCCTCACAAGACTTAGATCACCAGAATCTGAAACAAAGGGTTAAGAGCAATGTCAATGTTATTTTTACTATTCGGTAAGTCACTGAGGCTTTCTCATTCCCCAGAGTGATCTGGCTACTGCTAATCTCCAATACTAATACAACCCTGAAGTTTTGCTTTTCTCTCTTGTCTCTATGATCCCTATCAAATAAACACTAGCATTTGGTGGTTTTTGCCTATTTTTTCCATTTGAGTTTAGACCATGGAAGTAAAAATACAGGTGGAAAGGTCAATAGGATTTGAGGTGGGTTATTTTGATTCTTTTATGTCTGTTTTGTGTTAATCTTTATAAACACACGTGTATTACCAAATATGCAGTCTTTTTAAAGCACATGCTGTCTGATCAACCTTTAATATTTAGTACATGATCAAAGGAAAAATCATTCTGATCATACTTTATTCACAGGTTCTATTTACCTTGGTTTATTCTGGGGTCCAAAGTAACTCAAAGAACAGGAAAAAAGGGAGATGAGTGGCCAGACCAACTGCTTAAAAAATAAATACTGTGAATGGCATTGTTTGAAAGCAATACTGAATGACCTTATAACTCATAAAAACTCCAAAATTCAGGGGAACAAATTACTCAGCTGCTAATCAAAAGGTTGGCAGTTGAAACCCACCAGCTGCTCTGTGGGAGAAAGATGAGGCAGTCTGCTTCTGTAAAGATTTATAGCCTTGGATACCACATGGAGCAGTTCTACTCTGTCCTATAGGGTCATTATGAGTTAGAATCAAGTAGATGGCAGTGGGTGGTTTTTTTTTTTTCAGTGCAAGAAGGAGTTCTGTTGGTGTAGTGGTTAAGGCATTTGGCTGCTTGCTGACCAAAAAGTCAGTGGTTCGAACACACTAGCCTCTGCACAGAAGAAAGATAAGACAGTCTGCTTCAGTAAAGATTTACAGCTATGGAAACCCTATACAGCATTTGTACTTTGTCCTATAGGGTTGCTTTGAGTCAGGATCAACTCAATGGCAGTAGGGTTTTTTTGTTTCACTCTTTTAGCCAGGGCCTAAATAAAGGATTATTTCGATGATTTGGCAAGCCACAGAAGACAGCAGTTATAGCACTAGAAATGGACATATATTTTCATTTTTTCTTAACCTTGGATGCATAGAACTGAGCTCCTTTGGGTTCTGTTTGAGAAGGCAGAAAATAATCACAAAAAAAGCCTGTTTGTAATTCTTCTTTTTTTCCTCTATTGTTTACCCATCATAAAGGCCAGTGTGATTTTTTTAGTAATGAGGAATTACCTTCTGAGATCTTCAATGTTGATAATTGTCACGTCTTAATGCATTTTAAAATATAAGGTCTTATTTTGTTGAAGAAACTGGTCATTGAAAAACAGTGTTTTGAACTCTGTCCAGTATATTGTTTCATTGTGTCATATTTAAGTTGGCAGTAAATACTTCATAATTCCCTAATGCTAAACAGTGTGTGTGTGTGTGTGTGTGTGTGTATGTGTAGTTAACTGAGCTTTGCAATCCAAGGAGAAAATAAGAGCAATGCCTGATGCCTGATTTCAGATGTTATACACTGATGATGTCCCCAGAAAATTTAAGCTTAAGCATTGGATCATCAAAATGGCCCCGAATCAGTCCTCTTGTATCCAGTTAGGCCCCCCCATTAACTTTTATCTGGGTGACTCCAACAGACTCCACATAGTTATAGTTGCTTCTAGACTCCTATCCCCTCTGATTTTTCTCCACAATGCCACCTTGGTCTACTTCCTATATGATATAAGAATATCATCCATGAGCAGAAGAACTCTATATTAACTATAGAATAAAGTCTAAACTCCTTAGCCCTTCACGAAATTCCTGCAGTCTATTTCTCATTTCACCCTCAACACTGTCTCTGCAAACACAGAACTAATGTGTACATGCACACACATTCATATTAAATTCCTTGAATAGGTCATGCATTTTTATGCTTTTATGCCTTTGTTCCTACAGAAAGAAAATGAAATACAATTGCTTGGGATTTGAATTAAATTAAGGAGTTCAAACACTGAACTGGTGGAGGATTTCAAGCAAGCAAATCTTCCTCTTCTATCCCTTGAATTTCACACCAACCCACTCAGGCCACCTATTACCTGGAGAATATTTTCTAGCTCAAAAGCAGATAATTCCAGAACAGGCTTTTGATGTTTTCTAAAGATTTTCAACAAACAAACAAACAAAAAACCTTGCTGCAAGCATATTTATTCTGATCTACAAGTCAAAAAGTAAGCAAACAAAAACGAGTCTCAACATAGTTGTTGTTAGTTGTCGTCAAGTTGATACTGACTCATGGAGACCCCCTGTGTGCAGAGTAGAAGTGGTCCATAGGGTTTTCAAGGTTCTGATCTTTCAGAAACAGATCTCTAGGCCCATCTTCCAAGGTGTGTGTGGATGGATTTGAACCCCAAAACTGTTTGGTCCACCCAGGGACCCTTCAGAATAATAACAAATGAAGTCCATTTTTTTCTAAGAAGTGATTTTCGACATTCCCACATACAAGCTCTCATGGCTAATTCTTTCAGCAATTAATAAATCCTTATGAAAAATATATTGCAAGTCAAGAATTATTACTCCTGCAGATCACATTTTCTTCAAATAACTTCTCTATTCCAAGTGGATTTTTCAAATTGAGTAAAAATAGAAACATTTTGCATCCCGAACAATCTGTTTATATTCTTGTTCAAAAACTGCGTGCTAACTCAGAAAGCTAAAGTGGAACACATTCCCTTTCCATCATGGAATAATGGCTATGGTGAATACAAGGTGATTATCTAACAAAATTACTGAGAATTCTGAAGGTTGGAAAAGGATGCTTTTTTGCTTTGTCTTTTTGCTAGATTAGTCAAATCACAAAGGCTTTTTTTTCTCCCTATATGTGTTAGGCTCCTACAGATAAACCTCTTGATTAGAAACAAATGATTTTCAGAGTTGATATTTACCTATTCAATATTAATTATGGTTACCAAAAATACCCCTTAATAACTTTAAAAATCTCTTAACATTATAATTTTTATTTTTTGGCAACTGCCATAATTTTCTTTTGGATTTTTGTTTAATGAAATGATTGAGATTTCAGGGCCTAAACTAGTTCTATGTTTGGCACCTTGGAAAGGTACAGCAACAATTTCAGGTCATTATATATTAGTTGATCAGTCATTACTTCAGCGTACTACCACAAACCTCAGGAAATAAAAGGGATCATGTATGCCAAGGGTATGTAATTTGGAACTGTTAAGGAGAGGTTATAATATAACTTGTGAACAAGCACACATTAGACTAAGTACAACACATCAAGAAAAAAATTAGACTCCACCATTCCTAAGATCTCACTCTACTCTTAAGAGCCTATGAATATATATTGGTTACCTTTTTGGTACTCCTCGGAATTCATTCATTGAAGTAAATGACAGATTTGATCTTTAGATAAAAAACAGAAGACTCGGGCATTTTAGAAGGATATATAGCTACAAGCATTGAAGTTAAAAAACAAAAAAGATTTAACTAGAACTCCCATTTGGCAGAATGTTTCAATTAACCAACATGGGATTGTGTTGGGTTTTTCTAGTGTAATTTTTATCACAACGAATAAATATGTTTGCATGTATATTGCAAGTTTACAACCATTTAGCCTGGCTAACCACATATGTATTAAATAATGTAGAACATTTACTGCTGAATATGCAAGCTTTTCTCATAAGTAAGATACTAGATTATTTATGATCGTCTATATCGAGGAAAACGTTAATGTAATATTTGCAAAGCCTCTAGTTTGCTTATCTTATAGACACAATGTTAAAACTAAACAGCAACAACTGGAACTGTGTGTGTCATATTTAGGTCTAATCAAAGCTGGACTATATATAGTTCTATATTTCTTTGAAGCTTAAATAAGTATTTACATTCAGGATTCATTGTGAAGAGAATATGAACCTGTGAAATGGGATATAAGATCTGACATCCTGTTTAGATCCTAGTAATCAAAAATCAAGAAGCCTTTCTGGTAGACAGCACAGAGTTAAAGTCAGAAAACATGGGTTCTGGAACTGGCTTGTCTTTTAAGACGTGTGACCTCAGGCAAAACACCTCCTCATGACTTAATTGTTGTTGTTATTTAGGTGCCGTCCAGTCGTTTCCAACTCATAGCGACCCCATGCACAGGAGAACGAAACATGACTTAATTACCCATCTATAAAGTGGGTATAATAAGTGTCCTACATACCTGAAAGGATTATTGAGAGGCATAAATGAAATAACAGATGTATAATTTTTCAAGACAAAGACATTAGTCCATATAAAGTATCATAAATTATCATCTCTGATTATGTTACGCCATTTTGATTTAGCAGCACTAGTCAACTTCAATCACATATGACAAACATGACAATCACATATGACAAATACATTGGTTCAAAGTTTTAAACTTATGATTTGGGAAAATATGAGCAAAAACATAATGAGAAATCTGGCTGAAGTGGGGAAGCAGATAAGGAAAGGATGTGCCAGCAGACACATTTTCACGTTTTTTCTCTCTATTGCAGATTTAGAAAAAAAAAAATCTTGACAACTACTCACTGTTAAAGTTACTAGTAGGAGGTCAGCAGTTTGCATAAAAAAAG
Source organism: Orycteropus afer afer (assembly GCF_000298275.1). NCBI lineage: Eukaryota > Metazoa > Chordata > Mammalia > Tubulidentata > Orycteropodidae > Orycteropus > Orycteropus afer. Next base: position 180,528 of record NW_006921846.1, on the reverse strand, counting down.
TTTATTGTTTAACATGAGAAACTGTAGTCAAGAAGTATTCCAAATGCTAACTTTTTAGGCTATTGTTGCTACAGAAACATAGCTTTAGACAATAGACAAAATGAACTATACGACACTCATTTGTAGTCTGGTAAGGACTTTTTTTTTTTTTTTTTTTTTTTTAGTGAAAACCGCCTGGAAAATTTGACTATAAAATAGGTGATAAGATGTATTAGGAAGCTCTGTGCTGGGCTGTAATTTTAGAGTCTGGGTCAGGAAGCACATTTGTTTATGTGTTAAAAGGTGCCCATGTGCTGCCCTGGGGCACACAGTCTTTGGAAAAATACAGCTGCCAAGAGTAGGGCTGTGCTCACTACCCTCCATAGCAAGCTGAGACTTCAAAGACTTAAACAGCCTTGAAGCAATCACTAGCTAAAGTGCTTTTCTTATTAGAATACATTGTTGTTGTTGTTGTTATGTGCTGTCCAGTGGGCCCGACTCATAGCGACCCCTCCTTGGGTTTCTGAGGCGGTATCACTACGGAAGTAGATTGCCCTATCTTCCTTCCGAGGAGTGGCTGGTGGGTCTGAACCACCAGCCTTCTGGTTAGCAGTCAAGTGCCTCAGGCACTATGCTACCAGAGCGCCTTAGAATACATTATGATATATTTTTGTATTTTGAGAAATAGATTAAGCAATCCAAAATTTTAGATGTAGAAGTAGACGTTTTTGAGAATCCTTTCAGTGTTTCAGATAAAGAAGTGTCTAAAGTGTTTGCATATATTTTATTATTTCCACTGTTTATAAGTAATCCACATGCTCAATGCATTAAATTTGATAAAGAAAAAAATGTAAAAAATATCAGGTTATTCTAACACCTATATATCACTCCTGTTAAACTTACGTACATTTTCATATAACTGAAATAAGATATACAGATCATATCTGTATTTTTTTCTATTTAATATCTGGGTATTTCATTTAAGATAAAATCTCACATGCTGCATCATGACAGATAATCTGTAATAAGAATAGTAGGAAGCAAGAATATGGAATGTTAAGTGCTTTATCTCTTCCTTTTTGATTTTATTTGCATTTCCCTCCCTTAAGGGTGGAGATAATGAAAAGAGGCAGTAGCCAAGAGGCTTGCTGAAATTTCATGGAAAGGCAAAGGTTAATTGTGAATTTAGATTTCTTAATCTTATTTTCAAAGTCTAGTTTTCTTTAGCTTACTATCAAATGTGTCTAATTTACTAATCTCCATAATTCCTCTCAAATCTATTAAAATAATCATGACAACATAAAGATACAAATGAAGGTTAACAGAAAAATTTCAATAAGTTACTGAAATAATTTACTACTCACTATTTTTTTCCTTCAATTTCTTGTTCCAGATAAAGTTCACTCCAAACTGAAGTTAATTTCTAGTTAATAATAAAGTCAGATTCAGTGCTATTGCTTTAAGCCAGTTAGAGTTCTTTGATGACCTTAACAGTTAATAGAGTTTACAGGATGATCTACTTGGCAATCAGGGAACAGTTATGCCCTCAGAAAATCTGACTGACTAAATGAAGAATCATAGAATTTTAAAGTCCGTTTTCACATTGGAAAGCAGCACTATATATATGGTATTTTATCTGTGTTATTTACATGGGGACATTACATGTGAAAAACACAGGTAATTCCTGCTGATCTTAAGGATGTAATCAGATGAACCTTCTGATTCATTTTAGATGTATTGCCCATAGACACATCACTCATTAAGAAATCAAACAATACACTGCACTGGGCAAATCTGCTGCAAACGAACTTTTTAAAGTGTTAAGGAGCAAAGTTGTCACTTTGAAGACAACTAAGATGTGCTTGACCCAAACCATGGTATTTTCAATTGCTTCATATGCATGTGAGAGCTGGACAATGATTAAAGAACACCACAGAAGAACTGATGCATTTGAATTGTGGTGTTGGAGAAGAATATTGACTGCTAGAATAAACAAACCTGTCTTGGAGGAGGTATGGCCAGAACAGAATGCTCCTTAGAAGCGAAAATGGCCAGATTTTGTTTCACATACTTTGGTCATGTGATCAGGAGGAACCAGTCCCTGGAGAAGGAGATCATGCTTGGTAAAATAGAGGGTCAGTGCAAAAGGGGAAGGCCCTCAACAAGATGGGTGGATGCAGTGGCTGCAACAATGGGATCAAGCGTAGCAACAGCTGGGAGGATGGCGCAGGACCAGGCAGTGTTTGATTCCATTGTGCCTAGGGTTCCTATGAGAGAAACCAATGCACGGCACCTAACAACAATAACATAGTTAAGATAAACTTCCTTTGTGGTTATGCTGTTCATATGTTATTTAACATTGAAAATTTAAAGTAGGAAACACTGACTGAACAAATACAGTTAAGAACAGCATAACATAGTCTAGTAATTTCAATTATTGAATATCAACTTAAATATGTATATATGTATGTATGCATATGGCTACATTTCCCCCTAAAGTTATGTTTGATAATTCACTGAATAAGTGTAAATGCCTTAATTTTGAAATCTCGGTTATTTTTATGCACTTGTACGTGATGTGAATATTCTTAGTGGAGATATTAATTGTTGTTGTTGTTGTTGTTGTTATGTGCTGTCGAGTGGGCCCCGACTCATAGCGACCCCTCCTTGGGTTTCCGAGGCAGTATCACTACGGAAGTAGGATTGCCCAACCTTCCTTCCGAGGAGTGGCTGGTGGGTTTGAACCGCCAGCCTTCTGGTTAGCAGTCAAGTGTCTTAGCCACTATGCTAATATTAATTGTAGCTATTCTAAATAGTGAGTCAGAATCAACTGGACTGTAATGGCTTTAGTTTATTTTTTGTTCTAGAATGAGTTATATAATTACCTTATCTAATTTGTCTTCTGGATTGATACGGTGGCTGCGATGATGGGACCAAGTATAGCAGGGATTGTGGGGCTGGCGCGGGATCGGGCAGTGTTTCGTTCTGCTGTGCATGGGGTCGCTATGAGTCGGAGACGACTCGACGGCACTTAACAACAACAACAACAATTTGTCTTCACATCCACTCTGTTATCCATATTTTACAGCTATATTCTGTTATCCCCATTTCACAGACAGGGTAAATAAATTGCCCAAGGTCATATAGCTAGAAAATAAAAACAAAACAACAACAACAATTTACCCTTGAGTTGATTCGACTCATAGCCACCCTTCCTTGGGTTTCCTAGGCAGTATCTCTACAGAAGTAGATTGCCCAACCTTCCTTTCGAGGAGTGGCTGGTGGGTTTGAACCATCAGCCTTCAGATTAGTAGTCAAATGTCTTAGGTGCTACACCATCAGAGTTCCCATAGCTAGCAGATGCTTTTTAAAAATACTTTTGCAAAAGCAAATGCTTATGTATGAATTTACTTAGTTCAAGATATAAACTTGGATTAAAATGTTGATGTGAATTTATCCAGGTGGTGTGAAATTTTATTTTATATCGCATTTCATGTAAACATTGAATCTGAAGTCCAAGTTGCTCCACTTTTCTTTCATAAAGATAAATCCTCCTGATTTTCATTTCTTCTTTGCTGATTTCTGGGTGATATACCTAACAGAGTCCTGAGAGTTAATACATACTCATATAATTCAGTAGTGACATTTTTCATTTCTGTAATTTTTAAAGAAAGAGAGGAAGTTTTTGTTGCTGTCATTGTTCATTTTCTATGAACATGCTTTATGGCAAGTGCATATTAGTGTCATTGTCAAGTACGTTGCAGGGGAATGCAATTATTTCTCTTTTTAAGAAAGAGATAGTAATAGTAGCTGAATATTTTACTTTTACTATCCTATGAACTGCCAGCTGTAAATAACTGTAATGCCTCGGCTTATTACAGTGCATGCCAATTTCTTAAAAATATAGTCTGCATCAATAATATCAATGACTGTAGTATGGTAATTCAAATGATCAAAGAAATATTTGGAAAGTTTAATGAACTTTTAAAAGGTTTATTCAATAAGGAATTTAATATAATTTCAAAACCGTCATAGAGCAGAATAACAATGGAAAAAAACAACTGAAGTAAATATCAATTCCAAAGCAGTCTAAATGCTAAAAACTCAAATATGTTGAATGTTTAGTCTATTGATTAAAAAGCATAACCTATCAGTACCATAGCA